>NC_066626.1:66061028-66366611 GCF_025201925.1 Gopherus flavomarginatus
AGCAACCAGCACCAGCAAGTGCAACCCCATCTTCAAACTCAACGCCAGAGGGCGCCAGCGAGCCAGAACTGGCAGAAGCACAAGACAGCCATACCCAAAAGGCTCAGCCAGAGCCTGAAATACCCTCAGGTGCACCAGCGGAGAGCGGTACACCAGCAACGGAAACAACCCCATCACCTACATCGCTTCCAGAGGGACCAAGCCCAAGTCCACAGTCTGAGGAAGAACTGGTGACCCCAGCCTCAAGGGAACAGTTCCAGGCTGAGCAGGAAGCGGATGACAGCCTTCAGAAAGCTTGGGCAGCGGCACGGAGCACCCCACCGCCTCTCAGCTCTTCTAATCGATCCCGGTTTGTTATAGACCAAGGACTTTTGTACAAGGAAATTCTTTCTGGTGGACACCGGAAAGAATGGCAGCCGCAAAAACAGTTGGTGGTTCCAACTAAGTACCGGGGGAAGCTCTTAAGCTTAGCCCATGATCATCCCAGTGGCCATGCTGGGGTGAACAGAACCAAGGACCGGTTGGGGAAGTCCTTCCACTGGGAGGGGATGGGCAAGGACGTTGCCAAGTATGTCCGGTCTTGTGAGGTATGCCAAAGAGTGGGTAAGCCTCAAGACCAGGTCAAGGCCCCTCTCCAGCCACTCCCCATAATTGAGGTCCCATTTCAGCGAGTAGCTGTGGATATTCTGGGCCCTTTCCCAAAAAAGACGCCCAGAGGAAAGCAGTACGTACTGACTTTAGTGGACTTTGCTACCCGATGGCCAGAAGCAGTCGCTCTAGGCAACACCAGGGCTAACACTGTGTGCCTGGCCCTAACAGACATCTTTGCCAGTGTAGGTTGGCCCTCCGACATCCTTACAGATTCAGGGTCTAATTTCCTGGCAGGGACCATGGAAAAACTGTGGGAAACTCATGGGGTGAATCACTTGGTTGCCACCCCATACCACCATCAAACCAATGGCCTGGTGGAAAGGTTCAATGGAACTTTGGGGGCCATGATACGAAAATTCATCAACGAATTCTCCAATAATTGGGACCTAGTGTTGCAGCAGTTGCTGTTTGCCTACAGGGCTGTACCACATCCCAGTTTAGGGTTTTCACCATTTGAACTTGTGTATGGTCACGAGGTTAAGGGGCCATTACAGTTGGTGAAGCAGCAATGGGAGGGGTTTACGCCTTCTCCAGAAACTAACATTCTGGACTTTGTAAGCAACCTACAAAGCACCCTCCGACACTCTTTAGCCCTTGCTAGAGAGAATCTAAAGGATGCTCAGGAAGAGCAAAAGGCCTGGTATGACAGACATGCCAGAGATCGGTCCTTCAAGGTAGGAGACCAGGTTATGGTCTTGAAGGCGCAACAGGCCCATAAGATGGAAGCATCATGGGAAGGGCCCTTCACGGTCCAAGAGCGCCTGGGAGCTGTAAACTACCTCATAGCATTTCCCAATTCCTCACTAAAGCCTAAAGTGTACCATGTTAATTCTCTCAAGCCTTTCTATTCCAGAGACTTACAGGTTTGTCAGTTTACAGTCCAGGGAGATGATGCTGAGTGGCCTGACGGTGTCTACTACGACGGGAAAAAAGACGGTGGCGTGGAAGAGGTGAACCTCTCAACCACCCTGGAACGTCTGCAGCGGCAACAAATCAAGGAGCTGTGCACTAGCTTCGCCCCATTGTTCTCAGCCACCCCAGGACGGACTGAACGGGCATACCACTCCATTGATACAGGTAATGCTCACCCAATCAGAACCCCACCTTACCGAGTGTCTCCTCATGCCCAAGCTGCTATAGAACGGGAGATCCAGAACATGCTACAGATGGGTATAATCCGCCCATCTACCAGTGCATGGGCATCTCCAGTGGTTCTGGTACCCAAACCAGATGGGGAAATACGCTTTTGCGTGGACTACCGTAAGCTAAATGCTGTAACTCGTCCGGACAACTATCCAATGCCACGCACTGATGAGCTATTGGAGAAGTTGGGACGTGCCCAGTTCATCTCTACAATAAACTTAACCAAGGGGTACTGGCAAGTACCGCTAGATGAACCTGCCAAGGAGAGGTCAGCATTCGTCACCCATGCGGGGGTGTATGAATTCAATGTCCTTCCTTTCGGCCTTCGAAATGCACCCGCCACCTTCCAGAGGCTGGTAGATGGTCTACTAGCTGGACTGGGAGAATTTGCAGTTGCCTACCTCGATGATGTGGCCATTTTTTCAGACTCCTGGCCCGAACACCTACTACACCTGGAAAAGGTCTTTGAGCGCATCAGGCAGGCAGGACTAACTGTTAAGGCCAAAAAGTGTCAAATAGGCCAAAACAGAGTGACTTACCTGGGGAACCAGGTGGGTCGAGGAACCATAAACCCCCTACAGGCCAAGGTGGATGCTATCCAAAAGTGGCCTGTCCCACGGTCCAAGAAGCAGGTCCAATCCTTCTTAGGCTTGGCCGGATACTACAGGCGATTTGTACCCCACTACAGCCAAATCGCTGCCCCACTGACCGACCTGACCAAAAAGACCCAGCCAAATGCAGTTAAGTGGACTGATGAGTGTCAAAAGGCCTTTACCCAACTTAAGGCAACGCTCATGTCGGACCCTGTGTTCAGGGCCCCGGATTTTGACAAGCCATTCCTAGTAACCACAGATGCATCTGAGCGTGGTATAGGAGCAGTGCTCATGCAGGAAGCAACAGATCACAACTTCCATCCTGTCGTGTTTCTCAGCAAGAAACTGTCTGAGAGGGAAAGTCACTGGTCAGTCAGTGAAAAGGAATGCTATGCCATTGTGTACGCCCTGGAAAAGCTACGCCCATATGTTTGGGGACGGCGGTTCCAACTACAAACTGACCATGCTGCACTAAAGTGGCTTCATACTGCCAAGGGGAACAACAAGAAACTTCTTCGTTGGAGTTTAGCTCTCCAAGATTTTGATTTTGAAATTCAACACATCACAGGAGCTTCTAATAAAGTTGCTGATGCACTCTCCCGTGAGAGTTTCCCAGAATTCAGTAGTTAAAAAGTGTTCTTAAAATGTAGAAGTCTGTTAGTTATATACTTAGGAGTATATGTAAAGGTGTATGTGTTGTATTAATCTGTTTATTTTCAAGTTCTAGAAGGAAATCGCCGCCAGTGAGCTTCCCCACTGTCTGCAATTTGGGGGGCGTGTCATAAACAGATAGCTAAGGGTTAATGTCTCTTTCACCTGAAGCACCTGACCAGAGGACCAATCAGGAAACCGGATTTTTTCAACTTTGGGTGGAGGGAATTGAGTGTCTAAGGTCTTTGTTTTCTGGCTGCCTGCTTTCTCTGAGCTTTGGAGAAGTAGTTTCTTTTTTCTAGTCTTCTGTTTCCAAGTGTAAGGACAAAGAGATCAGATAGTAAGTTATATGGTTTCTTTTCTTTGGTATTTGCATGAATATAAGTGCTGGAGTGCTTTGATTTGTATTCTTTTTGAATAAGGCTGTTTATTCAATATTCTTTTAAGCAATTGACCCTGTGTTGTATCATCTTAATACAGAGAGAACATTTGTACTTATTTTTCTTTCTTTTTATATAAAGCTTTCTTTTAAGACCTGTTGGAGTTTTTCTTTACTTCAGGGAAATTGAGTCTGTACTCACCAGGGAATTGGTGGGAGGAAGAAATCAAGGGGAGATTTGTGTGTTGGATTGCTAGCCTGACTTTGCATTCCCTCTGGGGGAATAGGAAAGTACTTTTTGTTTCCAGGATTGGGAACAGAGAGGGAGATTCACTCTGTTTGGATTCACAGAGCTGGTGTCTGTGTATCTCTCCAGGAGCACCTGGAGGGGGGAAGGGAAAAAGGATTATTTCCCTTTGTTGTGAGACTCAAGGGATTTGGGTCTTGGGGTCCCCAGGGAAGGGTTTTCAGAGGGACCAGAGTGCCCCAAAACACTCTAATTTTTTGGGTGGTGGCAGCAGGTACCAGGTCCAAGCTGGTAATTAAGCTTGGAGGTTTTCATGCTAACCCCCATATTTTGGACGCTAAGGTCCAAATCTGGGACTAAGGTTATTATACCAGCATAGCAAGCTGTTCAGCACAGGTGACCATGGAGTCCCTGAATCTCAAAAGAGCTACAGGACTGAACGGGAGGTACTGGATCTGATTGCTGTACGGGGAAATGAATCCGTGCTATCAGAACTCCATTCCAAAAGACAAAATGCTGGAATATTTGAAAAACTCTCCAAGGGCATGAAGGACAGATGTTATAACAGGGATCCACAGTAGTGCTGTGTGAAGCCTACCAAAGAACCAGAGAGGCAAACGGCCACTCTAGGTCACAGCCCCAGACATGCCACTTCTATGATGAGCTGCATCCCATTCTAGGGGGTGCCCCTACAACTACTCCCCCCGTGTTTCCCTCCTTCCTCTACCCCTCCCAGGCTACCTTGGCAGTTATCCCCCACATTTGTGTGACGAATTAATAAAGAATACATGAATCTGAAACAACAATGACTTCATTGCCTCTGCAGCGGAGATCAAAGGGAGGAGAGGAAGGCGGTTGGCTTACAGGGAAGTAGAGTGAACCTAGGGGGTGGGTTTTCATCAAGGAGAAACAAACAGAACTTTCACATCATAACCTGGCCAGTCATGAAACTGGTTTTCATAGCTTCTCTGATCCACAGCACGCCCTGATGTGCTCTTCTACCTGCTCTGGTGTCTGGCTACACGTAATCAGCAGCCAGATGATTTGCCCCAACCTCCCACCCCACCATAAACATCTCCCCCTTACTCTCACAGATATTATGGAGCAAACAGCAAGCAGTAATAACAATGGGAATAATGGTTTCGCTGAGGTCTAACTGAGTCAGTAAACTGTGCTAGTGATCTTTTAAATGTCCAAAGGCATGTTCTACCACCATTATGCACTTGCTCAGCTTATAATTGAACTGCTCCTTACTACTGTCCAGGCTTCATGAGCCATGGGAGCAAGTGGTAGGCTGGGGTAGGTGCAACTGCACAGTACTGCCGACTGGGAGAGCAGCCTGAGGCAGAAGCCTCCAGCTGGCATGATATTCCAGGCAGGACTGAATCTCCATGAGACGAAACTTAAAGAAGAGAATGACCAGGAGTCATTCCCATTTTTGTCCAGGGACCCCCGACCAACCTCACTGAGGCTGGCCAGGAGCACCCATGGGATGATGACAATGGCTAGCAGTCGTATTACACCATCTGCCATCCATAAGGCAAGGCAAAGGGATGCTGCTGTGTAGCACTGCTGTACCACGTCTGCCAGCAGCACCCAGGAGACGTACGGTGATGGTGAGCTGAGCGGGCTCCATGCTTGCCGTGGTATGTCATCTACACGGGAAACCAGGAAAAAAGTCAAGAAATGATTTTTTGCCATTGCTTTCACGGAGGAAGGGGGGGTGGGGTTGGCTGATGACATGTACCCAGAACCACCCACGACAATGTTTTTGCCCCATTAGGCATTGGGAGCTCAACCCAGAATTCCAAGGGGTGGCGGAGACTGCAGGAACTGTGGGATAGCTACCACAGTGCAATGCTCTGAATGTTAACGCTAGCCTCGGTACTGTGGATGCACACCACTGACTTTATGGGCTTAGTAGGGCGCACACAATTGACTGTATCAAATTGATTTCTAAAAAATCGACTTCTATTAAAGCAACCTAATTTCGTTGTGTAGACATACCCATAGACTA
Organism: Gopherus flavomarginatus; assembly: GCF_025201925.1. NCBI lineage: Eukaryota > Metazoa > Chordata > Testudines > Testudinidae > Gopherus > Gopherus flavomarginatus. Next base: position 66,066,710 of record NC_066626.1, read on the forward strand.
TAATGCTCTTGCATTATAGGCTGTCTCTCTATAGAAGCTGGCTGCGTAACATTGGAAGCTTGGGAAACTGTGCTCACTTCCACTGCTTGTTTGTTTGTAATGGTTAGTTATTTGGCCAGTTCACATTATTTCACTGAAATGTATATCATAGCCAACTGCTGCTGAGACTTTTGTTTGCTGATTGTTTCTCCAAGGCGATTATTTTTACTCCTGTCACTACCAAGTAGAGTAAAATCCATTATCCTCACAACGAACCAGTGGGCTTCATTTCTATCTCTGGAAATTTAATTGATTACAGCAATGACGCATGGATGAAATCCTTGGTTCCAAATGCAGATGGTGGTATTGCCAAACTCTGTCTAATTTGAGCAAAGGCCTTTTGAGAAGCGTACAATATACCCAGAAGGCAGTACAACCTGCATCTTTAATATATCATTCCAATCAGTTCTTTGAAAAGTATTGTGTTTTTTAAAAGGCATGTACAATTTTCCCAACAGAAATTTTGCATTAAATTGTTACAGGCATATAAAAATCAAGTAACAAAAGCAGCTGTGTAGCTGTACTTTGTATTGTTTTAAATTTACATTGTATGGAATTTTAAATAAAACCTGTATGATATTCTCACAAATATTGTCCTCCTACCATTCTGTGTGTAAATGAAAATACCCAGTCTCTGATATTAGCTTTGAATTTTTTAAGCTATTAAAAGAAAATGCATGTGGTCTGGACATGCTATGAATGTAATTATAATATTTTACACTTCCATGGAACCTCTTATCTCAGAGAATCCCAAGGTGTTTATCAAACAATGAGTGAGATTCTGTGCTCTCAGAGGCACAGCACAGAGTTTGCAGTTCAGGGAAAAGGGGATTAAGATGGCTTTAAACTACCCTTTCACACTCCTGATTCAGATGGTTCTTGAGGAGTGCAGTTTGGACAGTCCCTCAAGACTAAGTTATGGCAGCCCGGCCTACACCTATCTATGGGCAGCAATGCTACCCAGAATCCCCACAGCACTGCGTTTTAGCCCTAACCCTGACATGGCCTTCCCACCCACAGCTGTGCCTCTGGCACCCCCTCCTGCACCAGTACTTACAAGGGATCCTCAGAGGACAGCCTGTGACTGTCTCTACAATTCCTGTGCTGGGGGAATTTAGAGTCCCTGTCATAAACAGATAATTAAGGGTTAATGCCTCTTTTACCTGTAAAGGGTTAAGAAGCTCAGTAAACCTGGCTGACACCTGACCAGAGAACCAATAAGGGGACAAGACACTTTCAAATCTTGGTGGAGGGAAGTCTTTGTTTGTGCTCTTTGTTTTGGGGGTTGTTCGCTCTTGGGACTAAGAGGGACCAGACGTCAATCCAGGCTCTCCAAATCTTTCTAAACCAGTCTCTCATGTTTCTAAGTTGTAAGTAACAGCCAGGCAAGGCGGATTAATTTTATTTTTGTTTTCTCAACTTGTAAATATCCTTTTTTGCCGAGAGGATTTTACTTCTGTTTGCTGTAACTTTGAACCTAAGTCTAGAGGGGGTTCCTCTGGGCTATACGAATTTGATTACCCTGGAAAGTATTTTCCATCCTGATTTTACAAAGATGATTTTTACCTTTCTTCTTTAATTAAAAGCTTTCTTTTTAAGAACCTGATTGATTTTTCCTTGTTTTAAGATCCAAGAGGATTGGATCTGGACTCACCAGGGATTGGTGGGGGAAAGGAGGGAGGATGGTTAATTTCTACTTGTTTTAAGATCCAAGGGGTTTGGATCTGTGTTCACCAGGGAATTGGTGAAGCCTCTCAAGGTTGCCCAGGGCGGGGAAGGTTTTAGGGGGGACAAGAAGTGCTCCAGACACTGAAATTTCTGGATGGTGGCAGAGTTACCAGATCTAAGCTAATAATTAAGATTAGAAGTGTCCATGTAGGTCCCCACATTTGTACCCTAAAGTTCAGAGTGGGGAAGGACCTTGACAGCCCCTTTATGCCACTTGGCTCTTTTACCTGGCATACAGGGTCTAGAGCAAGGTGAGAATCTTATCTCGTATACATGAATCACATACCTCTCTCCGTGCAGTAACAGTCGGCAGGCATGCGGAAACTACTGCACAATAGCAGAGGTTGGGGGGAACGTTGACAAAACACCTGGGGCAAATCCATAGTTCTATAGAATGCATTATGTTTTTTTTCTGCTGTATCTGTAGGGTAGATGGGATCTTGTGTCTTTTGGGTCTCACCTGAAAGACCCACATTTACTTATTTATTTAGAAATGAAAATAGAAGTGCGCCCATCCAGTCCTCTGGGTGCCCCTAACAATCTCTTACAAATACACAAGAGTCCTGTCAATTCCCTGAAAAGCCATCAAATAACTCTGACAACATGAGTAAAAAAATGTACACACACACATACCACTTGCATCTCCTCCAAGCCCTAGAGTTCCACTCCACCATTGCCCAGTCTTACCTAACACCCACTTCCTTACAGGCAAGGGAGTACAATTAGGCTATGCAAGTGTGCCCTCAAGGTTAACAAATCTGGTTGTTATGGACAGAGGGAGAAACTGAGTTCCAAAGGCCAAGGACTATAAAGGAGGGCGCCCGGTCAGACATCCCCTTTCTTATACAGATGGGGCTTCAGCTCGGGAACCTCAGCAATCTACAACTGTGGCAGTGTGTCACTTAGGCCTGGTCTACACTAAACGTTTATACCGAATTTAGCAGCGTTAAACCGAATTAACTCTGCATCGTCCACACAACGAAGCCCTTTAGATATAAAGGGCTCTTAATATCGATATCTATACTTCTCCCCGACGAGGGGAGTAGCGCTCAAATCGGTATTGCCATTTCGGAATAGGGTTAGTGTGGCTGCAATTCGACGGTATTGGCCTCCAGGAGCTATCCCACAGTGCACCATTGTGACCGCTCTGGACAGCAATCTGGAGTCAGATGCACTGGCCCAATAGACAGGAAAAGCCCCGCAAACTTTTGAATTTCATTTCCTGTTTGCCCAGCGTGAAGAGCTGATCAGCACAGTTGACCACGCAGAGCTCATCAGCACAGGTAACTATGCAGTCTGAGAATCAAAAAAGAGCATCAGCATGGACCACACGGGAGGTACTGGATCTGATCGCTATATAGGGAGAGGATTCCATGCTAATAGAACTCTGTTCCAAAAGATGAAATGAAAAAACATTTGAAAAAATTTCCAAGGCCATGATGGAGAGAGGCCACACCAGGGACTCAGTGCAGTGCAGAGTGAAAGTTAAGGAGCTCAGACAAGCCTACCAGAAAACCAAAGAAGCAAACGGAAGGTCTGGGGCAGAGCAGCAAACATGCCGCTTCTATGCTGAGCTGCATGCAATTCTAGGGGGGTCCACAACCAGTACCCCCCTCCATTGTCTGTGGATTCCAAGGTGGGGGTAATCTTAGCCGTGCCTGAGGATTCTGCGGACGGGGAAGATTAGGAGGAGGAAGAGGAGGACGAGCTTGCAGAGAGCGCACAGCACTCCATTCTCCCCAACAGCCAGGAGCTTTTTCTCAGTCTGACAGAAGTACCCTCCCAGCCCTCCCAAGCCACTATCCCAGACAATGAAGCCATGGAAGGGACCTCTGGTGAGTGTACCTTTGTAAATATAAAACATGGTTTAAAAGCAAGCGTTTTTTTAATGATTTATTTGCCCTGAGGACTTGGGATGTATTCGCGGCCAGTACAGTTACTGGAAAAGTCTGTTAACATGTCTGGGGTGGAGCGGAAATCCTCCAGGGACATCTCCATGAAGCTCTCCTGGAGGTACTCCAGAAGCCTTTGCAGAAGGTTTCTGGGCAGGGCAGCCTTATTCCGTCCTCCATGGTAGGACACCTGACCACGCCATGCATGTAGCAAGTAATCTGGTATCATTGCATGACAAAGCCTGGCTGCGTATGGTCCCGGTGTTTGCTGGCATTCAAGCAACATCCGTTCTTTATCTTGCTGTGTTATCCTCAGGAGAGTGATATCGTTCATGGTAACCTGGTTGAAATACAAGAATTTAATTAAGGGGAGGGACAGAGATGATTGGGCTGTTTGCCTGTGGCTTAAAAGAAATCCTTCCCTGCATTTAGCCAAGTGGGGGCGGGGGTGGGGCGGGAGGATGATTGGCGCTGAGCTTTTTCGCATTTGGCAGCTGGGATCTTCCCTGCTACAAGCCACGCGGTGGGGGGGAGGGTGGCTAGCAGCGATCTTTCATGATACCAGCCACACAGTGGAGGGAGGGGTAAGCGATCATCCCAGAGAATTGGATGGGGGCGGTTCTGGTGCTGCACGTTAACAGGAAAGAAGCAGCACTCAATGGGCTTTGCTTGCTATTTGGGAAAGGAGGGTACTGGATATATGAAGGCTGCAGAAGCCAAAAGACAATGGCTTACCATGGCTGCATGCAAGTCGAATTCTGATGCCCGGACCTGCGTCTGTGATTTCTGCCACCAAAGCTGCAGGCTCTCAATATTAAGATGCAAAATGCGACCTTGTAGTGAGATCACATTTGCTATGTAAGGTGAATAGTGTTGTTCACTGTGAAAGAGTATAAGCATTGTTCTGTAAAATGTATCTTTTTAAATACTTCTCTCCCTCTTTTCCTTCCCTCCTGCAGCTGCAAATTTTTCAAGCCTCCCTCTTCCATACTGAAGGCTATCTCAGATAAGGCAGCGGAAAAAAAAAAGACGTGAGACGAAATGTTCTCAGAAATCATGGAAGTGACTCGCAATGAAAGAGCTCATCTGAATGAGTGGAAGGACGTGGTATCAAAGTACAGGAAAGATGCCAGTGACAGTGAGGACAGGAGGGACCAACGTGAGGACAGGAGGGGCCACCAGACAACTAAGAACATGTAGGGGTAGGCTCCGTGCACCCACTCATTCCACTCCAGTGGACAACCCAACCAAAAAGCTGTCATTATTTTGAAATTTTTTTAGTGGCCTTTTCCTTCCCTCCTCCCAAACCCTACCCAGGCTACCTTGTCAGTTCTCTCCCTTTTTTTATAATTAAGTAATAAAGAATACATGATTTTTAAACGAGAGTGACTTTATTTCCTTAGGAAGCAAGTGGTAATCGAAGGGGGAGGGTGGGTGGCTTTCAGGGAATGAGTCAATCGGGGTGGGGGGGTTCATCAAGGAGAAACAAACGTAACAGTCACACCGTGCCCTGATGAAACTGGTTTTCAAAGCTTCTCTGATGCGCACTGCTTCCTGGTTTGCTCTTCTAATCGCCCTGGTGTCTGGCTGCGCGTAATCAGTGGCCAGGTGATTTGCCTCAGCCTCCCACCCTGCCATAAAGGTCTCCTCCTTACTCTCACAGAGATTGTGGAGCACACAGCAAGCAGCAATAACAAAGGGGACCTTAGTTTGGCTGAGGTCTGAGCGAGTGAGTAATGTGCGCCAGCGCGCCTTTAAACGGCCAAATGCACATTCTACCACCATTCTGCACTTGCTCAGCCTGTAGTTGAACAACTCCTGACTACTGTCCAGGCTGCCTGTGTATGGCTTCATGAGCCATGGCATCAAGGGGTAGGCTGGGTCCCCCAGGATAACTATAGGCATTTCAACATCCCCAACTGTTATCTTCTGGTCTGGGAAGTAATTCCCTTGCTGCAGCCGTTTAAACAGAGTAGTGTTCCTGAAGACGTAAGCATCATGAACCCTTCCCGGCCATCCCACGTGGATGTTGGTGAAACGTCCCTTGTGATCCACCAGTGCTTGCAGCACCACGGAAAATTACCCCTTGCGGTTTACGTACTGGGTGCCCTGGTGCTCCGGTGCCAAGATAGGGATATGGGTTCCATCTATCGCCCCACCACAGTTAGGGAATCCCATTGCAGCAAAGTCATCCACTATGACCTGCAGATTTCCCAGAGTCACTACCTTTTGTAGCAGCAGCTTAATGATTGCTTTGGCTACTTGCATCACAGCAGCCCCCATAGTAGAGTTGCCCACTCCAAATTGATTCCCAACTGACCGGTAGCTGTCTGGCATTGCAAGCTTCCAGAGGGCTATCGCCACTCACTTCTCAACTGTGAGGGCTGCTCTCATCTTGGTATTTTGGCATGTCAGGGCAGGGGAAAGCAAGTCACAAAGTTCCATGAAAGTGCCCTTATGCATGCAAAAGTTTTGCAGGCACTGGGAATCGTCCCACACCTGCAACACTATGCGATCCCACCAGTCTGTGCTTGTTTCCCAGGCCCAAAATTGGCGTTCCATGGCTAGAACCTGCCCCATTACCAGCATGATCTCCAAAGCACAGGAGCCTGCGGTTTGAGAGAATTCTGTGTCCGTGTTCTCATCACTCTTGTCGCTGCGCTGCCGTAGCCGCCGCCTCCTCGCCTGGTTTTGCAAGTCCTGGTTCAGCATAGACTGCATGAGAATGCGCGAGGTGTTTACAACATCCATGACTGCTGTCTTGAGCTGAGCAGGGTCCGTGCTTGCCGTGCTATGGCATCTGCACAGTTCACCCAGGAAAAAAGGTGCGAAATGGTTGTCTGCTACTTGCACGGAGGGAAGGGTGAGGCTGTACCCAGAACCACCCGCGACAATGTTTTTTGCCTCATCAGGCAGTGGGATCTCAACCCAGAATTCCAGTGGATGGGGGAGACTGCGGGAACTATGGGATAGCTACCCACGGTGCAACGCTCTGGAAATCAACGCTAGCCTTTGTACATGGACACACACCACCGAATTAATGTGCTTAGTGTGGCCGCGTGCACTCGACTTTATACAATCTGTTTTACAAAACCGGTTTATGTAAAATTGGAATAATCCCGTAGTGTAGACATACCCTTAGATAGGTAGATGCCAGACCACATGGGGCTTTACAGATCAAAACTGACATCTTAAAATCAGTCTGGAAACAACAGGTAACCAGCGCAGGTCTTAGAGTACAGGTTTAAAATGTTTATGAAAAGATATGGGCTTAACAAACATGCTGCTGAACTTGACACCAGCTGTAGTTTCTGACTAGATTTAAGTCTCCAACCTCTAGTCTTAATGAGAGGTGTCTATGGGATGGATGCCTGCTGCCAGGTGCTTGTGCTATAGAGTAAGTCCTTGAGGAAGTGTAGATATGCCACATTTCCTGTACATTCTAGATGCAGTCTTTGGTTTCTTGTGAGACACTTCCTTCCAGGGAGCAGAAACTAAGAAGCCCAGGACAGGGTCGTCTAAGACTGCAGCTAACCAGGGTAGTAGAAAGTTTAGTTACCTAATTTCTGTACACAAACTCTTTACTATGAACAGGAACTAACTTGACACTGATCTGCTAGTCTGTAAGATACTACAGTCCTCCTTTTAAAGAAACATGTGCAAGGTCCTGGCCAACTGTAGGTAGAAATAGCAGCTGCAGCGAAGACTGACTGCCTGATCTTCTAACATCAGTTGGGAATCTAACCAAAACCCCAGATTGTGATCCCTGTTGACCAAAAGTGGATGTACACATGATCGAAGGGGCAGACCGAACAGCATCACTATAGATGTGTGATCTTCATCCATTGCCAGGAGGGGATCATCCATCAGAGGTGTAACCAGATTACAAAGGTCAAGGGAGATCCAAGGCCACTGGATGCCATGAGAATAGTCTCACCACAATCTTTTCAATTTTCTTAAATATGAAAGGTTCGATAGTTGGCCAGATTGTTAGGGCCAAGAGATGGTTTCTTGAGTGCAGGGTGTAAATCAGTGGGACTACTTGCATGAATAAATGCTCTCAGGTGTGATCAAGAGCTCCACAATCAGGCTAATAAATTACTTTAAAGCCTGAGGATTTAGAGCCTGTTTGTGCTGCTTTTATATTGGATACAATACAGAGTGGGTGCTTCTCAAAAATCTTTAGATTTGCCGTTGTGTTTGAAATATTAAAGGCAATGTTTTCTACTTTATGAACTAGGGATGAGAATCCCTGGCTCGTGTACACATACTGGTGCTAGCTTGCATTGAGCTAGTGAGAGCACATGGATATGAATAGTGGTATAGCCACAGTAGCCTGCGTATCAGCAGCAAAGACACAGCTGAGTACATTCCTACCTGTTTCAGATGGACTTGAACGTGGCCTCCACTGCTGTTCCTGGTGCTAGTGTAGCTATACTGCTAAGGCCTGGTCTACACTGGGGGAAGGGGATTGATCTAAAATATGCAACTTCAGCTACGAGAATAGCGTAGCTGAAGTCGACGTATCTTAGATCGCTTTAGGGTACGTCCAGACTACCCACTGGATCGGCGGGTAGCAATCGATTTATCAAGGATCGATATATCACATCTCATCTTCACGCAATATATCGATCGCCGAACGTGCTCCCGTCGACTCGGAACTCCACCAGAACGAGCGGCGGTAGCGGAGTCGACGGGGGGAGCCGCGGCCATCAATTCCGCGCCGTGAGGATGGGAGGTAAGTCGAAATAAGATACGCTGACTTCAGCTACACTATTCCCGTAGCTGAAGTTGCATATCTTACATCAACCCTCCCTCTCCCACAGTGTAAACCAGGCCTTAGAATCACTTACTTCGCATCCCCATTGACTTTGCTTCTGCCTCTCACCGAGCTGGAGTTCAGCAGTCAATGGGAGAGCGATCAGGGATTGATTTATCACATCTTCACTACACGCGATAAATCGATCTCCGATAGATCGATCACTACCCGCCGATCCAGTGGTTAGTGTAGACGTACCCTTAGGGTTGTCAGCTTTCTAATTTCTGAAAACCCGGACATTACAGCAGGAGAGCCGGAATCTCCCCCGCTCCCCACCTCTTCCCCTGAGGCCCCGCCCCTGCTCAACCTCTCCTCCTGAGGCCCTGTCCCCATCACTCACTGCTCTCCCCATCCCTTCTTGCTTGATCCCTCCCCCCACCAGCTGGGCTCCCTCTGCTCCTGGGCTCAGGGCCGGTGCAAGGATGTTTCATGCCCTAGGTGAAACTTCCACCTTGCGCCCTCTCCTGTCCCCAAGCCCCCGCCCTGAGGCGTCCCCCCCCGGCCACGGCAGCTCCCCCCCCTGCCCTGAGGCCCCCCCCTCAGCGCCTCCTCCCTTGACCCTCTGCACACATAGTAACTGGACTTTTGGTATCCAGTCAGTACATGTGACCAGACGCTGTACAGATCCCCTTTCAGATAGACTTTCTGGTCGAAAACTGGCCATCTGGTGACCCTATGCGACTTATACTTGTGCTAGCTTGATCACAGCTTGCACATGTATGTGTACATGAGCAGGGGAATCCCACCCCTAGCTCGTAGTGTATACATAGAAACACCTTACTCAGGGCTTGGCTACACTGGAGAGTTGCAGCGCTGTAAACCCACTACCAGCGCTGCAACTTACTCACCATCCACACTTGCAAGGCACATACAGTGCTGCATCTCCCTGGCTGCAGCGCTGGTTGTACTCCTGCTCTGCCTCGGGTATAAGGATTGCAGCGCTGGTGATGCAGTGCTGCTCCACAAGTGTGGCCACCAAAAGCGCTGTAATTGGTCTCCGAGGTATTCAGAGGTATCCCAGAATGCCTGTTCATCCACTCTGCTGTTTTGTTGTGATCTCCGGGCTCCCGGAGCTGCTTATCTAAAAAACAAACACAGCTCGTTTGCTCGAGCAGAGGCAGGCAGGGGATTTCTTTGGAATGTTCACAGCTTGATAGTATTTGCTTGAGGAGAGAAGCAACACGGCGGGGGTGAGGGGGGAGTCCGTTTTGGAGCAGCTGCTAGTCTGAAGGCTATTTGCATTTAGTGAATAAGAGAGGGGTGGGGATAGGGGTCAAAACTTTTAAAATGATTGCAGGTAGGTGCTGTGTATCTTCCACTCCTTAGAACTTGCAAGGCAGGGAGCTGACACAGTGTCAGCTCCAAAAATCCACTCTCTCTGTCTCCCCCACGCTCCCTGTCACACTCCACCCCACCCCCCTCTTTTGAAAAGCACGTTGCAGCCACTTGAACGCTGGGATAGCTGCCCATAATGCACCACTCCCAACAGCACTGCAAATGCTGCAAATGTGGCCACACTGCAGCGCTTTCCCTACACAGCTGTACGAAGACAGCTGTAACTCCCAGCGCTGCACACCTGCAGGTGTAGCCAAGCCCTCAGTATAAAAGGTTTTGTCTTATTTTTGTCTGTCAAATCACTTTTTTCCCTGTTTCCCGTTCTTTGGATTATGTATTAATTATACTGATTAGTTAAGAATCCCAGTTATCACTTTGAGGGTTGAAAGGTACTTGTCCCAAGATCAGGCCCAGTATTATTTAAATTATCATATAATTGGGAACCCTGATGTGTACAGTTGTAACGCTCACAGTATAGGAACTCACTTATATTTACAAATATAATTTATTTATACATTTAGCACAGTCACAAACACCCCAACTCAATAAGGTAGATAGAAAAAATACAGAATGTACATCTGCACATGCATATCCTCACGCCATCTCCTGTAGCCATCATCTTCCTCAGCACAATCACCAGTGGCCATCACTTTGGTACCTCCCAAGTACTACATCTCTCTCTCCTACCACCTCTGGGATGCCACTTTTCTAATACGTTACATTGACACCACTATTCTCCAAGAGAAGTATCATAGACTTCTCTTATAACAGGGGTCCCCAATGCGGTGCCCGCGGGCCCATCTAAATGCGCCCACGTCCTGGCCGGCAGTCGAGCATCCGCCGAAATGGTGCCGAATTTCTGTGGCGATGCCTCTTGATGACGCCGCTTGCCACCGACAAACGATATCATCGAGCGGTGTCACTGCCGAAATGCCGCAGAAATTCGGTGGCATTTCGGCGGATGCTCAACCGCTGCCACGGTCCTTCGTCTGGCGCCCGCCAGACAAAAAGGTTGGGGACCACTGTCTTATAAGGTCATCATCCCCTTCCCCCTCCCCCATCCCTTTCACATATACACTTGTTTTACCATCCATATCCTTAGTATATTTTTCAGGAATGAAGCATAACCATTTCCAGCAAATACACTCATAGTTTAATTCTGTTTGTCCTGTGGTGCAGTCTCCCCTTGGTTATAGTTATGCAGAAGTATTTCTGTGTAAGAAAATGAGCAAATAGATTCCCCAGCTCCTCACCTCTCCTCAGACTGAGCACATTAAACCCTAGTCAGTGTGGTTTATCAGAGACCAAATTGAGGAGGAAGTGATTTTTTTGTGGGAGCCCCTTCTAATATTAGTAGCAAATTATTGAGGTGCTAAATGCAGTGTTGTTGTAGTCGTGTTGGTGCCAGGATATTAGAAACATAAAGTGGGTGAGGTAATATGTTTTATTGGACCAATCTCCATTGGTGAGAGAGACAAGCTTTTGAGCTTACGCATAGCTCTTCTTCAAGTGCTAAGTAAAAATTAATATTAAATAGAAAGTTTTGAGTCTGCTGTTCCACAATTATAATTACCTTTCTCTGCTGAAAAGTTGTAATGGCAATAACTGTGGTAGAAAGTATGTGTTATTTGGGAAGAAAATAATATTTTTATACTACTATTAAGAAACCTCCTTGGGTAAACGGAGAGGCTAAGTGCTGACAGAACCGTTAAATACTTTGGAGAAAAATAATGTTTCTCTGACTTCCAAATTCTTTTGCTGAATCAAAGAGTCCAATTTATGTGTGTAAGTGAAGAGAATAAATCCTGTATACATATGGATATGTGTGTGTTTGCTTTTTGTTTTGGTTTTTGTTTTTAAGTGCCCAGGGAGCTCCCAACCTAACTGGAGCTTGTTTAATATCTTAAAACCAGTTTGCTATGTTTGAAATTACTGTAGCTGCATAGTCTTGGTAGATTTCTGTAGTGCATGTGTATAATTTTATTTATACAACAAAGAGGAACAAACCAAAAACAGTATTTCATTATGTACTACTGTTGGATATTGCATGTTCTGTGCAGTACTTGTATTATGCATTAAGGAGAAAAATTTCAAAAGTGAGTAGTGTTTTTTTTTAATGCCTTCAATATGGAATACCCAACTTGAAAGGGCCTCATTAGAGAACAAGCTACCTAGCCCTTTCTGAAAATCCAGCCGTTTAAGGTGTCTCAAGTTGGGCGCTTGAACTCACTAGTCACTTTTGAAAATATTGGCTTGTTTCTGTTACAGTTGTGCTCAAAGGCCCCTTTGAGGATAAAGATCATAATGTGGTAGGTTCTGTACAAATTGTAAAGTCTGGTCTACACTAGCTCTGGCAGTCAGAGGTGTGAAAAATCCACACACTTGACTGACATAGTTATGCAGACCTAACACCCGGTGTAGACACAACTATGTTGATAGATGAGTGCTTCTGTTGACCCAGCTATCATCACTCGGCAGGATGTGGTATTCCCACAGTAATTGAAAAACCCCTTCTGTCAGTGTAGCCTACATCTACGCTGCAGGGTTATGCTGTCATAGGGTATGTCTACACTACGGGATTATTCCGATTTTACATAAACCGGTCTTGTAAAAAAGATTGTATAAAGTCGAGTGCACGCGGCCACACTAAGCACATTAATTTGGCGGTGTGAGTCCATGTACCAAGGCTAGTGTTGATTTCTGGAGCATTGCACTGTGGGTAGCTATCCCATAGCTATCTCATAGTTCCTGCAGTCTCCTCCGCCCATTGGAATTTTGGGTTGAGATCCCAATGCAAGATGGTGCAAAAACAGTGTCGCAGGTGATTCTGGGTAAATGTCGTCACTCAATCCTTCCTCTGTGAAAGCAATGGCAGACAATCATTTCGCGCCCTTTTTCCCTGGTTTGCCCTGGCAAACGCCATAGCATGGCAACCATGGAGCCTGTTTTGCCTTTTGTCACTGTCACCGTATGTGTACTGGATGCTGCTGACAGAGGCGGTACTGCAGCGCTACACAACAGCATTCATTTGCCTTTGCAAGGTAGCAGAGATGGTTACCATCCCTATTGCACTGTCTGCCATTGTAAATTGGAAATGAGATGACGGTTTTCAATCATTTTGTACCGTTTACAATTGCAAATTGGCGATGACGGTTATCAAGCATTTTGTACCGTCTGCTACTATCATGGGTGCTCCTGGTTGGCCTCACTGTGGTCGGCTGGGGGCGCATGGACAAAAATGGGAATGACTCCCCGTCTCATTCTCTTCTTTATGTTTTGTCTAAAAATAGAGTCAGTCCTGCCTAGAATATGGGGCAAGTCTACTAGAGAGCCAGAGAGCACAGCTGCTCCGGGCCAGAGCCCCAGAGATCCCGCAGAAATGATGAGCTGCGTGCCATTCTAGGGGGTGCCCCTGCAACAACCCCACCTGTTGCTTCCCTCCTTCCACACCCCTCCTGGGCTATCGTGGCAGTGTTCCCCCATATGTGTGATGAAGTAATAAAGAATGCAGGAATAAGAAACACTGACTTTTTAGTGAGATAAAATGAGGGGGAGGCAGCCTCCAGCTGCTGTGATAGTCCAGGCAGGACATTAAAGAGTTGTGGGGAGAGGAATGCAGCCTCCCGCTGCTATGATAGTCCAGGGAGTACAGAATCTTTTCTTTAGACACGAAAAGGAGGAGGGGGGGCTGATGGAGCTCAGGCTCCAGCTGCTATGATGAGGACGGTTACCTAGCATTTTGTACTGTCTGCCAGGAATGACAGGAAGTCATTGCCATTTTTACCCAGGTGCCTCCAGCCGACCTCACCGAGGCCAGCCAGGAGCACTCACAGGATGATGACGAGGATGGCTATTAGTCATTTTGTACTGTACCGTCTACCACCGGGGAAGGGAGGGGAGAGGATGCTGCTGTTTAGCGCTGCAGCACTTCGTCTACCAGCAGCATCCAGTAGACATACAGTGACATTGAAAAGTGGTGAGAAATGATTTTATTCCCTTTTCTTTGAGGGAGGAGGAGGGGTAAATTGATGACATATTCCCTGAACTACTGGCGACAATGTTTTTGACCCTTCAGGCATTGGGAGCTCAGCCAAGAATGCAAATGCTTTTTGGAGACTGCAGGGACTGTGGGATAGCTGGAGTCTTCAGTCCCCCCTCCCTCCCTCCATGAGCGTCCATTTCATTCTTTGGCTTTCCATTACGCTTGTCACGCAGCACTGTGCTGAGTCCCTGCTGTGGCCTCTGTCTATCATAGCCTGGAGATTTTTTCAAATGCTTTGTCATTTCGTCTTCTGTAACGGAGCTCGGATAGAACAGATTTGTCTCCCCATACAGCGATCAGATCCATTATCTCCCGTATGGTCCATGTTGGAGCTCTTTTTGGATTTGGGACTGCATCGCCACCCGTGCTGATCAGAGCTCCACGCTGGGCAAACAGGAAATGAAATTCAAAAGTTCACGGGGCTTTTCCTGTCTATCTGGCCAGTGCATCCGAGTTCAGATTGCTTTCCAGAGCGGTCACAATGGTGCACTGTGGGATACCATCTGGAGGCCAATACCGTCAATTTGTGGCCACACTAACCCTAATCTGACATGGCAATACTGATTTAAGCGCTACTCCTCTCGTCGGGGAGGAGTACAGAAACCGGTTTAAAGAGCCCTTTATATCAATATTAAGGGCCCCATTGTGTGGACGGGTGCAGGGTTAAATCGGTTTAACACTGCTAAATTCAGTTTAAATGCGTAGTGTAGACCAGGCCATAGATACAGGGACATAGCTAAGCTGGTGTAGTCCCTGTAGCGCTAGCATATCCTTGGTTAGAGACAGTTCCTCCCCTGAATTTCTTAACAGTCTATTTTAAGACAAGATACAACAAGTAGGGAATGTAATGGAGGATTCTAGTCCATTTGGCCCTCCTGGGAAGTGAGGGAAGAGCTGCTGGAGTCATAAGCCCCTTTAATTTTGGCTCCATGGAGATGAGGACAGGAGATTTGGGATTGATGGAAGGGAGCTACCCTGGTGCAGTTATCATTTCTCCATTCTGGAGGATATTGGGGCTTTTTAAAGGGTCATTGCCCCAGAAAAAGTATTACTTGTTACTCTGCAGTATGAATTCTTGTCTGGCTTTTGTAATAGTAGATAGAACCAATATAATCTCTCCTCTGTAAGGGCAACAAACAGAATGCTTTTAAAATCTGTAATTTATAGAAAAGATATACTGATATAAACACCCACTGGTATAACCACACTAAGGGACTGCAATGATTTTAAATGAATCTGTTTCTGAAGTGATATAGTTGGATAGCCAGTCCCTGCATTAATGTAAAAAAAAGACTTCTGACTGAGCAGCAAAAGTCTGGGGAGATGAAAGGAAAAATATTTTGGGAGAAATTGGAGTTTAAAAGAAGTTTAAAAGAAACTGACGATACATTTCCATTCTCCTCATGGAGTTCAGGAGAGTGCACATTGAATTTCCCAGAGCAAACAAATCCAAGATGATAGGGCTTGGATTAACATGTCTTCAAGCTTAACTTGATTCCCCCCTTCCAAACTGCAGTAGCTCACCGGTAGCTATCTCTCTTAAGACATTCCTCTCATTTGAGATCAGTAGATTGTCTGTCTGTCTGTCTGTCTGTTGAACTTACATGATCGCCACTATATTAATATCTGAGAAGCTTGTAATATTTAATCTATTTATCCTTACAAATCTCCCATTAAGGTAAGGAAGTGAAATTATCCACATTTTACCAAGAGGGAAGTGAGGTGCAGAGAAACTAAAGTCTTTAGGCACCTAACTGATTATAATTGGAGATGGATACCTAAATATGTTTCTGAATCCCACCTTAAGTGACTTGTGCAAGGTCAGACAGGAAGCTGGAGCAGAGCAGGGAACTGAACCCAAGTCTCTCAAGTCCCAGGCTGGTACACTAGACTGGGCTGTCCTTCTACTCTGCAAGGAGGTGAAATATCTTGCTTCTTAGGTAGGTGGGAGGGGTTAAAATTCCAATGTTCTTAAGGGAAAATATATGTAACCCCCTAGGAGATGACCTAGATTCCTGAGGCTCTGTCTGCTGGCAGCTCAGGGAGAGGCACTGTCCCTGTTAGGGAGGGGGAGCTAAGGCAAACTCAGAGTCTGCCCAGCCACCAGTAGGGAGTGAGAGACCTTCCCGGGAAGTTCAGGAAGGAGAGAAGCCATTTTTTGAGTCAGTCTGGAGCCAGCCATGGCAAGGGTGGGACTGGCAGTTTGGGGAGCTGGTGAATCCCAGGCCTGCATGCAGGGTTCCCCCTGAGAACTGGCCTCTAGAGACCTGAAAGCAAGATCTTTCAGCTGGGCTTTTCCTTCTCCACTGATGACTCCCAGTTTGTAGAGTTTTGCTGGGAAACTTGCCCAGCCAGGCTGAGTTAGCCCCCCAGCTCCCTGGGTGAGACCAGTCACCACATGGTCAGCTCTGCTCTGGCTGCTAGTGCAGGGCTGCTGCCTGTGTGTCTGGACGCTGGGCTAAGAGACTACAGTTTGGATTTTAGTACAGTTGTGTAATCTGCACCTTGAAACCTGCCACCCCTTCGTGGTGAAGGGAAATCCTGGGACCGAAGCAGCCTGATTCCTGCCTGAAGAGGATCCCTGCCAGCAGAGATCAGCCCCTCTGCAGTGACTGAGGAGTCTAGAGTCATCTCTGAACCTGAGGATCATTCATGGAGTTTGGGAGTGCACCCTCTTTTAGTTAGTCAGGGAATTTGTTTTGGGGACCCCCTACTCCCCGAACTGTGTCCTCAAGCCAGGGAGTGAGGATTTGAGGATTTTATAACCAGCTGCATATTAAACCTGTGGAGGGATTTACCACGTCCTCCCACCTGTGCGTCCTTGGGGCTGTACTGAACCCAGTCAGCCACACTGCTGAACCACTACAGAGAAGAATTTTATGGTCATATGTCATCAAGGGCCCCAACAAAGTACATGTACCAACAGGACACTAATCTTACATTTGCTGCATCAAGTCACGTGACTGGGGAAAGTCACAAATATTATCAGAGTGGCCACCGGTGACCCTAAAAATAGTGTTTTACCCTGTTATATTTGTCTCCTTTTTAATATAATTATAGCATTGAATATATTGTGTGTGTTTGTGTTATTTCTTGGAAGTCTCCAACTATCTGGCAAGTAAGTGAGGATTATCCTGTGGTTAGAGTTTTCCTCTCAAGCTGCCCTGGTGACCCTGCCAGGAAGGAGCAAAGGGGGTGGAGGCACCGCCAAATAAATTCATAGGAAAAAATAAAGAAGATTCACCCTGCTGAGTGGGTGGCAGGATCCAGAAGAACCCAGGTCTGTCCATCAAAACCTGTAAGCAGATTGGCATTAAAGAAGGTAACCGGGTGGAGGGGGGCACTACATATAAATTAATTATTCCCAGAAATCAAGGTAAATAGTAGTGCGACACATTCATGGATATGATGGACAATATTGAAGGAAATCCACCCCTGAAGCAAATATTGTCATGAAAGCCCAATTATTAGAGTAGGTGAATAATGCCAAACAAATTCTGTAAACATTCATTTGCATTTTAAAGGCATTCATTTTGTCCATGTTTGCATGACTTCTGAATTTGTTTTCCATGACAATTGAGAAAATTGAGTTATAATGCCAAAATGTTCTTGGAAAGCAAATTTCAAAGTTGCAGGTGTGAATATTTGTCATGATTGGGATGTAGGCAGTCTGACCTAGTGATCAGAGCAGGAGTCAGGCCAGGTCAGATACCAGGAGATTAGCGTTCAGGAGAAGCCAGAGGAAGAGTCAGTTTACCAGGAAATCAGGAGCAGGCATTGCAGAGGAAGCAGTCCTAAACAGGGAAATCCCAGTTGCATAGATAACTTCCTGTTCCTTTGCTGGGTTTCTATGACAGCTGTGAACCAAGCAGGACCCCCAGTGTTCTGCCAGTCAGAGTCCAGGACTGAAGTCCTTCGTCACTGTTCAGCTTCTGTTTTGGCAATTGACAGTAGGTCAGTGGATGGCAGGTTAGAACCTACTATCGCCTAAGAGCCCCGTGGATCAGGGTTCACAACAATATTGACAGAAACTGATTTTAAATTGATACACCTCTACCTTGATATAATGCGACCCGATATAACACGAATTTGGATAGAATGCGGTAAAGCAGCGCTCTAGGGGATTGGGGCTGCGCACTCCGGTGGATCAAAGCAAGTTCGATATAACCCGGTTTCACCTATAACGCGGTAAGATTGTTTGGCTCGTGAGGACAGCGTTATATCGAGGTAGAGGTGTACATACCAGTGTACATGCTAAAGTTCTGGTGTATTCATCCTAACAGCAGCAATAACATGTAACTTATCTGACAGGTGGCCCGCTAAGCAGTACAGTTCAAATGATGAATATTTGGCACTACACCATAGAGTACAAAACTTAAGTTGTGAGAATATATTTGAATAATGAATACATTAAAAAGAAACTCTGAGATTTAATTTAGTTTTTTGGTATAAATTATTTGTCGTTCTCTAATGGTTTACACTGCTATTCTTTCTCCATAATAGCAGCTACTAAAATGCCATTGTAAAAGCCTTGTTGCTGTCAACTTATTGAATTAAGCTGTATTTCTGCAAAGAGGCACCATAATATTACTCGATTCTACTTGGTGCTGCTCACAAACATGCTTGGGAAGCTTGACACTTAACAGTGTATGGCTGTCATCTCTTTTAGGCTCTATACACATCAGTGGCACTGAGTATCTGATGTCACGTCACATCACATCACTCAGCTCAATACTACAAGAATATCAAGCTATATAAAAAGCCACTTTGTGTGAGTGATGATTTGTTTGCCCCATAACAAAGCTGTTAACTTAGCTTATCTATTCAAACAGTTTTTTTTTAACATTCTGTGCTGCAGAATATGTCTATTTTATGATATTCTGTCTTGCTTTTCAAAAATCTGGTTAAGCACCTAACTCTCAGAAATCAATAAGAGTTACACACTTAGGCGCTTTTGAGAATCTCTCTCAGAAATCAATGAGAGTTACACACTTAGGCGCTTTTGAGAATCTCTGAAGTGCTTTACGAACATCTTTTGATTTCTGAGTGTAGTGATAACTGCTTCCTGGAGGAACATCCTGGATGAACATCCATATGGCTGAATTCCCTAATTTGTGGAGAAGGTGGGATTTTTGTTGCCATCTTGTAAGGAGACTTAAATCCCTTGACAGCCAAAAGAATGCAGGAAAATAAATGATGAGAGCACCACGTACCCTTTACTCCTGCTGTGAAACCTGCTGGTTTTAGATTTAGGAAAATGCACCTTTGTATTCTGTGTCTTAATCCCTCTCGTTACTATGTAAATGACTCTGTGTTGACTTTATTATGTGATGGCATATTTAGCACACTAGAAAATAGGTGTGCTCAAGTATGATAATGTTTCATTCAAATTAAAGATGCATGCAAAATTGCTTTCTCAATTTTATGGGTGGGATCTCCACAAGTGCTCATCACCGTTGGCCTAACTCTGCTGTTATTGGAGATGATAGATATTTTACCATTGATTTCAACAGGAGCAGAGTTCTTAAAAGACATTTAATCTCTCCATGCCTCAGTCTCTCGCCTGTAAAATGAGTATAATACTTTTTCTCCAACCTTGTGATTGTCTTGTCTCTTTACATAGTTCATACTCTGAAGTGTTTACAGTCGCTTACTGTGTATTTGTGCAGGGCCTTGCCCAATGGAGGCCTGGTCTTGTTGAGGCCTCTAGGTGCTGCCGTAATTTTGAATGAAGATTTTAGTAAATGTGTCTTCTTTTTTTAAAGTTTATTTTGTTTCTTCAAATTTCTGTAATACAACTACAAATGCCCATGCAGTGATCTGTGTCTACCCTATAAATTAAATGTGGCAACATAAAAAAGGGCTGTCTATAAATATATCCACTTCACCCTATCCCCACCTCATTAGATGTGAAATACGCAATGCTTATGATTTCCCATTTAGTCATTGGTAAAAAGTTCCAGATATTAGGACAGTTTGTTCTGTTGCAAAACTTTCCTAAAGTGGACGTCAGAGGAGTCACAGCAGGGATGAATTTTGCTACTTGTACTGTACTCAGTAGGATAAGGAAATGGAATGAGACTGCTACAGAAGTCAGTTTGAAGTTGTTTTTTTAAATGTGCTTTAATTTGAATCTGTGAAATTTGCTTTAAAATCCTGGACTATCTTGGTAAAACTGGGGTACTCTGTCATCACAATTCTCTGCGATACCTATTGTGATTATACTTCATAATCTTTTGCACATTTTTAGAATTATTTGCAATCCTGCTAATGGTGCTGTACGTATTTTCCACATTTATTGGATTGGTATTTGGTATTGGAAGATAATCTTCAAAAGAATAATTTCAAAGCTAGTTATTTTCTTTTTCTCCTTCCCTTACTAATCAATACATGAGGTTCTGCTCAGATAAGGAAGGAAAAAACCTGCAGAAGTTCGAAAGGAATAATTTGGGTGCATTAAAGGAAGTAGGCTTCACTTTTACAAATGCCATTGATGTTTGTTGGTGGAATGACTGTGTATTGGTCTTAGAATCCCTGTTCTATGTAATACAGGCAAACCCTCCTTAAGCTGAGGTAAATGTAACCTATAACAAGTAGTATTATGGAATGCCTTTTTGAATTTTGCAAACATTAACTGATAATAGCTTGTCTGTAGTAATTCTAGGATCTTTTTTTCAAGTGTAATTTCTGCATGTCAAGGTGTAATGTACTGGCTGATGTGTTGTGTGCGTATCATTGCCCTCTGCTATGTAGAAGGCATACTTGACTAAGTGGTTGTCACCATTTTAACCTCTGTTGGCTAGCCTGAAAACTATGTACAGACAAGCTCAACACAAGCACCAGTAGCTGATGGAGATTCTCATTTAGCTCACGCAACAAATGTGTGCACTGAAGGGCTTGGGTTCTCCATGTGTGTGGCTGAACATGGAACCCTGGAAAGCTGAAATAGATGGAAAAGATGATAGTTATGGGAGTAGAGGAGCTATATATTTATACCCCTTTGTTAGATCATTTCCCACAAAGTTACCTAGGCCAGGCTTTTCAGAAGGGCCTGAAGGAGGTAGACAGCCAAATCCCATTGATTTTTATATTTGCCTTAGCCTGATGAGGGGCACTCTACATTAGGTAGAAACACACAGTCTAAGACCAACGTGAAGACAGGTACTCAAACTGAAATTCACTAGGAGTTGGGGGTACCTTTGAATATCTAATTTTATTCTATATTAGTGCCATTCATTTATTATAAAAAAAGTAGACATTTTCTTACTAAATGAGGTGGCGTTTGTTAAACCGATACTAGAAGAAAGATTAAAAACAATCATAACTATAGTTGAAAAACCAGGATTGAAGTCAACCAACTGGTTCCCAGGTGTTTCAGTAAAGAAACCTTATATTTTATCTTTGTAATGTTAAGTGAAGATGGTAAGACATTACTTATGCATGGTTTTTGTCTTTAAGATATGTTCAATAATATTAATATTTGTAAAAGCAGCAAAGAGTCCTGTGGCACCTTATAGACGTATTGGAGTATGAGTGGGTGAATACCGACGAAGTGGGTGCCACAGGACCCTTTGCTGCTTTTACAGATCCAGACTAGCACGGCTACCCCTCTGATATTAATAGTTCTCTTTTCATATTTAGCTAATCACCTGCACTGCATTATAAGTCACTGTGTTCTTTCCTGTAAGGTTCCATAGCAGGCAAGGATGAACACGGACTACTAACCATGCTGAGAGATGCAGAAAATTATGGATAGTTCTTCAAATTTTGCATGGATTCAAATGAAATATGCCATGCTTCTTCCAGGTCATTAGTTTAAAAGGTCCTTAAGTTAGGATAACTGTGTTAGGCAAGAGGAAGGCTGTATGAAGCAACTTGAAAATTGGATTTATTATAAATTTTATGAAGACTGCTTCAAGAAAGTGGAATTCATAGTAACATTTCCTTTAAGTTAAAGTGTCTGTTTCAGCTTTCATAGGGAAATCATAGGACTTGAAGATGACATGAATGCTAGCTTGTCTGTTTCCCTGCTTTACCTTCACCTCCATTACTGGCAAGGAACACAAAATCCTTGTTTTTTGTAAACCAATGTCGTGGAAAGAGCCACTGAAATGGTACAGTGGGTTAGCATTATCCTTCATTTTACTGATGGAAAAAGTTCAAATGCTAAGCTAATTGAAAGACTAACTCAGGGTTTCCAGAAAGTCAAGCTTGTTATCATTTTTATAATAATAATAATAAAAGTAATAGGGAGGACTCTAGAGTTAGAATCAGTCCTGCTTTATGCAGGCTTCTGCAGGGGATAACCTGGGCATGGGGCACTGATGTTGAAATGTCCACCACAACCATCACACTACTCTGCAGATGGGGACAGGGGCAGGAGGGGACGGAGGGAACACACCCAGCAAAGTCTGAAAAGGTGCTGTGTCGTCAACTGCATGCGGGCAGGGCACTGAGGGAATGTTGCTGATCCAGTGCATTCCTCAGCAACCTCTGCCTGTAAAGCTTCTATGGATCTCCTTTTAATTAAAACCATCCTGCTGTAACAGAAATGCAGTGTTTTGTTTTGTTTTGTTTGTACAGTGTTAGGAGGAACTTGACTTGGATGAATTTCCTCTCCAGTGCAAAGGGTCTGGGTGACTTCAGGGAAGGGTTTATGTGTGTGAACAAGAACAGAGTGACCAGATGTCCCGATTTTATAGGGAGAGTCCTGATATTCGGGGCTTTTTCTTATAGAGGTGCCTTTTGCCTCCCTCCCTGCCACTGTCCCGCTTTTTCACACTTTCTATCTGGTCCTCTAAGCATGAGACACACCAGAATCTGCTTCTAAAACTGCAATATAACAACAAGAGAGACGAAACATGTAGAAGTCAAGACACAATATTGATAAATCCTCATAACAGAAACATTTCGTGCATTCTTAGTGCTACAGTATAGCTCCTTGAAAGTAATACATTACAGAAATATTCATGTTCTTATGGTCCAAAACCACATTGGGTTTGTTTGTTGATTCCTTTCAACGCTTTTCCTCTGTGTGACTTTCCTTTTCATTCCTTGTGGAGTTAGCAGAGCTTGTCTATACATACAGTGCTGCAGTGGTGTAGCTGAGCTACTGCAGTGCGTCCAGTGAAGACGCTCTATGCCGATGGGAGAGAGCTCTCCTGTTGGCATAATAAAACCACCTCCATGAGCAGCAGTAGCTGTGTCGGCGGGAGAAGCTTGAGGAGGTAGAGTACATTCTATCCTATTTTAATAATGCTAATATGAGAATTAGTTGTACAGTATTTGCAAGACTAATATAGTACAGTATTTAACAGTGGCATTCCTATCACTCATGCATTCTGAAAGATTATTGTCCTAAGCCTTTTGTATTAGGACCTTTTAATAAAGAGTTGTGGAAATATTCATGTAATTTGGAAAGCGGTGAACATGGGATGTTTTCTTGGCCTCAGAACAAAGCAAAACTCTCTTCCTTTCATGGTGTGCTGCGCCAGATTCTTCACATCAGACACGGGATGTCTAATTCACTATGAGAATGCTTAATAAAATTCAAACAAACATAATATGAGGCAAAAGCTATTTTTAATATATCTAGATGAAATGTTCTAAAACACTTCTGTCTTATATACAGTTTCAGAACATGTGGAGAGCTTGAAGTCTTTCCTCAGAGTTTGCTCAGTTCAGAGTTGTCATACCAATGGGGGAAGGGAAGGGGCGAGGGGAAGGAGGAGAAATACAAATGAAAGTGGCTTTAAAAAACGAGAAACTATGCACAGTTCAAAATATAGCCATTGTGGTATTTGTTTCACAGACTTTATAGTTGATGCCTGTAATTTTGGGATGGGGGTTGGATTATAGGTTTTGTACTTGTGGCAAAGTGAGAGTTGCTCCCCAAAATATCCTTCTTTGTTATAGTAGGCACCCCCAAGTTAAGGATGTTTCTTAGTTTTTATATTTTATTTTGCAAAACCATCATATTTTTCAGGGGGTGAACCAGCTCCACTACAGGTACTAATGGGCTCAGGTTAAATCTCCGTTTGCAGAAACACTACTGTTTTGGAGTGGATACTTAGAGAAAAGGAACTCTTCACGGCTATGTTTGATACTCACCTGTTTCCACCCCCCCCCAAGGTCAATGTGGTTGTAGATGCTCACTGCCTACTGATTCAGCCATTTTGTCCTTTGAAATTTGTTGAAGTAGAGTTTGTTGGTCTGCTATTAAATTACCTCAGACAGTTTCCTCTGCAGGGCTAGCCTGCACCTGTAATAGAGAGGAAAAGGTGCTGGAAAATGCCACGAAATTTGCATGAGATAAACTAAAATTCAGGCAATGGCAGGTTCTAATGGCATGTGCAATTTGAATTTTAAAGGCCTGATCTAGTACAGTGGTTCCCAAACTTTAACAACCTGTGAACCCCTTTCACTAAAATGTCAAGTGTCACGCACTCCCTCCTAAAAATAATATTTCCAGGGATTTTCTCCTTTACCTGAGTATAAATTATAAAAAGCAATGATCTTGAAAATATAAAATTTGTTTTTATGACATACTTATTGCACACTATTATTTATTAATTATTATTTATCATTACAGTATTTTTATTACATTATGAAAATAGCAACACTCTTCCAAGATCTCACTTTCGTAGTTTGTATCACTTTGAGTAAGCCTGTTATAAGACAAGGCTCCTATGTTTCATCAAGGAGTATCAGATGTGAAACAGCATGAAGTATTTAAGAAGCCAACTCAAAGAGTTCCTCCTACACAAGCATTCAGGTCTTGAGCAGTCCAGGCAAACAATGCACATTACAACAAAGCTTAAACTTGTTCTTCATAATAATTTTAAAAACAATACTAGCTGCCTATTTAATTTAAAAAACAGCAAAAAATATACATCTCCCTTTCCATTTCTTATAAGGAGTTTTGAAGGTTAAATCTCCTCAGTGTGATAGATATGCTTGCTTTGATCTGCTTAGCTCTTGGAAGTCCAGGGGCTCCGGGCTGCTGGCCCCATGCTCCCTGCGGTCCCTAGGGATAGCTCTGTCTGCCATTAGGGAATTTTTTCCTGAAAACCCTCTGTAACATTTTGCAAACCCTCAGGGGTTCATGAACCCCAGTTTGGGAACCACTGATCTAATAGAACATTCAAATAAAGGACCAACCAACCAACCTCAGGTAAGCTCCACATTGAAGGATTAAAAAAGCTGCTAAAGGTAAGGTGAAAAACTTAGTAGTTCTTTTGTACAGTCCATCCAAGCTTGATGGGCTGCGAATGACCTTTCACTTGCACCCACACCAACTTCCATTTTCTTATTACCACCACTTGTGGATGTAACCTTTCATTTCAAAGACTTCCCCAGCTAGCTCCGCAGGCTATGGGATGATTTTTCCTGACTGAGGGCAGAAGGGTCACGAATGTCATAACTCCAATTCAGATGGAACATAATCATCTAGCAACAACTGGGTTTCTGTTTAATGATGTTTCTATAATAAATTCCTGCAGATTTGGTGGAAATACATTATTCTGTAAGTGTATCAAGAATATATAGGTGCACATATACATTAGCAGGTGGCAGCTCTCCCTTTCAGAGGACATGGCTGTCAACAATTTTCTTGGTTAAAATATATCAGATAGAACTGGTGACTTCAGATGAACATAATTTCTCCAAATGAGAGGCCTCATATCCAGCGTGACCAACTAATGGAAGAAATTAATATAACTTTTTGTAAATTGTTAGACTGACCTTTATGATAGAAATATCAAATGCCCATTTTTCTGTAATCATCAATGCATACTTAATAAATCCACCTCACTTCCAGTTTGTAGCTGAAAAGGATACTTGAAGTGTTGAAAATCTGATCTCTAATGGAAAAGTAAAAGGTCAATGTTTGATTATGGGGGATCTGCTTTCCTGTGTTCATTGGCTCATAAAATAAATATTCCAAATTTCAAGATTGTAGAAGAACAGTAGAACACATTGTCATTTATTTTCTGTGTTAAGTAGGGATGGGATGAAATGCACCTTTGTCCACCACAAGAACTGAACGCAAATCATTTGTCAAGGTGTGGAAATGTTGAAATAAGCATCTTATTCCCTTTTATCATTCCCAGCCCCAGTTTTGCCAAGCTTTTGCACTCTTGAGTTACACGGTGACCAGAAGCATCAAAATACCATGAGACAGGCTGCCTTCATGATATTCTCAGCTGCGAAAAGGAAATGGAAGTGCTGGAAATCTTCTGAAAAGCCTGATAATGGAAGGCTTTCCTATAACTTCTGAGTCTCAAGAAACTTGGATAGTTTGGATAAAAATGAGCTTCTCCTAGCAGCATAGTTAATCCAGCTCTGGGAGAGGTAGCAGCTATGTTGATGGGAGAAGCCCTCCTGTCTGACATACCACTGTCTACACCGGGGGTTAGGTCAGTATAACTGTGTCACTTATGGGATTTTCCACACCCCTGAATGACATAGTTATACTGATGTGAGTTTATAGTATAGATTAGGCTTGAGTTTTAGATGTGATTTTGGGTTAATAGAAGAGAACTGCAACAGAACATGGAAAGATACTATAGGGCCTCTTTATCCTTTGTTACTTATTCTTGGATCTGTCCTGATACTTTTATAGTTTAATATTGCACATACAGGGAATTACAGTTCCTTGATATTCCATACTAGTTTACACTTCAAGTCATTTGGCATGAAATAAAAGATTTCTGGTAGTATATGAAAATAAGCCAGAAGGCTTTTCTCCTCACTTTGTTGCTTACTGCACCTTTGTAGTTTAGATTTTGATATATTTTTAGTAATGTTGCTAGATTTGTCTTTATTTCTTCATGGGCTGCTCAGTCTGTTCGTAAAATAGTACGCATCAAGAATTGAAACAGTCTTGAAATGTTTTCTCTTCCATCAAGAAACGCATGTTCTTTCAAAGCTTAATTGAGCTGCACAAAGCTAATTATCTGTCCGAAGACATGCCATTTAATTCACAATGCAGCATTAATTTGTTCTACAGAATGAGCTTATTTCCTGTATAAATGTCTTTGCCCTATGGCTTTCCAAGCAGCTGCAATATACAAGAAAGACCGATAACTCTGTCATTTAAATGTTGCTTGTTTCCTTCACTTGTGCATAAAATACCGAATTGCATGTAAATTTAAACTAGAAAGTAAAGCTTTAGTTGTCAGAAAGGAAAAAAAAAATCTGTTTTGATAGTTCTGTTGTATTTTTATTCTTCTGTATCTAGGAATATTGCTATCACTTTGGTGTACAAAAGAACCATCATTAGAAGTTTTGGGCTTGATTATCATTTGTAGCCTGCTAATCTATTGTGTAAGTTTGATGGTATGTTCAGCAAATTGTTTCAAAGCTTTTCATGAATAGGAACTAATTGTCTCATGCTTTTTTATTGTACAAATTCCAAGTATATCTGTAAAGCCATTATAACACAGGAGACTCTACAGCTAATGTGAAAGAAGCTTTATATTGATAATCTTTGAAGCATAGAGTATCATTTTCAGAAACCACTTAATGAATTATCTTCCTCCTCTGTCTTTAGGAAGAAAGTAATGATTTTCTTAGGATATGTAATGAGAGAGAGTTCATGAAGTATGAAGTTTCATGCCTAAATACTCAAACCTATAATACTACATTGTCTCTGTTGCTGAAGTCATTGTTCTAGCTAAGCTTTGCAATTCATTTTTCATCTTAAAATATGAATAGTTGGTTTTGTATATTATAGTATTAACTTAAGTCTAACATGTTCATTTGAAAGGAAGCTTGGAGTCGTCCTATTTTTTACTTACCCTAATTTACATGTATTTAAAGTTTTTATCGTAAAATATCATCCAAACAAACAAAAAAAAATCTTAAAAGCAAACTGAGCAACTGTATTTTCCTTGAGTGTGTTAGCATGAACCTGGGGCCAGAAAGACTGTGGAGAAGTGCTATACCAGCATTTCTGCTCAGCTTGGCTAATTCTTTTTAAAATTTATTAATTTTAAATATTTAATTTTTTTTATTAAAAATTTATATAATTTAATAGATTAAGGAAATAGTGTCTGTTATTACACCTGAAACACTCCCCGCTTTCAGAGTCCTGTTTTTTTCTACAACAGACTGTCAATTCTTGTGCCAAATTGTAGGTGGGGCCTTTGCTGTGGGAACATGTTTTTGACTGGTTGGTTGGTTGCTTGTTTATCAAAGCAGACGCGTTGTATTTTTGTGTCTCCTTAACTTTTATCCAGAAAAGATGGGGTTATTGTCTGTATAAGCCAGGCAGGGCCTTGAAAAAGCTGCGTTTAGAATCATAGAGTCATAGACTTTAAATTCAGAAGGGACCAATATGATCATCTAGTCTGACCTCCTGCATGACGCAGGCCGCAGAATCTCATCCACCCACTCCTGCAACAAACCCCTAAGCTATTTAAGCAAACATGCAAGCATGAGAACTGGAACTTTCTGCTTTTGATAAGTATAGGCAATTTCTCAGGTGCACTATGTTAATGGCATTCAGAATGTTGAGCAAAGAAGTCTGGCAGCCAGCTGGAATGTGCAGGGAGTGGTTTGTTTCTGAGTACAGGATTTAAGGTCTAAGGTGGCTTGAGGAAGCGCACACACCTGCTACTTTACTGTTCCTATCACTGGGGCACAGAAAATTGTTAGAACAGGCAGTGAGAATGGTAAGGAGGGCAGACGACTGGGAGAAGAGACCTGGCAGCAAGTATGAGGGAAATTTTGTGGGAGAGTAGGATGGAAAGAGGAATAGAGACGTAATCAGTGGGTACTGGCTGAGGAATGACTATGATCCATGTCTGGTAACTGGGGATAGGAAATAAAGATTAATCTCTTACCACCACTTCTGTGTGTTGCACCTTTATCACAGATGGCTCCTCCACTCTAGGAGGCAGGAAGGTGGAGTGAAATCCCCCTCTTTGTAGCTGGGGGGAGACCTGAGCTTTTTGTATTTGCATTTGAGATTGAATTTTAAGCCTAACATGATCACAGCTCCCAAAATCAAAAGGCAGCCCAAATGGACTTCCTTTAAATCTCATGAATATTGAGGCACTCTCTAATGTTTTTGGCTCGTAACTTTTATGCTCTTTTGGGTGGAAATACTGCCAACTAGTTCACTGCATGCACTGCTTTTCCAACCCTGCCCTCCACACCTTATTTACTCCCACCTTGCACCAACGCACACACTAAATACTCCTGGGTCACATACTGTTCTCCATGTAGGGTCAAGTTAGGGGAAGGTGAAAGGTTGTGATATCATTCCAAGTTTTCCCCATGGCGAGCCACCAAAATGAGATTGTACTTTCAACAGTTGGCTCTTTGAGCTTGGCTCTGCCGCTTTATGGGTCTCTGCTATACTCTTTGACTGGGGTGGGGAGCTAAGTGTGGGTTAAAGATGGTCAAGAATTTTCCAGTTAAATATTTTTTTTGTTGGAAGATGTTGATTTGTTGAAACTAAAACTGTTTGTAGGAAAGGGTCAGTTTTGATTAATCTCCTGGTTGAAAACATTTTTTGAAAAAACAGTTTCTGAATTGTCAGTGTCCTGTTTTAACATTTTCAAAATGAAAAGTTTAATTTTTCCTGACCAAAGCAACTTCTTAGAATTTTGGAAATTTTAGTTAATTTATAGTTCTTTTTTTAAAAAAAAGTCAAAATTCAAACAAAATGTTTTAGAATTATCAAAATGGAATGTTTCAATTCATTTTTTGTTCAGATTAGCAGTTTGCAAAAACTTTTGAGATTTCAACTCTTCATCCCAATTCAAGAGGGTGACATTTTTGAACACTATTATGGGATGGGAAAACCACTTCACATCCAGCACTAGTGGTATCTCCCAACCACCACCAACTTGTGCTGCAAAAGGAGATGTCAGTCTCAGTAAATTGTGCAGAACTGTGATTCTCTCTTTCTTACATGAGGGATGAAATAGGAAATGAAATATTTAACGAGCTGAATGGGGCAGTTCTTACCTCTGAGCTATTGCTCCAGGTTCTCTGCAGTTTCCCCCTACCTCTCTTACACACAGCTCATGTTTTTGAGGTTTTCTTTGTAACAATAAGAGCTAAATATTTATTTAAAATGAAAGCTGAGATTCTGGAGAACAAAGTAATAGATCCAGAGGGGTACCAGCACAACATATGGGTGTGTACCAGTTGTTCCTGAGCCCTACCCTATGCATCTTCCGCGCTAACAGACTTTCATGCCCTGTGGGAAGTGATTTAATTCCCTTTTGGTGGGTAGGGTTCCTTCTGGTCATCAAAGGAGAAGGCATTGAGCTAGTCTCTAGACTGAGGGCAGTGATCAGGTCTCAGCTTGGCCAGGTATCAGACTATGCCACTCTGCTCAGGCAGGACCAGCGCTAGAGTTTTTCGTGCCCTAGGCTCACGGCCATTTCGCCGCCCCGCACGCCGGTCCCGTGGCTCTGGTGGAGCTGCCGCAGCCATTTCTGCGGAGGGTCCGTTGGTCCGCGGCTCTGGTGGAGCTGCTGCAGCCATTTCTGCGGAGGGTCTGTTGGTCCATGGCTCCGGTGGAGCTGCCGCAGCCGTGCCTGTGAGAGTCCACCGGAGCCGCGCGGGACCAGCGGACCGTCCGCAGGCACGACTGCGGCAGCTCCACCGGAGCTGCGGACCAACGACCCTCCGCAGGCACGACTGTGGCAGGTCCACCAGAGCCGCCTTCTGCCTCCCACCCCCCGGCAAAATGCCGCCCCCTGAAAATCCTGGCGCCCTAGGCGATTGCCTAGTTCACCTCAATGGAAGCGCCGGCCCTGTGCTCAGGTCACTCACTTCTTCAGATCTCTGCACTGCCCTCCTTGTGCCGCCTGCATCAAGGTCAGAATTCTCACTTGCAAGGCCACATCATGGTCCGCTCTGAGCTACATCTCATCCTGCTTCCTCTCCCCTGGTCCCTGCAGCCCAACTGTCCCTGCTTACC
Source organism: Gopherus flavomarginatus (assembly GCF_025201925.1). Taxonomy (NCBI): domain Eukaryota; kingdom Metazoa; phylum Chordata; order Testudines; family Testudinidae; genus Gopherus; species Gopherus flavomarginatus. The sequence continues at coordinate 66,097,507 of NC_066626.1, forward strand.
ATCCTTTTGTATTGCACTCCATGTCACCTTTACGCTGTCCTCCATTGTGCCTCCTTCTGTGTGGAACAGTCTTTTCCTCTCACTTACATCAGTGGGAAATCAGGCTGTTCTAGTTTCGATAGGTTCTGCCCTATTGAACATTCCCTGACATTTTGGAATTGAATAGATGTGGTATTCAAGTTATTGCTTTACAGTCAGGCAAACAGAAAACTGTTATTTGTTGAGTATAGGCCCTTGCTTTGCTCTGCCAAACAAGTAGATGGTCAATTCTTACTGTTCTTGTGCATTTTTAGTTTTATAGGAAACAAAGTTCATAATCTGTTTAAAACAACAGCAAAACCAGTGTGGTTGTATTAGTCAATTATGTGTGTGTGTGTGTGTGTCTGAGACAGTGTTACTCATAGAAGAACCGTGTTAACAAAATCAGCTAACACTCTTAATTCTCCCAAAATTCCTTCTCCTCCCAAATTCATTAAGCCAAATTGCTCTTTATTTCTCCTCTTCCACACCTAATACAATAACAATACTCTGTCTCATTAAATCCCCGTAAGGTCTTAACTCCAGCCAGAGGGCCAAAGAGGTTCTCATTCTGGGTACTCATCAAGGAGTAAGTGGCACCTGTATCTAACAACAAATTCTGTCTGAACACCCCTCCTTCAAACTCCACAGAAACCATGAACCATCCCTACTCATCAGTGTCTAAATGTGCCGCTGCTGGGGGAGCTGGGGACATCGGCCTCCCTACAGGGAGGCAAATGGCTGCGGTAGCATTGCAGTCAGGATTTTTCCTGCATGCTCAGCCAGCCTCAACAAAAATTCCAGGATGAACAAGCCTTAAAAGCTGTCTCCAAATTTCTACCTTCCAGTTGAAGGGCCTGTTTTCATTCACTTCCCCTTTTTCCTTTTTGCCCTTCTTTAAAATCTTATTTAGGAGGGGCCATGGCTTTAAAGAAGATTGCTTCATGCAGACACAAACTTTTCAATCTTTGGGCCAGATCCTTCTTTTGCTAATTTACTGCCTTTCTCAAAACTGCTTCCCAGGCCCTAACCAGTATTGTCTGGCAACCATATCTTCAACAGTAAAAACTTTCAATAGAGAAAGGGGGGAGAAAGTTGCGGGGTGTGGGGGGAGCACTGAAAGAGAAAAAATGGAAGGGGAGAGAGAAAGGGAGAAGAGGTGGAGACAAGAAAAGCAGAGAAAGGGGGAGAAGAAGTGGAGATGGGGAGTGAAAAAAGAATGACTTGAGGATAAAGGAAAACTAAGCCAAGGAAAGTACAGACAGCAACAACAAATCTAGAAGTAGGGCTCTGCAGACCAAAGCATCTGAGAACCTGGCCCCCTGGCCCCCTATCTTAGTTCTGAGAAGAGAGTGGGAGTTGCTGCCACATCTGCCAGAGTGAGACCGGGGGTGCCAGCTGTCTTTGCCAGACGTTCCAAGGCTGTGCTCTGGGTTAATGGGCCAACCAGTTTTCCTGCAGCTCTAGCCTGGTTAGGGGTGGAGACCTTTACCCATTATTCCCCTCCTGAGTTACCCCCTTGGGGACTAATCTTGCTTATAATGGGGGCTATGGGTGCCTGCAGCTCTTCCAGTGTTCCAAGCAAGAGACCATACGGGGACTGCCCAGAAGAGTCCAAGGGAAAAGGAAGCTCATGGGGATCACCCCTCTCATCATCATGATGAGAAGGATACGAGTCAACATACTCATCTGACTCACCCCACCCTTCTAAGGCTACGACTTTCGCGAATCATAACCACTATTCCCTTCTGATCTCCCCACATGGGTCTGAGAGCACAACTTTGACTCTTACGTTCCCAGAGATTAGCCTGGCTCTTATCCTGGGATTCCTTTAGTAAAGCTGTAATAACAGATTCACTCTGTTTTCTGTTATTTCAATCCAGACACTTCCTGCTCCAACCTATTCTTTCTCTTCTGTTACAGCTGCTCTAAGTCTGGATATTTCTTTCTTTCTCAACTTTTATCTGCTTATCTGCTAGCATCGTTACTGTATGCTTACAGAGTTACAGGAATGCTTCGGGATCGATAAAGCTCCCAGACTTCCAAAAACCATTATCATGCTCCTGCATGAAATCCGCCAAGTTCTTATCCAAATCTATGTCTAGCTTTTCTTTCTCTCCAGGTGTTCCCTGTCCTTCTGACATACTTTTTACTCAGTCAGGCTTTTCAGTGTGAGCCCTTAAATCAGCAACGGAATATGACCAGAAATCAACTCTCAGACTACAGCATGGAGAATCCCTTTTATTATTTGCTTGTAACTGCTTAACTCCTTATTTTTAATATAGCCTCTCTTTCAAATTATAGTTTCAGAAAGGCTGGAAGATAGCTTGGGAGAAGTATTTCTATGAGAAGCAAATTCATAAGTGGTTAAAAACATCATAATTAGGAATATCTGTTGTGGTTGAATTAAGCCCATGATTCTTTATTGCTTTAAACAATTACCGGTACTTAAATCTCTGTTTTGAATGTCCCAGAATTTTGAAAGGCTTTAAACTTGCAGTTATCCATAGAGGTAAAATTTAGATGGAAGAGTTTTATGGGGCAATTCCTTCCATCACAGTGCAATGCACTGAACAATAGAACATACCTGCTAAGATGGCAGAGGGCAGGTGGTACAACATATAACACCCCCCTCTCTGCCTGGGTTACTCATGAGCAGGCAACACTCACCTGTGTGCCTGGGCACCTGATGTTGTTGACATTGAAGAAGATTCTGAGTATCCCAGTGGTGATGTTGGATAGGTGGGAATCCTCTATTCACCCCTTTGCTGCAGTCCCATTACTCCAAAAGGAATTTAAAATTGGTGGTGCCTCTACCTGGCTGGCCCCTGTACACACTCAATGGTGTGCCTTGGGAATGTCCAGGAATAAACCCATTCTAATAATAATCTGTGCCATGGGTCCAACTCAAAAATAACAATTATAAATAGTATACATCAGATAGAGTTAACACACCTTTACTTAACAATTTAGAGAAACAAGGTATAATAGACTAAGATTAAATGTCACTACTAATTTAAATCCACAGGGGTGAGTTGAAAGAAAATCAAATAACAAATATAGTGTACAGTCATAAATGAAACGTATCTAACTGGTATTTACACTGCCACCATTTACCCCACCCCGGAGTGTACACTCCTCTGGATTTCAGAGTCCCAGACACTAGTTTGTGTGAGTGCACTTGGAGCCCTGCAGCTGGAGACAGCACTCTGTTGGTTCTGTGGATCAATCCAGCCAAGGCAACAAGCTGCACAACCCCGCTGACGATTGGAGTTGGCCCCACCAAATGTCAGCAGCTCTGAGTCCTGGTTCGATGGGAGGATCACTCTGCCTCTCCTCAGACTCAGTCTCTCTGCTGTGCCTCTTCCCTTGCAAGTATTTGCTCACACCAGACTGGGGGTTACTCACAGTTCCTTCACTGCAGACCCACCTCAATCAGCTCCAGGCACAGCAACAGTCTCTGCCCTGGCTCCAGTGAAGCCACCAGCAGCCTCTGAGGCTCCCTGCTTGATCAAAGCCCCAAAAGGCTCTCAGCAGCATTTCCTGGTATGGACAGAGCTCTACATCAGCAATCTTGCTCCTCTCCCCAAAATGAAGCCCACTGCCTGTTCTCCTCACACTTGCTAGAAGAGAGATTCTCTCATCCCTTCCCCAAGGCATCATGGGAGTTGTGGTCTCTAAGGTTAGATTGCAGCACACAGGATCTTCTCAATTAAGTTCAGAGGCCCCTCTAGTAAAGGGTGCCTATAAACATAACACACTTTTAACTAGTTGGCATTACCACATGAATCACTCAGGCTTCATAGAATACATCTGTCTGTTTTCCTGAATTCCTAGAGCTCTACAGACTCCTGTCTGAGGTTTGCCATCCAAGTCTGCTTGGTATGGTGAAAAAAAAGCTTTGAATTACTCTAATTATTCTTATTGTCTCATTGTGTAAATTAGTTTTCCAGACTAGACTAATGGACTGTCAATGATTTATAAGGATTATGCATTCATGACTGAGATAATGATAATGGTAAGATACTTCTCACTTTTAAACTTTAAACAAAAAGGCATTCCTGTTAATTTATTGCTAAATCATAATGAATCTAGCAATAATTAATGTATATCTATATTTAGAAAGATAGTATTGGATTTCAGTATTTATAGGATACAGCACTGTAATATTATGGGCACTTTCATCATCAATCTCAAACCAAGATCTATTGATGCAGTGCAGCCAAGAGGATATGTGCACCATCATTGCCAGGAGGCGTTGGAGATGGATTGGTTGGTTATATGCTTCGGGTCGAAACTGATTCCATCACCAGAGTAGCAATAAGATGGACAGCTGAAGGCAAGCGAAAATGAGGCTGCCCAAAACCAACATGGTGTGAAGAGCTGTGGAAGCCAAGCTGAAAAACCTGGGACAGAGCTGGGGAGCTATTGAAAGACTTGCCAGAAACAGACAGGAGTGAAGGAGTTCGTCACTGCCCTAAACACCAGAGGAGTAATAGGACAATGATGATGAGGAGCAGCAGCAGCAGCACAGCACATAGTAGCAGACCTTCACAGTGTCTCTGGAATACCAGGCTTTTGCTGGCTGAACTGCTACTAGGAGTAACCAGCTTCAGAATAGGAGCCCTCATGGATCTACACTGTTTCTTTAGTCTTTATTAAGTCTTAGTGGTAGAGCACCACACAAGCTGCTGTTCCGATCCCTTGTTCTCATCCATACAATGGAGGGAAGGGGAAAATATACCCCAATGGCTTCCCCAGTTCTACAGAGTGGATGGAAAAAGTCCAGGGGGTTCCCAGTCCTGTACACTTGGAGTCAAAGAATCATTTTCGCAGCTCCCATGGTTTCCCTGCTGTGAGGCTAGAGGATAAAGGACCTCTCAACCAGGACTGCAGGTGGAATATTTAATCTGCTGGTTCAAGCACTCAGTGGAGAAGGGGCCCCTGCTGATGGGCCTTGATCTTGCCAATTTGCTGAGCCGTGCTCCATCCACCGATGTGAAGCTGAAGAGACATCCTGACTAATCTGTGATCTGTCCAGCACTCTGCGCCTCGCATTACTCTGGTGATCATTACGTCTCCGATGTCTCACCTTCTGACAATGGCATAATCTATCAGATGCCACTGTTTGGACCTAGGGTGCATCCATGTTGTTTTGTATTTGTCCGCTTGTTGGAACAGAGTGTTGGTAATGGTCAGGTCATTTTCAGAACAAAGGCTCAAAAGGAGTAGTCCATTGCTGTTTATTTTCCTATACTATGTGGCCTGGTTACTCCTTTCCAATTCTCGCTGTCAGCCCTGACTCGGGCATTGAAATCTCCAAGTAGGAGTAGTTTGTCTTTTACAGGTGTGGCCTTGATCAGTCTGTCGAGATCTTCATAGTATTGTTCCTTTGAGTTGTCAGAGCATGTTAGAGTGGGTGCATATGCACTGATGATGGTGGCATGACATTTGGCATTTAGTGGGAAGCGTAGTTTCAGCAATCTTTCATTGATACCCACTGGAATGTCTGGGAGTTGATGCATCAATGAGGTTTTTATTGCCAGACCAACTCCATGTATTCTTTAAATATCTGGGTAGTGTCATATCCAGTGATGGATCACTGGATAATGAGATCAACGCACGAATATCCAAAGCAAGCCAGGCACTTGGCTGTCTGCGTGTCAAAAGTTTTAAACTACCACAACATCCGGATGTCAACAAAACTGCTTGTGTACAAAGCTATTGTTCTCTCATCTCTTTTGTACGGGTGGGAAACATGGACACTATATGGGTGTCACATCAAGCAGCTTGAAGCATTCCGCATGCGCTGCCTCCACAACATCATGAAGATCTGCTGGCAAGACAAAGTGCCCAATCTCGAGGTCCTCCAGAGAGCCCAGATGACAAGCATCGAAATGATGATCATGAAGTCACAGCTACGTTGGACTGGTCATGTCAGTCGCATGGATGCCAACAGAATCCCCCGCCAGCTTCTGTATGGTGAGCTCTCCCAGGGCATCTGGCATATAGGTCGTCCACAGAGACTTTTCAAGGACACCATCAAAGCCAATCTGCAGTACAGCAGTATCAAACCTACGGACCTTGAGGAAGCCACCAGCGACAGAACACAGTGGCGTGCAACAGTTAGAAATACCTGCATCGCCTTTGAGGATGACCGCTGCCGGCATCTACAAGAGGCATGCGAATGACTTCACAGAGCATCAGCAGTGCACAATCCACTGACCGCAAACTTCCCATGCACCATCTGCAGCAAAATGTGCACCTCTAGAATTGGCTTATACAGTCATCAGAGGGCACACCATGAAACCAACAATTGATGATCTGCACAGATTTGTCATCATCGGATCGATGGACTACCAAGACTCCATCTACTACCACTTGAATTACAGTGGAGATAAATGCTGATGTGTAGGGGAGAATAGCTCGGGAGATTGCATTTTACATGGCCCTTTGTGAGAGGAGTTTTTGGATCAGCTTTACAGCTCATGTACTACTACTACTGCTATTTTTTTAATGTGAAAAGGGATGACAAGAGAAAATATCAGAATTAAATATTTATGGAGCACTGATCTACTACAAATATAGAAATATGGTGATTATTACTTTGAAATTTTAAGAACATTCTGATGAAAACTTGAAAGTGCTTAAATAATGTATTAAGTTCCCTACCCTGTCCTCAAGCCATGGTGGAGCTCAGGGGCCATATACTCCATGTGATAGAACTTGGAATATACAGCATGACTGTAGGGAAGTGCAATATATTACTGCTGGTTAATGCCTTTTATCTTCCAGTACAATTAGTGCTGATTAGTCCTTGAAGCTGGACACGTTTATCCAGATTCATCCTTGGCCATACAATTTAGAAAGCAAAATAAATTTATTATCCTAGAGGCCAGGTTTACACCCAACAGCTCTTGCTGAGCATTCTGAAATCTTGATTCTAAAGTCTTTGTTCAGATTTTTAAGCTCTTCATAGCAGTAACTTGTCTTTTTTATTGTGTGTATATATACGGTGATTAGCACAATTGGGTCCCACACCTAACTGGGGCCTGTAGGGGCTACTTGAAAACAAACAAATTGTCTTGAAAAGTGAGTTTTCATTGCTGATTTAAAAATCAACCTATAGCTTAGCAACAGATTAGAAAAATGGAGATCTGACCACAATCTGATGGTCTGATCTAAATTAAATGGAAATAAAGTGGGTAATGATTCACTGGAGACCATTGGATGATCAGTACGTATAGCTGTTCTCTAGATATTGCACTAAAAGAACTGAAAATGAGTTTTGTTTTTATAACTTTTATAGATTTCTTTTTTCTTAGCACTTACAATTTGGAGGAGTTGAAAGACTCAGAAGGCGGCCAGCTGAGACATTATAATGGTGGTTTTTTTCAGAAAAATGATGTGTAATATCTATTTTGTTACATCTAAATTAGGTCCGTTTTTTGCTACTATATTGTGTTATCTACACAAATATCGTCACTGCATACACTCACTTGTGGCAATCCTTCATTTTGGCACCAACTTTAATAAATATTTTGTTTATGTTTTCTATTATGTCCCCTATTGGATTAAAGAGAGCTTATTTTTGTATTAAATGGCAATAGTTATTGCTGATGGATGATAATTTACAACTGTGCTACCAGTAAAAAAGAAATAAACCTTTTGTTTTATTATGTTCTTGGAACTGATTACTGGTATAAAAGAAATAAAACAACTCGTATATCCAAGAAAGCTTATTGCAGGCAATACACCTGCCCAACTGATGAATAGGACTCAGTAGCACAGTTAATAAAAGGCTGAAGTTACTTGAAGCTGAAATGTAGTAGAATAAAACAGTGCAAAAGTGTTGTTCGTGATGATTTCACCATCATAAGAGAGAATCTGAAGCTTTAGCAGTGATTTGAGGAAAATGTGTCCTTTGTGTTTAAGACCACTAGAGTGTGGATATTCTGTTTTTCAGTTCTAACTTGCTTTTTTGTTTCTAACTGAAGGGAATAAGTGTTAAAAGGTGGTTAGATGGGGTAACGAAAGAGTTTATGTGGGCTTGGGGCCAGTTAGGTCACCTGCCTGCACCTGCACGGTGAGCCAACCTTAATTCAAGATGAAGCCTAGATGGAAGAGGAAGTGGGTGATTGCTAAAGGCAGGAAGACTGGAGCACAAGGAAGCTGCAAGGAGAGAGGTAAAGCTTTGCAAAGGTGAATGATACTCAAATGCATTAACGAGAGGGAGGTACAAAAAACAACAAGAAGGGACCCAAGAATATGGTCTAAGGCAGACCTAGCATTAAATGTAGAGAGGAATCCGTGTTGCTCAGCAAGGCAAGGGTAAGATTAAAAGGATAAGCAGACAGAAGGGAACCTGGCCCCTGGCAGAGGCCGAAGGGTGGGCACATCATTCCTCTTTGTCCTATCTGCGCCCGCTAAGTGCACTTTCTTGCCCACAGCCTGGGTTCCATGGGTGTGATTTATTTATTTGAACCTATAAAAATGTACCTCCAGGCTCAGGTACAAACAATTCACAAAGATAAGTTCAAAATTAAATTGTCCCAATGTCCATATGGAAGTCAAGGAAAGCTAGGAAAAATAGCTGAGCTTTGCAACAAGGACAACAAATGTGGGTATCGTAGGTGAAATGGTGGGAGATGACAGGCAGTATCAGAAGCTCAAGATTGTAATTATAAACTGAACTGACAAAGTGAGCTTTGTTTGAAGGGTCTCATTTATAAAAGGTTTACATCAAGGATAAGAAGCATTCTTTAGTCAAGCAAATGTATTCCTATTTTTGTTGTCTCTAAGACTGACATAAACTCCAATTGCCTTCACTGAGCTTTGCTCAGGCCCCTATATCTTGATCAGCATCTTCCATTGTGTAGCACCTTTTGAGGATGAGTTCAGCATTCACTTCTCTCCTTGAGCCCCCTTGAGTTGAGTGAGGTTGCTGTCAATAACCTAGTCCCAGATTTGGACCTTAACGTCCAAAATATGGGGGTTAGCATTAAAAACCTCCAAGCTTAGTTACCAGCTTGGACCTGGTACTGCTGTCACCCTTTGTTGTGAGACTCAAGGGATTTGGGTCTTGGGGTCCCCAGGGAAGGTTTTTGTGGGGACCAGAGTGCCCCAAAACACTCTAATTTTGTGGGTGGTGGCAGCAGTACCAGGTCCAAGCTGGTAACTAAGCTTGGAGGTTTTTCATGCTAACCCCCATATTTTGGACGCTAAGGTCCAAATCTGGGACTAGGTTATTGACATGGTGTGCAGCGTCATGGGAAAGATAGAATCCAGAAGCCAGTAGGAATATTATATTTTTCTTTTCTCTGCTAGGGGCTTTTTAGCAGAGAGAAACAGTTTGGTTTTAAAAGGGAACCAGAGAGAATTTTTTTTTCTGCTCTCTCTGGCAGTTGTGGCTTGCATATTAAGCAAGAAACCATTAAGGGGCTGTTAAGGGTCTTTTGTGACAATAGCACTCCCATTAGGAGGCAGATACCAGCACTATACTCATGCAAATAAAGTGGTTTTTCTGGTTTACTTTACATTGAAAAAATTAGCTAGGAAGACAGGGAAAAAGGCACTGTTGCTAGGCAGACCCCAGGAGGCAACAGAGCCTGCAGTTCAGAAGATAAACACCGGAGGGCACCCCAACACAAGAAAATAGGAACCATGACTTCTAAGGCAAAAATGGAGGCCGAAGTACAAAGCAAAGAAGCAGAACACAGGCGACAACTGGAAAAAAGAGAAAAAGAGATGGAGCTGAAAGAAAGAGAAGAACAGATCAAACAGGCAGCCCATAAAAGAGAACAAGACGCCAAAAATGCAGCCCACCACAGAAAACTAGAAGAAGAAGAGGTGGCCCACCGCCGAGACATGGAAAAACAACAAAAAGAAAGTGAGGAGAAGGAAAAACAGAGAAAACATGAACTGGACTTAGTGCAAGCTGGGCTGCATGCGCCAGCCAATCCTAACAACCCTTCGCCAATTATTGTTCCACAGCACAGAAAATTTCCCACCTACAAGGCAGGTGATGACACCGAGGCCTTCTTGGAAAATTTTGAAAGAGCCTGTCTTGGGTACAGCATCCCTGAAGACCAGTACATGGTAGAATTGAGGCCACAGCTCAGTGGACCTTTAGCAGAGGTGGCAGCTGAAATGCCTAACCAGCAAATGAACGACTATAAACTTTTTCAAACCAAGGCCAGATACAGAATGGGGATAACCCCGGATCATGCCTGTCGGCATTTCAGAACCCAAAAGTGGAAACCAGATGTGTCATTTCCCAAACACGCCTACTACGTTGGGAAAAATTATGAGACCTGGATATCAGGACACAATGTTAAAACCTTGGAAGAACTGCACCTCCTCATACAAATGGAGCAGTTCTTGGATGGTGTTCCTGAGGACATAACACGGTACATACAAGATGGAAAACCCAAAAATCTCGCTGAGGCGGGGGAGATTGGAGCCAGATGGATGGAAGTGGCAGAAAGCAAGAAAGCTACGGTCAAGGGGAACGAATACCCCAGGGGGCACACCGACCATAAACCCTACAACCGAGGACAGCCAAAGACCCCACATACAACCCAAGTAAAGCCACAGACGCCCTATCTTCCACCTCACCAGTCTCCAGTAACTCACCTCGGCCCAGTGACCCATCAGATGGAAGATGCTTTAAGTGTAATGAACTGGGACATATCAAGGCCAACTGTCCAAAGAACGCCATCCGAGTGCAATTCATTACACCACCATCACCCAAAAGGTCCCCAGGCCCGGATGCCTCTCAAATACCCTTGGAACGAAGGGAAAATTTGAGAGTGGGCGGAAAGAAGGTTACTGCGTGGAGAGACACGGGGGCACAAGTGTCAGCTATCCACCAATCCTTCGTAGACCCCAAATTCATCAACCCAAAGGCCCAAGTGACAATTTACCCCTTCATGTCACAAGCTGTAGACTTGCCTACAGCTGAACTGCCTGTCCAGTACAAAGGCTGGTCAGGAATGTGGACTTTTGCAGTGTATGACAATTATCCTATCCCCATGCTACTGGGGGAAGACTTGGCCAACCAGGTGAAGCGGGCCAAGAGAGTGGGAATGGTTACACGTAGCCAAATCAGGCAAGCTTCCAGACCAATTCCTGTTCCTGAGCCGTCCACAGAGGCCTCGTCTGTGTTACCAGAGACCCAGACAGAGGTAGTGGACCCGGATTCCATGCCAACCACTGAAGCAGCCACAGCACCTCCAGTCCCAAGCCCGGAACTGGAACAGCAACCAGCACCAGCAATTGCAATCACATCTTCAAACTCAACGCCAGAGGGCACCAGCGAGCCAGAACTGGCAGAAACAACAGACAGTCATACCCAAAAGGCTCAGCCAGAGCCTGAAACACCCTCAGGTGCACCAGCAGAGAGCGGTTCACCAGCAACGGAAACAACCCCATCACCTACATCGCTTCCAGAGGGACCAAGCCCAAGTCCACAGTCTGAGGAAGAACTGGTGACCCCAGCCTCAAGGGAACAGTTCCAGACTGAGCAGGAAGCAGATAACAGCCTTCAGAAAGCTTGGGCGGCGGCACGGAGCACCCCACTGCCTCTCAGCTCTTCTAATCGATCCCGGTTTGTTATAGACCAAAGACTTTTATACAAGGAGATTCTTTCTGGTGGACACCGGGAAGAATGGCAGCCGCAAAAACAGTTGGTGGTTCCAACTAAGTACCGGGGGAAGCTCTTAAGCTTAGCCCATGATCATCCCAGTGGCCATGCTGGGGTGAACAGAACCAAGGACCGGTTGGGGAAGTCCTTCCACTGGGAGGGGATGGGCAAGGACGTTGCCAACTATGTCCGGTCTTGTGAGGTATGCCAAAGAGTGGGAAAACCCCAAGACCAGGTCAAGGCCCCTCTCCAGCCACTCCCCATAATTGAGGTCCCATTTCAGCGAGTAGCTGTGGATATTCTGGGTCCTTTTCCAAAAAAGACACCCAGAGGAAAGCACTACGTACGGACTTTAGTGGACTTTGCTACCCGATGGCCGGAAGCAGTAGCTCTAGGCAACACCAGGGCTAACACTGTGTGCCTGGCCCTAACAGACATCTTTGCCAGGGTAGGTTGGCCCTCCGACATCCTTACAGATTCAGGATCTAATTTCCTGGCAGGGACCATGCAAAAACTGTGGGAAACTCATGGGGTGAATCACTTGGTTGCCACCTCGTACCACCATCAAACCAATGGCCTGGTGGAAAGGTTTAATGGAACTTTGGGGGCCATGATACATAAATTCGTCAACGAATACTCCAATAATTGGGACCTAGTGTTGCAGCAGTTGCTGTTTGCCTACAGGGCTGTACCACATCCCAGTTTAGGGTTTTCATCATTTGAACTTGTGTATGGTCACGAGGTTAAGGGGCCATTACAGTTGGTGAAGCAGCAATGGGAGGGGTTTACGCCTTCTCCAGGAACTAACATTCTGGACTTTGTAAGCAACCTACAAAGCACCCTCCGACACTCTTTAGCCCTTGCTAGAGAAAACCTAAAGGATGCTCAGGAAGAGCAAAAGGCCTGGTATGACAAACATACCAGAGAACGTTCCTTCAAGGTAGGAGACCAGGTTATGGTCTTGAAGGCGCAACAGGCCCATAAGATGGAAGCATCATGGGAAGGGCCATTCACGGTCCAAGAGTGCCTGGGAACTGTGAACTACCTCATAGCATTTCCCAATTCCTCACTAAAGCCCAGAGTTTACCATGTTAATTCTCTCAAGCCTTTCTATTCCAGAGACTTACATGTTTGTCAGTTTACAGTCCAGGGAGATGATGCTGAGTGGCCTGACGGTGTCTACTACGACGGGAAAAAAGACGGTGGCGTGGAAGAGGTGAACCTCTCAACCACCCTGGAACGTCTACAGTGGCGACAAATCAAGGAGCTGTGCACTAGCTTCGCCCCATTGTTCTCAGCCACCCCAGGACGGACTGAATGGGCATACCACTCCATTGACACAGGTAATGCTCACCCCATTAGAACCCCACCCTACCGGGTGTCTCCTCATGCCCAAGCTGCTATAGAACGGGAGATCCAGAACATGCTACAGATGGGTATAATCCACTCATCTACCAGTGCATGGGCATCTCCAGTGGTTCTGGTACCCAAACCAGATTGGGAAATATGCTTTTGCGTGGACTACCGTAAGCTAAATGCGGTAACTTGTCCGGACAACTATCCAATGCCACGCACCGATGAGCTATTGGAAAAGTTGGGACGGGCCCAGTTCATCTCTACAATAGACTTAACCAAGGGGTACTGGCAAGTACCGCTAGATGAACCTGCCAAGGAGAGGTCAGCATTCGTCACCCATGCGGGGGTGTATGAATTTAATGTCCTTCCTTTCGGCCTTCGAAATGCACCCGCCACCTTCCAGAGGCTGGTAGATGGTCTACTAGCAGGACTGGAAGAATATGCAGGTGCCTACCTCGATGATGTGGCCATTTTTTTGGACTCCTGGCCCGAACACCTACTACACCTGGAAAAGGTCTTTGAGCGCATCAGGCAGGCCGGACTAACTGTTAAGGCCAAAAAGTGTCAAATAGGCCAAAACAGAGTGACTTACCTGGGGCACCAGGTGGGTCGAGGAACCATAAACCCCCTACAGGCCAAGGTGGATGCTATCCAAAAGTGGCCTGTCCCAAGGTCAAAGAAACAGGTCCAATTCTTCTTAGGCTTGGCCGGGTACTACAGGCGATTTGTACCACACTACAGCCAAATCGCTGCCCCACTGACCGACCTGACCAAAAAGACCCAGCCAAATGCAGTTAAGTGGACTGATGAGTGTCAAAAGGCCTTTACCCAACTTAAGGCAACGCTCATGTCTGACCCTGTGCTCAGGGCCCCGGACTTTGACAAGCCATTCCTAGTAACCACGGATGCATCTGAGCGTGGTATAGGAGCAGTGCTCATGCAGGAAGCAACAGATCACAACTTCCATCCTGTCGTGTTTCTCAGCAAGAAACTGTCTGAGAGGGAAAGTCACTGGTCAGTCAGTGAAAAGGAATGCTACGCCATTGTGTACGCCCTGGAAAAGCTACGGCCATACATTTGGGAATGGCGGTTCCAGCTACAAACTGACCATGCTCCACTAAAGTGGCTTCATACTGCCAAGGGGAACAACAAGAAACTTCTTCATTGGAGTTTAGCTCTCCAAGATTTTGATTTTGAAATTCAGCATATCTCAGGAGCTTCTAACAAAGTAGCTGATGCACTCTCCCGTGAGAGTTTCCCAGAATCTGGTAGTTAAACAGTGTTCTTAAAATGTAGAAGTCTGTTAGTTATATACTTAGTGGTATATGTAAAGGTACATGTGTTGTAGTAATCTGTTTATTTTAAAGTTCTAGAAGGAAATCGCCGCTAGTGAGCTTCCCCACTGTCTGCAATTTGGGGGGCGTGTCATAAACAGATAGCTAAGGGTTAATGTCTCTTTCACCTGAAAAAAAAGTAACCTGAAGCACCTGACCAGAGGACCAATCAGGAAACAGGATTTTTTTCAACTCTGGGTGGAGGGAAGTTTGTGTCTGGGTTCTTTGTCTTCTGCCTGAATCTCTCAGCTATGAGGAGTGATTTCTATTTCCTGCTCTCTAATCTTCTGTTTCCAAGTTGTGACTACAGAGATCATAAAAACAATAAGGACTATTGTTTTTTTCTTTTGTATTTACATGTCTATAGTTGCTGGAGTGCTTTAAATTGTATTCTTTTTGAATAAGGCTGTTTATTCATATTTCTTTTAAGCAATTGACCCTGTATTTGTCACCTTAATACAGAGAGACCATTTGTATGTATTTTTCTTTCTTTTTTATATAAAGCTTTCTTTTAAGACCTGTTGGAGTTTTTCTTTAGTGAGGAACTTCAGGGAAATTGAGTCTGTACTCACCAGGGAATTGGTGGGAGGAAGAAGTCAGAGGGAAATCTGTGTGTGTTAGATTTACTAGCCTGACTTTGCATTCCCTCTGGGTGAAGAGGGAAGTGCTTTTGTTTCCAGGACTGGAATTAGAGAGGGTGGACTCCCTCTGCTTAGATTCATGGAGGTTGCTTCTGTGTATCTCTCCAGGAGCACCTGGAGGGGGGAAGGGAAAAGAGTTATTTCCCTTTGTTGTGAGACTCAAGGGATTTGGGTCTTGGGGTCCCCAGGGAAGGTTTTTATGGGGACCAGAGTGCCCCAAAACACTCTAATTTTTTGGGCGGTGGCAGCAGTACCAGGTCCAAGCTGGTAACTAAGCTTGGAGGTTTTCATGCTAACCCCCATATTTTGGACGCTAAGGTCCAAATCTGGGACTAGGTTATTGACAGTTGCACGTTGGAAAAAGAGTGCAGAACTTAGCTCACAAAATGCGATCTAAGATGAGTTAAGTGTCTTGTCTCATCCTAAATGATGAAAGACTAGACATGTGACATATGCTATCCTACTGATGGAGAACAGGTCTTTTGTTATGCAAGTTTGCAGGTACTTAATAAATGAAAATTCTCAGGTAGTGGTTCACATAATTGTTTGAATTAGGTTTGAGGGAAGGGCTAACATTACTGTCCTTAGCTAGGAGAACTCTGGAAAGCATTTTTCCCCCTGAAGGAAAACCTTCCTTCCTTGATCTCATAAAAGACATTCAGACTTGTGAGTTTATAAGTCCATTAATAGTCCCTCTCTCTCTCTCTCTCTCTCTCTCTCACACACACGCACACACACACACACACACACACACAAACAAACAAATATAGACTGAAAGAAACTTTATACAAATACCTTCCTTTGAGAGTCGATTGTATGTCATGAGTCTGAGCAACTGAAAGTACCTGCTTGAAGAGTACTTAGCATGGCCAGATATGATGTAGTCTCTCCTCGTACAGGTTTGGCCAGTGATACTTTGTTTCTGTTTGCAGTATCAGTGCTGCTTCCCTCGTAAGGCCAAGGTGTCAGCCATGCTGGACCATAGCCAAATAATGGCAGTGATCTTGTCTTGTGAACATAGCTTTTGTTGAGTAAATTTTTTGGCAAGACAGGAAAATAAATAGGGGATTAATTCACTGAAATATTAACAGTAGTACATTTTGCTATTTTTTTTACCAGTTTGGCATAAGTCAGGACCAAATTCAGTTTCCACTCAAGTCAGTGCAAGCCTGCTGAATTGGTGGATGATGAGTTGGCTCAGGTCCTCACTTGTTAAAATGCTTGCAGCATTTAATGAAGAACTTTTGGGTGGTTTTCATTTTATTTTGCTGTTTATGAGTGTAAAATAGAGGGGCAGCAGGTAGCTGACTCCAAAGGATCTTTTGGCTCTTCAGTAGCATATTCTGAAGCTAAAACAACTTTAATGAGGCTGATCCATAGCAGCAAAATGGGTCCATATGCTTTGTATCTTTATTTTACAGTGGTATTTATGTCAAAGTGAAAGACTGCACAGATGACAGGGGGGAGCAAAAAGGCTCATGGAAACAGAAATACTTTGTCCTGCTGAAAGTATTAAAGATTTATCCCTCAATACATCAAATGCAAAGACTATTGGCTAGTGCTGTCTGTCCGCATTACCCTCCTTCTGTCGTTCTCCTGTCTCTCTCCCCCGGTAAGCAGTGTGACTAGAACTGGCATGTTCACACATGGGTTGGAGCTATGGAGTAATTTAGTGGATAGGGGTTTCCTGTTAGAGAAGGGAGGAACCTGCAGTGTGCCGCAGTACACAGGAAGATAGCTTGATTTCCTAAAGGTACCGCCGCAATAGTCTGTCTGCAAAGCAATGCATACCTAATCCCAGATGATGCTAGAGCACATGCTGTAAACACCACACTGGCATTTCAACTTGGCCCTGGTGGAGAATGCATTGGATGACCTGGAGACCCCTTGTGGATGAAGGTTTGGCAAAACTGTGTGAGTTTGGCCTGGCCACAGATTACTGTTTGAAAGGCCTGCCAAGTTTTAATGTATTACACAGTGGCTGGAGGAGAGAGCTATTGATTCTCTAGCAAGAGCTCATAAAATCTTTCCACTGAAAAAGCCACTAATCCATTTCCCTGCCTTTTTAATCTCTAGGGGATCTAGTTCTTTCCACCTGCATGCAAAATTCCTGTTGACATAAAGCGAGCCCTTTGTATGGAAAGACAAGTGCACAGAGCTAACTAAAGTGCTAGTCTCGCAACAGAATTTTTATTGCAGAGTTCAGAAACAAGGTTATACATCTTTTCAACAATTTCCTCTCAACTTACATTTTGTATGGTTCAGTACACTGGAGAGGTATCTGTCTCCTTTCATCCTTACAATGAACAGTCAACTTTCTAATGGAAGCATGACCCTGTTGGTGCTCTCCGTACGATTTCTAGCCCAGCAGAAAGTACTGCAGTAAGCACACGCCTCTCTCCAAAAAAACACACTTCTGTTAATCAGAGAGGGATCATGTAAGTTCAGTGTGCATCAGTCAGACATATCCTGTTGGAAGTCTCCAGCCAAGCCCTAAAGTGGTTATGAGTTCATATATTCTTGTAAATAGCTGACATAAGAGTTGGTACAATGAAGACCATGAAGAAATATCCTCCAAGGGGAGAGGCTTTTAGATTCTGTGAGACTGTTTCAAAGAAAACACACCAACTTCTGATAGAGCTCAAGCAATCAAATAAAACAGTGGAACACAGTTAGAATTGGCTTTGCTTTACAGTGTCACCTTGTTGATGAGACTAAAGCAGATGAGATTTTACGCTAAACGCATGAAGAGCTGTATGCAGCTGCAGATTTTCTTTTGATCAAAATAAAGCATCTTATGAAAGGGAAACTTTTTCCATATCCTGTCACTTTCCAAATAAGCCTCTATTTTGTACAATGTAGTTAATATGTAATAACTAGCATGACAGTGTGTGAAAACCCTAGCAGTAGCTGTGATGTTGCTTCTTTTTACCTTTCCTTAGTGCTTTATGGAACGTACACATAAAAGAGCATGCTAGAACTAAATTAATATGTTGAGAAATGTGATTTATATAAATGGGGAAATTAATTTTAGAACTGGTACCACACTGTGATGGTTCTGGAGCCAGATTTAACTAATTTCATACACTTGAGATAAATGTAGTTTTTGGAGGTCCCCAACTGGACTTTCCTTCTTAAATCTGTTTGTAGTGCTTGAATAAAACACGTAAGAGCAACCCTGCAATAAGAAACTGCACAAACAATGGAATCTTGGTAGGAAAAGGAAACAGACCTCAGTTTCAAGGTTCCAAGGTTATTTGGAAATAACAGATGGAGAAAAAACATTGTTTTGTAAATTAGGAAATATATAGTACCTTGACAGTATCATTGAAAACTGTGCTAGAAAAACAGCAGATTAAATATGCTGCCAGTGAGTACTCCCAAAATAATTTTTTAATTTACTATTTTTCTTAGTTCAGTAGGCATTATCAAGAAAACTTTATTGCTATACTTTTTATGTCTATAAGTCTGTTCAAGTAATAGTATTCTTGTTTAGACATTTCTTCTTTCTTTTACTATGTTTAGGAACTAAAAATCTTTTCTTCTTCTGTCTCCCATCCATCAGCTTCAGTCATGATGATGTGGCTGTGTGACGTCTTTTCCACCACTTTCTATCTCAGTCTAGGTTCATGGCTTTGCTCATCTTTAAATGTTTTTCTTCTCTGTCATTCTTCACAATGTCCAGAGCTGTCCCTAGGATATGGTGAATCGGGCCAACTGCCCTGGGCCCCAAGCATTGGGGGGCCCTGCAGGAGGCAGGCGAGGAGGGGAGGAGGGCGAGCGAGCAGGGGTGAGGAGGCGAATGGGGAGGTGAGCAGCAGGCGGGCGGTGAGGGTGAAGAGGAACCCCTACCAGAACCCCTCTCCCCCCAGTGCATCCTGCCCGCTGGCGGGCCCCTCCGATCAGCACCTACTGAGGATCAGGTGTTTTCCCCATGCCGTCAGGAGATGCTGGCGGGGAAAGGGAGAGGAGAGAGGTTGCAGTGCACTCAGGGTAGGGGGTGGAACTGGGCGGGGAAGTGGAGGGGCAGGAGCAGAAGAGGTGGGGCAGGAAAAAGCAGTTTGGAAGTGGGGCAGTTTGGGGGGAGGGATGGAGTGAGGTAAGGCCAGGGCAAAGTTGGGGGTGGGGGAGCACCTTCTGGCTGATTAGAAACTCGGCGCCTATGTCCTGGGCCCTAGGAATGGCCCTGACCATGTCTCTCTAATGCATTCTCAGCATTCCTCTGTTTCTAGTTCCTTGTACTCTGGTATGTATCACCATATATATCTTTTTTGGTTCATTTTTGACATGTGTCCAAACCGTCTGTTATCTTTTTTGACTCTTCTGTAACAGCATTATTTCTTGTCCTACTTGTTTTCTTATATCCATTTTTTATTATTTTGTGGAGTCTTGAAACTCACGGTATTCTTCAGAGACAGTTCATTTCTGTAGTCAAAATCTTTTATTCGTTGGCATTCCTCCTACCCCAGCATTCCCATCCATCCAACAATATCAACATGACAAATGTCTCATGCTGAGTTTTGTTTTTATCAAATTATCTTTAGCCTTCCAGATCTTGCAGTTTTCCAAATACAGTAGCAGCCGGTCCTTCTTTTTACGTTATCTTACAATTTCCATTCTTCAATACTAGTCCTCCATGGTACGCTTGTTCTCATTTTTTGGCTCCGAGTTTGAGCTTAGATCTTTGTTTTGACACAAATTGTACATATAACACAGCAAATGAGTACATTGGGGGAAGGAGAGTGTCAATTGGGTGAGAACACAAGGGAAGCCAGGAACAGAAGAACTCAGGTCTAGAGCTGGGCAAATAATAGATTTTTTTTTTGGTTCACTCACAATTCGGGGCGGGGGGGAAATCATTTTGGGTGAAATAAAAATGATTCCCCCCTCCCCCAAATTTTGAATCTGGTTGAAACAAAACATTTCAATTTCTGGCAAAGGAGAAGTAGACTATCAAAATGCCTCCCTTGTAACCTTCAGTCTAGATCCTAGTGGTTTGGGTACTCTTTTAGGATGTGGGAGATCCTGGTTCAGTTCACCTGCCCCTGGCCTGATATCAGCAAGGGATTTGAACAGGGGTTTCCCACATTGTAGGGGACTGCCCTAGCTACTGGGTTGTTCTGGCGTGGGCCTTTCTCAGTCTCTCTGTTTAAGCTGTTCCATAGGGTATAAATTAGTCATTGGAGCAGTCACTGGAGCTTTGGTCTCTTACCTCCTGGGTGAGTGTCCTAACCACCAGAGTAGAGTTATTCTTTTTCCCTTACCCAATGACTATTCATTGTCATGTGTTTAGGATTAGGACACTCACCTAGAATGTAGGAGACCCAAGTTCCAGTTCCTGCTCTGATGTTTGATAAATTATTTATACACAATGGAACAACTGAACCTTGGCTTAGTTTGAGACAGCCTCACAACAATAATATATGCTTCCCTGAACTGTAGGGCTCATGAAATAGCACTGAGAATGGAATCACCCTTGGTTTTGCCCACTTTTATTTGTAATTGCTTGTGAGAAAGGCTTTCAGCTATGCGCTTCCATTACTTAGAGCTTGTACAAAATGCGGCAGTACATACCTGCTCATTGGATTGAATGTTGTTAATAAGACTCTTCGGCATGACCTACACTTGATGGCCATAACATAGCTACAATATTAGCTATTCAGCACATTAGTAGATGTAATGGGACTTCACATGTGCTTAAAAGAAAGCATGTGCTTAAATGCTTTGCTGAACTGAGGCCCCTTAGTGCTGAGCAATGGAGTTTTTTTCCCAATAGACTTTGGCAGCTCCTACAACGCTTATGGGAAAAGGACTTGACTATGTTCAAGACCTCCTCTGTGAGTCTTATCGCGGCATGCTGACACAACCCAGTTTCTAGGGGGCTACACCCTTGCAATCCTATTTCATAGACTATTAACATTTTGTTGTGATGGCTCCTAGAGTGTCAAACTAGTTCCTCTCTCAGCAGAAACCTCAGCTCGTCGTTCCAAACTTCCCCCTTTTTTTTTTAAAGCCCTAAATGTTTTTTCTAGGAAGGTGTTGGCTCTAATCACTATTAGCCTCATTGTTTCGATGATTCCTACCTCTCTTACAATGATGTGACTTTCTTGTCTCTTTTATATCTTATTATATATATTTTTTATTTTGTATATTTCATACTATTTTAAAGTACGTGTAAATTTTTCAAAAGCTTTAGGAGTCTAAGTCTCGAAGGGTATGACTACACAGCAAAACAAACAAACAAAAACCCTTTGGCAGAGAGGCTCAGAACCTGGGTCAACTGACTCTAGGCTCATGTGGCTCACGCTGCGGGACTAAAAGTAGCAGTGTAGGCATCCAGGCGTGGGCTGGAGCCTGGGCTCTGAGAAATCCAACCCCTGTTAGTTCAGAGTTTGAGTTCCAGCCTGAGCCTAGAAGTCTACACTGCTATTCTTAGTCCCCCAGTTTGAGCACTGTGAGCCTGAATCAGTTGCCACAGGCTCTGAGACACACTGCTGCTGGTCTTTCTTTTGCTGGGTAGACGTACCCTAAGCCATTTTGAAAAATGGGATTTAAGCTCCTAAATCACTTAAGTGCTTTTGAAACTTGGATCCTATGTTCTGTTTAACTGTTGATGAGTCTTCCACATGCTCTGGGAAAGTTCTGGCGGGTGGAGATGCTTTATAAATGCAATTCATTATTTTATTATTTACTTCAGCAACATAAGAGATGTCTTTTGCACTGTATTTGGAATATGGTGAACCTTTTAGTTGAAATTATCATAGACCTGAATTTTTAACAAGGACTAGTCTTGCTAGTTGCTATGATACAAAATAATTGAACTATTCAGAGCACTGGAATTCCTGTTGGTCATGTAAAAAAAAAAAGCAATTTTATGAATATTAAATATTTGAACAGTATTTGAAAAAACTCTCTCTCTCTCATGTATATCTGTATATAATATAAAAAACCTTATTCTGATTTCTATATCAAGTGCTTGAAAAATTTATTACACTGTGTTGGAGCTTGGCAGCTTGTTTATAGTATACAGTGGTAGTGGAAAATACATATGTAAATAAAGCAAGCTAAGCACTCTACATAATATAAACAAATCACGAAAATTTTGCAAGAAAATGCATGCTTCTTTATACCTAGTTATACATACGTTTGGATTTGCAAATGAAGAGCTGACTAATGGTGAAGTAAATGCAAAATAATGAATTCTTGTAGTTGGCTTCTTCACATACATTTGAGCAAGTGTATGTTACATACACATTCTGCATGTTAGGAGAATTCTTTTGTACAACCTTGGAGTGAAAGATTGAAGTCAAAAAAATAAAAATAAAAAAGCAAAGTGTTGCTTGTTGGACTGAAAAGGTAAATTATAATATGACTATGAAAAGTCCCCAAAGAAAGCCAGAGTGAGAATCTTGATGTGTGAGGCTATTATTTATAATTGCTAATACAATAGCATCCAAGGCCCCATTGTGCTAGGCATTGTATGTAAGTGTCATTAGAGGCAGTCCCTTCGCTAAAGAAGATCAGATGTTTTTCTCTAAGATTTACTCCTGAGAGAATTCTGCATCAAAAAATTAAAAATTCTGTGCCAAAAAATAAAAACTCCCTGTCATTTTCTGCAGGGAAGGAGAAAAATCTGTGGAGGGACATGAATTCTGTGCATGTGGAGTGGTGCAGAATTCCACCAGGAGTAAAGACACTGCATGTCTTTTAAAATGAGATACTCTGGCTCAACCAGAAGTTATGTGTTGATGCAGAAATCACATAGTAAAATTCTAGTGTGTGTGTTATGCAGGAGGTCAGACTACATAATCATAATGGTCCCCTCTGCTTTCAAAATCTTTGATCCTATGAGCGTTTGTCTAAATAGACAAAAGATATGGAATAAAGGCAGTATTCTTATTAACAATCCCATTTTACAGAAGGGAAAACTAAAACACCAATAAATTAAGGGACAAGAGGCCTGTAGCACAGTTGGGAATTGAACGCAGAGCTCCTGAGCCCCAGTCTCATTGCCTGACCATCTTTCGTCTGGCTAGTGACCCCCTTCCACCTCCTGGGAATAGGGGTGAAAGTCAGTGAAAGGTGTTACAACCTGTCCTCCATGGCTGCTAGGATGGTAACCACAGAGCGAGATGTGTTGAAGGGGAAAAAAAAATAGGTGGGGAAGATAGTGAAGAAAGCATATTGTATTATATCATATATACTTCATGAGGAATTCAGAGGTCTCCCCTTTGCCTCAGAGGGAAAAAGTTTAAATGGTTTCTCATGATCCATTTGCACTGGTAAAGTTACCTAGAGGTAATAGTGTTCCTTAGGAATTCCCATTGAGTGAGCTATGAATATTGCTCACTCGATCCAAGATATGATAGCATTCAGCTATGTTACAAATAAATATGTTTATAGTTGTTCTGAAGCAGTCAGGTCCCACTGGCTGTCTTGAATTAATCCATGCTCTTCAGCTCTCAGAAACACAAACCCTGGAGACCCAAACAAGAGTAAACTAGCTTTGCGGAAAAGTCTCTGAGTGTGTGTCTACACTGCATACTTCTTATAGAATCATAGAATATTAGGGTTGTAAGAGACCTCAGGAGATAATCTAGTCCAACCCCCTGCTCTAAGCAGGACTAGCACCAATTAAATCATCCCAGCCAGGCCTTTTTCAACCATTATGGTGGAATGTAGACCAGCATGGGTATAATAGCAGTGTAGACAGTGAGGCACTGCTTAGGCAAGTTGAGTAAAAGACATGCCAGAACCTTGGGGTATCTACCCTACATGGCTGTCTACATTCCCTACTTCATGGGAGAATTTTACAATACTTTGTGTGCATAGTATCAGAGGGTAGCCGTGTTAGTCTGGATCTGTAAAAGCAGCAAAGAATCCTGTGGCACCTTATAGACTAACAGACGTTTTGGAGCATGAGCTTTCGTGGGTGAACACCCACTTCCTCAGTTGCATCTGAGGAAGTGGGTATTCATCCACGAAAGCTCATGCTCCAAAACGTCTGTTAGTCTATAAGGTGCCACAGGATTCTTTGCTGCTTTGTGTGCATAATTATTGAGCCACACATATTTTGAATTTTTTGCACAAAAAAAGTTGCTGCAGTTCCTCCTTTGCCCACGAGAGGGCACTGTGGCGCAAGAACAGTAGCCGCTTCCAGCAGAAAATAACTCCTGTAGTTCTGCCTTTTGCCCACTAGAGGGCACTTTGGCCATAGAACACAGCAGCAGCTCCCAGGCAGCGAGGGAGGAGAGAGAGCCTGCCTTCTTTACAGCATCTGTCTGGCCAGGTCCGGAGATGGGGGCTATGGGGGGTCAGACAGAGATTCATAAGGGCTAGTAGGGGAGGACAGACTGAGGCAGGGGCTGAACAGGAATGGAGGCACAGGGCCATGGGAGGAGGGAGGTGCAGGGTCACATGGTGATGGGGGAGGGGTGTAAGGGCATAGGGACAGGAGAGTAGCTGGATGGGGCACAGAGCCACATGGGGAGGAGTGCAGGGCTACATGAGGATGGGGGAGGTGTTCAGGGGCATAGGGACAGACAGGGGAGTAGCTGGATGGGGGCACAGAGCCACATGGGGATGGGGGAGGGGTGCAGGGCTACATGAGGATGGGAAGAGTGGAGGTGAAGGGACATACGTGGACAGGGGATGCAAGGACACATGGGGACAGGGTAGATGTGCCTGACTGAATGGCTAGGGGCCAGCCAGGGTCTATATGGGGGAAGCTCCCTAACAACCCGTCCCCGGCCCCCAAAAACCCTGTTCCATACTTTTCCCCCAACAAGCCTCCAAGTTCACACCCAAGCTCCTTCCCAGCAATTTACTTCTGTCATAAACAGATAGCTAAGGGTTAATGTCTCTTTCACCTGGAAAGGAGTAACCTGAAACACCTGACCAGAGGACCAATCAGAAAACAAGACTTTTTCAAATCTGGGTGGAGGGAAGTTTGTGTCTGAGTTCTTTGTTCTTGTCTTGGGTCTGTCCCTCTCGGCTATGAGAAGGATTTTTCTGTCTCCTGCTTTCTAATCTTCTGTTTCCAAGTTGTGAGTACAAAGATCATAAAACAATAGGGGTTATTGTTTTTTTCTTTTGTATTTACATGTGTGTAGTTGCTGGAGTGTTTTGAATTGTATTCTTTTGAATAAGGCTGTTTATTCATATTTCTTTTAAGCAATTGACCCTGTATTTGTCACCTTAATACAGAGAGACCATTTTTATGTATTTTTCTTTCTTTTTACATAAAGCTTTCTTTTTAAGACCTGTTGGAGTTTTTCTTTAGTGGGGAACTCCAGGGATTTGAGTCTGTGCTCACCAGGGAATTGGTGGGAGGAAGAAGTCAGAGGGAAATCTGTGTGTGTTAGATTTACTAGCCTGACTTTGCATTTCCTCTGGGTGAGGGGGAAAGAGAGATTAGCTCTCGGTACTTCTGTTTTCCAGGACTGGAAATGGGGAGGGTGGAGTCCCTCTGTTTAGATTCACGGAGCTTGCTTCTGTGTATCTCTCCAAGAACCCAGGGAGGGAACACCTGGGGGGAGGAAGGGAAATGGTTTATTCCCCTTTGTTGTAAGACTCAAGGGATTTGGGTCTTGGGGTCCCCAGGGAAGGTTGTTGGGGGGACCAGAGTGACCCAAAACACTCTAATTTTTTGGGTGGTGGCAGCTTTACCAGGTCCAAGCTGGTAACTAAGCTTGGAGGTTTTCATGCTAACACCCATATTTTGGACGCTAAGGTCCAAATCTGGGAATATGTTATGACAACTTCCCTCTCCCTCAGCATCTCTGTTACCTCTGTCTCCTCCAAGTCTTGGCACTGCTTCTGAGGGGTGCGGGAAATACGGTTCTGTATTGTTGTTTAAATGAATAATTACTCTGAGTTCTGTGTTAATATGGCTAGTAAGGCATCGATTTGTCAAAAAAATTTCGTGAATCTTTGTTGTTGTCTGTATTGTTACAGACATACTTGCTGACAGCTATTTTGAAATAAATGATCAAATACAATTGAAACCAATGTGATTATATTGTGTTATTTTGACAAATAAAATATGCAGAATTTTGCAGAATTTTAAAATTTTTTGTTGCAGAATTTTTAATTTTTTGGCACAGAATTCCCCCAGGAGTAAAAGTGCCTCCCCTATCTAGAGAACTATTTTTAGTAGTGTAGCGTCCCAGTGCTGGACCCTTTTCCTGCTTCAGTGAAAAGCTGTGGCAGGTGTGGAGACAGAGGAGGAAAGACTCAGGTAGCTCCCCACAGCCGGAGCCTTTCCCCTCTGTCTGCCCCCTTGCCAGAACTTTTCATTCCTGTGTGTAGCTACTACAATGTGGATGCAGCCTGGTTTTTCCTGCAGTCTCTAGCTACACATACCCTCTACAACCTCATCAGTGGTGTGCAATGTAGCCATATCCTGAGAGAACACCACAAATTCTCAATCTTAAAGACCTGGAAAGATTTATATCTAGCTTTAATATGTATAAAATTGTATCTGAGAGCCTCCCCCCTAATGCTGATAATAAACATATTTGAATACACAGTGCTCATATACCCTGTTGGTTTTGGCTGAGGTAAAAACACATTCTGAAGCCAGGAGATAGGATTTGTTAGTACAAAAGAAAACAACACTTACATATTTTACCAGGAAAACAGATAGTTGCTAGTATGTGATGGAGCTAAGTGGAATTCTTACCTTTTAATTGGGGTCAGGAAACCAAAGCCCTGTAAACTGTGTATGTAACTGCCAAGAGAGGAGGCTTTGAGGGAATTGTAGGAAAAAAACTGAGAGTTTTTAGAGCTACTACACTATGAATCATTCTCTCCCAGAAACTTCATTGTACTCAATTCTTGTAGCTTGTCCCTGAAGATTTGGGGTGTAAGTATTTAGATATTCTGGAAAAGTGTAAACTGTCTAATGCACCTCGATGTACAGAAGATGGGTCTAAGATTGTGATGTGTGAGTGTAGCTTCGCTCAGAGTATCTCCACTGCCATGAGTAGAGAGACTCTGGATTTATACTGCAGTGCCAGAGATGGTTAACTGGCTCAACACCTTAAATAGTATTACAATAACATCTGAAACTTCTCAAACCTGAGAGCAAGTTAGCTCTGTTACTATGAAGTCCTGAATCTAAATAGGGACTTGAGAAAATGACATTCAAGGGAAGTTTCCCTTGGAAGTTTGGAATTCTTAAAGATAGCTGGGAAAAGCAAATATGGGGTCTAGGATCTTATTCATTTTCTTGTGCTGGGTTTTGCTTATACATGCCTAGTGGTGAATCCTTGCATTTTAAAATTTAAAAACTGTAATAATATAGAGCACCTGGAGTGTGTGTGGCCTGTGCTTACTCCTGTCCAGTGTTCACATGAAATCTCTTCCCTGATCACTCTTTTTCAGCTGTTTTTCAAATATTTTCACATCTTGTCCAGATACTTAATCCTTAGTAATGGTGGTTGATTTTTTTTGTAAATTCCCTGATGAATTTTACTTTTTGATTTTTACATATTTATTAATGATGTGTAACTTTTATAAGCACAAATCCCAGCCTGAATGGTCATTCACAGTGTTCACTTTTGACCATTTAAACAAGAGACTAATTAATGCTTTGTTCAAGAACGCTTGCCTGCGGCTAGTAAAACTGTTGCCAACTCAATTCCCTTGCTGAGGGCTCATCTACGTGAACTATCAGGGTGTGATTTCTAAAGCACACTAATGTGTTGCACATTAATTTATCTGTGTAGACCTTGCTGATGAAAACTAAAAGTTCCCTAATATGCTTTAATGTACTGCTATATGAAACAGCAACATGCTAGTGCACTTTAGAAATCACATCTCTGTGGTCTGCATTATTGCTCCACGTAGACAATCCCTGAGTATCATCAATTGTTTCCACTGGAAGGAGAGATGGAAATTTCCCTCTTATTGAATTCAGCCTCTATTTACACAGTGCTTTAAGGGATCAAATACAGTAATGAGGCCATTTTCACCAGCTCTGGAAGTGACTGACAAGCCCAACCAGAGGACATGTGAAGTGCCCCCAACAAAGGTGTCTTCCTCACTGTGGTCAGGGGGGCTTCACACAAAAGTTAGCATAGGCTGCATTAACCTTTCAGCACGCTGACCGCTGATGGCAGGCATGATAATATGTTTTCCTCCTACCCCTGCCTAGACCCATGGCGGATCCAGTGCATGGGACAGGGTCTGGGAACAGTGCAGCAAAGGTGCAAACTTCTCCTGTATAGGTGGTAGAAGCACACAGCCCTAGTTGGCTTTTCCTTGTGAGAGAGAAATTGTCCCCTCTTAGTAGGTGGTTTAAAAATCTCTCTTCAGAGCATGTCAAGCCATGTGCCAGTATAATACTTTTCAGTGACTATGACAAATTACTGCACGGAACACCACTTTTTTTTCCTTTAACTACAAATATGACAATTTATAATACCCTTTACCAGGAACTTTTTGCTTTACCACAACCAGTTCTAATTTCTTGATAGTACTTCAGCATGCATATGAAACAAACTGAAAGTATTCATCTCTCTTGGTTTTTACAGGCTTAATGCATTTTTCCCGCCTCATATTATTTTGTGCTAGCCCTAGGAGTAGTAAATTGTCTCCCTGTCACTGAATTTTCTTTAACCTGTTTAGGGTATTTCATAAAATGTGATTGCAGTTCTTAATTTCTAACTTTAATAGTGTTTCCAAACAATAAACAGGGGAAAGCTCTTGTTATCCCCAAATAATCCAGCCTTCTGTTGCATCCTTCCAAAATAACCTACACAGATTTTTCACTAGTTTCTGTTTGCCTGAGAACATTATGTCTCTGATGCTAGCCTGTGCTCTGAAACTTTGTACTGCTCAACCAGTGCAAAGTGGCCGTATACCAAACTGAGCTAGTTCCCAGAGGACGTCTCCAGTGTAGGAGGACCTTGGATTGTGAAGAACCCTCATAACAGCTTCTACACTACTCATTACTGCTAGTTTAGGGAATATATTTGAGGTTCCTTTAAAATCCTGCAATCTCTAGCTTTTGTAAGAGATCTTTGAAGTACACCTTGCTCTGATCTGTATCAGAAAGACCAGCCTGATGCAGAGTAGCCCTGAGCACAAGGGCATATTTTTGCCCACTAATTCCAATTGCAGCCAAGGATCTGTTCAACATGAGACAGGAGTTTTTAGAGGGAATGTTAGCAGTAAGGACTAGTAGTTCATTTACTATTCTGTGTTCCAGTCTCTTGCAAAGACCAGAGTTTAAGATCATCTATATGACTGTGTAAATACAGGATTTCAAGTGCTCTTTCCATATCTCTTTTTAAAAAGAAACTCAAATAAATGGAAGCCCTGTACTCTTCCTCTATGCAGGTAGATGCCCTCCTACTTCATGGTTCTGCAGCAAGCCCACAGAGGGAGATTTGAAGGAGTCCCTCGTTTAACTATTTGGGAGCACATAACTGATACATCATTGAAAATATTAAACAGTTGGGGAATATTAATTCTTTAAAATGACTAGCAATTACTTGACAGTCTCCTCAGTGTTGTCAGTGCTCATAGGCTAAGGGTGACCAAAAACTAAGCTAGCAGCAATGCTACTAGTAAAATGAGCTGATTAAGTCCCATACTGACTTGACCAATGCAAGATTGACTGTCTGAGGTTCAGAAACCTTCCTCTGATCCAAGAGCTAAGACTCCAAATGGACTCAAAACAGTCCATCAGTTTAGAGATTTCTAGCAAAGGGACGAAAGGGGGGAAACACTGAATACCGTATTTGAATAAAAGAGAGGGGGGAGTCTACAGCTTAATTATAATATAAATAAGAAGACTTTTACTCATAACCTTGAAAAGGAGATTATTGGACTCAAGCGAATATCATACCACATATCCTGCAGCTAAAACTATGGCTTATCATTGGTAATACTTACATTCCAAGGCTAACCCAAGACACACTTTGAAATAGCTGTTGCCAGCTAAACACGTAAAAAGGGATTGCTAGTCTGTTTTAGCCATAGAGACAAGAGTAGTTACTTACATAACAGTAACTTTTTTCCTACTAGCTCCCAAACTTAATTGAAAGTATATCCCTGTATAGCAAATACAATAATTAATACTTAAGTTTTAAGAACTGCTTTATGGAGACTGTAACAGCAGCATTCCAGACTTGAAAGGAATAGAACAACTGCAAATTATCTTTGGTATTGCATTCTAGTTTTGGAATGTTTATAGTATTCATTGAGAATAAGGGTTTGGAGCCCTTTACAAGCCCGAAAAGAACACTATCGTATTTTTAGGATTTTAGAAGATTTTTTCCTCACTTATATATTTTAAAAAAATAAAATAAAACCTTGGACATCTATATCCTTCCCAAATTTTTTCTCTATCGCATATTGATTTGCTATTGTAGGGTTGCTTATGAATGAATGGCTGCTGTCACTTTTTTTTCTTAAAGAACATTGAAGCAGTTTGTTGTTTAAAAAAACTATGCAAAGAATTATGTGGGCACTAAACTGCTCTTACAAAAATAAATTGGTAAATGTTTGCATCATGAGCCTTGAGAGCTTTCTTTTAAAATTTTACTTGTATTTATAACACCCAAATAGGATCTGTTTATTTCACGCCATTAGCCTTCTGCAATCTGTTCTTTAAGTCTATCTATCTACAATGCATTCTACTGATACAAAGGTTCTTGGAAACTTCCTCTCCCAGTAACTACTCTGTGACTTGTGGGTGCTCAGCAATTCTGAAAATCAGGCCAACAAGTTTTTCGCCTGATTTCTCCCTCAGGGCTTGTCTTCACTACCAGGGAGATCAAAGCAGGTCTAGTGAAGACCTGCTAAATCGACGGCGGAGTGCTCTCTGGTTGAACGCAGTACTCCAGCTCCCCAAGAACAGTAAGGTAAGTCAACCGAAAAGTGCTTCCCATCGATGCAGCACAGCGAAGACTGTGGGGTAAGTCGACCTAAGCTACATCGACTCCAGCTATGTTATTCATGTAACTAAAGTAGTGTAACTTAGGCTGACTTACCCCGACAGTGAAGACAAGCCCATAGAATTCTTACTTTCTTGCAAATAAGTATTTTCAGCAATGAATATTTTCAGCATATTCCCCAGGCATCTTGGCTCAGATCCCTTTTCCATCCCAGGGGTTCTTTGAAGAAGGCAGCTTCTAGCCAACTTCTCTACCTCATCTCCATGTCCTATTTCATGGGAACAGAATAAATGAAGATCATCCCAGAATATAGGGAGTCTAACAACAGAATTTGGATCCTTTGTTCCACGGTTATCATTCTGGCTCTGTCTGTTTCCATTTTTCCATCTCTTTATCTCTATTAGTGGTCTCTTCTTAATCACGCTTCTTTAAATCTCTTCTCCAACAGCTCAGGAACGTGGATTGAGGATCCCTGGGGAAATTTTTAATGCGATATTTAGTACCATGAGTAATATAGAACACTGCCTTATTCCAATGGTACAATTTCCTTGACTCTTGTAGTTCAACAAACTCCTGGAAATTATTTACACTAAGACTGTGAGAGGCATCTCAACTTAAAGAATGCAAAATTCAGTTGTGTAATGCATGTTTCTTCCCAGGAAAATATGATAAGAAGGGACTGAGAGGAGGAAGATATTTTAGTGTCTGTGCATATTAAACTCTAGGCTTCATTTAGCAAAAGTTACATAATGTGATAAAACTTTGCTAGATGTAAGGTAGTTCAGTGATGTAGAAAGTATTTTGGGGAGATGGGGCAGTGTTCTCAAGCCTTTTTCTCTTCTGAGAATAAGTGTGTCAGTCCTCAAAGATTGGGTTGCTCCTCTTGCTCTACAGAGATGATTCATAGAAATAATTTGTGAATAACTTTTAGTAAATCTGAGACAACCAAAAGTGGTTTTCAGAAATTTATGACTTACAGGCAGATTTCAAAATATATTTAGGTGTCTAAAGATGCAGATAGGTGCCTAGTGGGATTTTCAAAAGCTTGCCTTTCTGCAGCTTTAGGCACTTAAATACATTTAAAAATCTGGCCCTTGGAGTCTATATTTGTCAAACAACTTATTGACATATTCACATACGTTTCATACCACTAAGATGTTTGTGTATGTGTGTGTGTAATGGATGTTGAAAACCTTCAGAATTTGGGGCTGAAGTTAAAGTTATGGGAATAGAGAGATGGAGTTGAGAGAGACAAGCAGAAATGCAGGAGAAGGAAAGAGAAGAGAGAAGTAGGAGGAAGGAAAGGACAACCAAGTATTTATGGAATGGAGAGGAGGGAACAGAAAGGTTGATGTTGATGAGAGAGATCAGGTGAAGAATGCTAGCGGGAAAGGGGAGAGAAGAAATCGGAACTAAAAGGAGAGTAAAGAGAAAAAGAATATATTTTTATAGTGGTGCTGTCAAAGGAGCCATAGACTTATGCATTATAAGAGTAAAATAAAACACAAATCTACTCTGCCACTTCTGGGAGAAAGGGTTACTATGGCTGAGATTAGAAAACACTCTTCTGAATGGCTCCTCTGGGTGCCATGCACAACCGTACATAAAAGGATTATTTGGCCTATGGAAGCAAATAAAAGAGGTGGCTACGTGGGGGGTGATAACAGAATAGGAGGTTCTAATTCTTTTTTTCTACTGTGATCGTTCTGAAATATAATGTCAGTATTTAAAGTTGCTTCAGGACTCAAATGAAAAGAACTTTCATTCAGTGGTGTCTGTAGGGTGGAATTTGTAAAAGTGCTATTGATTTTTTAGTGAGACTTGTCTGTTAGGCATTTTTGAAAATGGCACCCATAGTATGTAGAAGTGCAGGTTGTTCATTGTGAGAGTTACAGGATAATGCTATCCAAATTCAAAACCAAGAGAAGTGAAAACAATATGGCTGCTGAAGTCCATATATTCAGAAAAAGAACTGGAACAAAATAAATTAAGTTACTAAACTTGATTTTTTTTAATCTTTCAAGTCTTCATCTTGGGAAGGTTTCTCTCATTTGCTACTCTTTACCTCCAAGGGTCACCCTGTTCATCTCCCTCTTTGCCAATAGCAATTCATCACAAAGATTCATAGCTTAACTCTGGTAGTTATTAATCCACCACTCTGAGGCTACCATACTGATAAGCAATGTTGAATTGAAAAAATGGTAGTCAAATCCTTGGGCCAAATTCAATCCAGTCATTAATCCATGGTTACCAATGTATATTGTAAAGTAACTTAATTTGCATCAGAGACGCATTTGGCCCCTTGAGTGATAATGCCCTGCCAGTATCCTCAACAATATCCAATATGGACATGAAGATAGCTCTGTGTGAAACCTGGCTGTTCTAATTGGCAGAGGTTCATGTAAACTTCTTTGTTTTTCAGCTGCATGAAATCCTATCTTCTGTATTTCCCTTTGAGTTTCAGGTACCACTATGTTCCAAAACACAAAGCAAAACTCAGTTAAGGCTGCCAAATATCAGCTGATTTTTGTCAAAATTGTAATTTGTCCCTAGTTCCTTTTGAAAATAAAACCGGGTTTGCCATGGAAGATTCATATATCTGACTTGTATTTTGACTCTGTAACAAAATCCAACTCTGGTATGGATGGTTTTATTTTGCTCCATGCTATTTGTTATATTCAGCATGTATAAGAGTCTGCTTGGAAGAAATCACTAAGCTTGTCAGAATAATTAATGCTTCCAATAAACATGCTAATTAGTTGACATGGAGAAAAGTCTTCCTGGGTACATGCTGGACTACTACATATTATCCTGAATGCAAACATCACCTTATCATATCCTTACCTTTGAATGCTACCTCTACATCGTTTACTAAGTTTAGACGCTTGTTATTGACTATTCAAAGAGCAGTAAAAAGACTTAATAAAATCTGACAGCAAGAAGCTTTCCCTGCTAGCATAGATTAAGTGCTCAGCACTGTGCATTTCAATTACCTAAAATTAATGGAGTAAATATTTTACGTTGTAGCTCCTTATTTCAGTAGTTGCTCAGAAGAAAAAAAAATTGAACTAGAAGTCTGTTCTTCCTTTAAAAACGCTTGAAAAAGAGTTTAATCTTTTGGCTGCAATTTATAATAATACATTTTTAATTAAGCAGAAATTTACATCTTATTAAATACTCTTGTGAATTTTCTAAAGTGGCTACTGCTAGAATTTTAGGTCTGTCATGGATTTTACAAATACATTTGAAAAGTGCTAATGGAAAAATGTTTCCAGTAAATCTACACTATTCCAGTTTCAAAAATTCTCCGGATAAGTTTTTTTCAAGATTTTTGTGTATGAATGGTCATTATGCAGTATAAATAACTGATTTGAATTACAGCTCTTGTCTGGGCATTTGTTCTGTATTGTTTCAGCTCGTGGTTGTCCTCATGTAGGAGGCTGATTATTGAAAACTACATACACAAGTGACTTGAGACAAACCGCCGACTGAATAATACGTCTCAGTAAATTAAATCAAAATGATACACTTTTTGTAACAGACACATGATACAAAAATGTAATAAATCTACTAATTTATTTATTATATTAGGGTAAAAAAATGAAGGGCATGCTAATTTCAGTGTTTGAAGGGTTTTGTTGCAGAAAAATAATGTGTTTTGCCTGCAGGTATGCCATAGTTTAAAGTATTGTTAATAAAAGTAAAAATGTGATCAGAATATGCACAGTAGAGCGCATGGTTTGAAATTATGTATGAGTTACAAAATTATTTTAAAGACACTGGTTTCGATACTACTGAATTCTTTACTCAGGCAAAACTCTGATTGAAGCCAATGGGAGTTTTGCGTAGGAAATTGTGATGAGTTGGATCACAGAAACCCCCCTGGGAGCTGCAAACTGATGTGCCAAGACTACCTCTGCTCCTGTTTTCCCTGCCAGCTCAGGACTCCAGCACTCTGTCTTGCTGAGCCAGACTCTTCTGTCTGCTCCAACAAAGACCCAGGGTCTGAATTACTTGCCCCAAAGCTGCAGGTTTACGTGAAAACAGCTCACAGAAGTGTGCTTGTCTTTAGCTCTCAGATGCCCAATTCCCAATGGGGTCTAAACCCAGATAAATCTGTTTTACCCTGTATAAAGCTTATGCAGGGTAAACTCATAAATTGTTCGCTCTCTATAACACTGATAGAGAGATATGCACAGTTGTTTGCTCCCTCAGGTATTAATACATACTCTGAGTTAATTAATAAGTAAAAAGTGATTTTATTAAATACAGAAAGTACGATTTAAGTGGTTCCAAGTAGTAACAGACAGAATAAAGTAAGTCACCAAGCAAAATAAAATAAAATGTGCAAATCTATGTCTAATCAGACTAAATGTATATAAGTTCCTCACCAGTTCCAGAACGCTCCCTTTTACAGACTAATCTCCTCTTAGCATGGGTCCAGCAATCACTCAAACCCCCGGTAGTTACTGTCCTTTGTTCTAGTTTCCTTCAAGTGTCCTGGGGGGTGGAGAGGCTCCTTCTTTAGCCAGCTGAAGACCAAAATGGAGGGGTCTCCCAGGGGTTTAAATAGACTTTCTCTTGTGGGTGGAGAACCCACTTCTCACTCCTGTGCAAAGTCCAGCTCCAAGATGGAGTTCTGGAGTCACCTGGGCAAGTCACAGGTCCATGCATGACTCACTGTCTTTACAAGCAGAAGCCATTATCCACAAGGTATCTTATATGTTTCCAGGAAGACTTCTTATGTGGATTGGAGCATTGCAAGATGCACTGTCCCCAAGTGCTTCTTGATCGGGTACTTAACCTTGCAAATTCCTTCCTAAAGAAGCTGACCAAATGCCTCACAAAGCTTACTTAGAAACCAAGCAAGTATACAGCCCATATTCTTAACCTCAAGTAGAAAATGATATATGTGTACAAATGGGATGAATAGATATATGTTCTTTGAGGTAGAATCAGTGGTGTAGCCAGGTGGAGGGAACAGGGGGAGCAATAAAAAAAAAAAAAGGCGCCACCTGCTGCAGCGCTTTTACTAACCTGGCAGCACTCCAGGTCTTCGGCAGCAGGCCCTTCACTCATTCCGGGTTTCTTTGGCGGCACTGAAGGTCCCGCCGCCGAAGACCTGGAGGGTCTGGGAGGCAGGAGCTGTGGGGGGCACTTTTGAGGGCCCAGAGTGGCCTGGAGGATTAGCGGGAGACGGGGAGCAGCCTGCTCCGCTTCCCTTGCCCCAGCCCCAGCCATGTTGCTCCGGGAACGGGGCTTGGGGGAAGGGATCCCCCCTGCACTCACCGGCAGCGGCAGAAGTGGAGCAGCCCGGCCCCCAACCCCCAGCCGCGGAACTCCGCTTCCTGCCGCCGGTGAGTGCAGGGGAGGGGGGACCTTTCCCCAGCACTCCCCCCCCCCAAGCAACATGGCTGGGGTAGGGACAGGGGCAAGGGAAGCGGAACGGGTTGGGGCTGCGTCACTCCGTTTCCTGCTGCCGGTGAGTGCAGGAGGGCGTCCTTTCCCCAACCTCCCCGCACTCACCTGTGGCGGGAAGCGGAGCGCTGCAGCTGGGAGCTGGCAGAGTGGAGCAGGCTGGGGCCGGGCTGTTCTGCTCCCGCCGCAGCTGGTGAGTGTGTGTGGGGGGAGGAGGGACCTTTCCCCAATCTCCCTGCCCGCCTGCCCGCCCCCCAGCGACATGGCTGGGGCCCGGGCAAGGGAAGCAAAGCAGGCTGGGGCCAGGTTGCTCTGCTTCTCGCTGCCGGTGAGTGTGTGTGGGGAATCTTTCCCTACCCCCTTTCCTTCCCCCCAGCAACACGGCTGGGTTAGGGGCAGGGGCAAGGAAAGCAGAGTGGGTTGGGGCTGCGTGGGTTTAGCAGGCCAATGCTCAAACCACTGAGCTATCCCTCCCCCCAGTAGTTAAATGTATAATATAAAATAAAACATCATTGAATTTACTGAAATGCTTTTTTGCCATGTTTGTGAAATATTTTGCTTTCGATGAAGCTGCATTTTTTCTACACAAACACTTTGTTAGAGGATTTCTGCCCAGCTCTAGAAATCAACCCTGCCAGAGGCATTTAGCACCTCACAGGATTGGTTCCTTAATATAATTTCATAATTTCATACTGCTGAGACTTTGGAATTAGGATTGCCAGGCTTCTGGTTTTTGACCAGACCACTGAGTTGAAAAGAGACCCTGGTGGCTTCAGTCAGCGCTGCTGGCTGGGCTGTTAAAAGTCTGGTTGGTTGTCCGCAGTGGGGCAGGCAGGATGCCTACCTGGCTCTGTGCAGCCCCTAGAAAACTGCTGGCATCTCCCTCTGGCTCCTAGGCTTAGGGGTGCACAGGGCTCTGCATGCTGCCCCCCCCCTGCAGTGCTGGCGGGAACCGCAGCCAATGGGAGCTGCGGGAGAGGAACTGCAGGCAGGGGCAGCATGTGGAGCTGCCTGGCCTCTCTGCCAAGGAGATTCTGGCAACTTCCTGGGAGCCGCCTGAGGTAAGTGCCACCCGGAGCCCACACCCCAACCCTGTTCCCCACCCCAGAGCCTACTCCTCACCCCAAACCCCTCATCCATGCCCCCTCCAGAGCCCACACCCCCAGCCCAGAGCCTATACCCCCTCCAACACCACAGTCCTTTGCCCCAGCCTGGACCCCTCATTTTTGGCCCCACTCCACAGCCTGCACCCATAGCCCAGACCCCCTCCAACATCCCAACCTCTTGCCCCAACTCTGCACCCCAAACCCCTCATCCCCTGCCCCAGCCCAGAGTCCAGACTCCCTCCAACATCCCAATCTCTTGCCCCAACCATGCACCCCAAACCCCTCATCCCCTGCCCCCAGCCCAGAGCCTGTTCATTGTGATGAATGAACTACACATAGGTAGGGTAACCATATTTCCCAAAGAGAAAATGGGACACTGCATGGGGCTCGCCCAAGGCAATCCCCCCAGACTCTCACTGGTCACTCAAACCCTGCTGGCTCCCTGCTTGAGGATGTCACTGGTCACTCAAACCCTGCTAGCCCCCTGCCAGAGGCTGTGCTGATCACTGGAGCCCTGCCTGCCCACACCCCGACACTGGAACCCTTCCTTCCCCTCTTCCCCTCACTCCCTCCAGCCCAGCCTCCCTCCTGCATAGAGCTGGCATCTCCACTCACCCCCTGCACGTTCCTCCACACCGCACTGTTTTGATAAAAGTGGGCAAGAGCAAATGGGACAAATTCCCACTGTTATCAAAAAAGTCGGGATGGCTGGGACAGGGCTTAAAAAAGGGACTGTCCAGGCCAAAACGGGACATACTGTCATGCTATACAGAGGAATCTCAAAATTGCTGTAGTGGATTAGATCCGTGGCCTGTCAGAGCACAAACGTATCGCACATTGGCCACCAAATAGCCCTCAACGACTGAGATACAGGTGATAGAGAGGGCAGGGAATTAGGAATGTTTTATCAAGCCCTCCAGCAATATATTTTGAGTAATTTGCATAGAGGAGGGATTGAATTCTGATGCTCATGACTGTTCTGCAAATAAATAACAGTAGCTAGACAGAGTTGGTCCATCCCATAGACACTATTTCTTATTTCTCAGTTAAATAGCTGAAGTCATCTTTCCAACAGTTCATCATTACTGTGAGTTTAGCCTGAGCAAGGACTGCAGGGTATTGCTTATACTATGTGCTCTGTTATAGCAGTGGCCAGAGAAGATACTGAGAAAATTATGAAATGCAATTTTGTTAGAGGGAAGCTTTCAATTTTGAGGTTTTCCACTTGGACCTGGAATTACAAATGGGGCTATAACTCACTCGAAGGCCATTCCAGCTCCTTTAAAATGGCATGTGTGAAAAAAACAGTTAAACATTTGATATCAAACTTGCCATCAGGCTGTTTCCATCCACTCGCACTCCCTATAGAGTCTCATTTGAAATTAGGTCTGCTCAAAGTCTGTACTCATTTTTATCCTAAGGATTTTGATGAGAAAGGTAAAGAAATTTAATTAACCCCTCTATGGGTCTGTCATTCTTCAATGGAAACTTTGTCACATGCAAATTTGTTAGGTAATGTTTGATATGGATTTCCCACTTGCTCCAATGTAATTACTTCAGAACCTGCATAATAATCAATAGTTAGTAGTCTGAATCATGGAAAGGATGACAGAGTGATTTTGAATTGCCACATTTGACAGGGTTGCATTCTCTTATCATATCTTTTTAATATCTCTGCTGGGATAGCAATGGTAATAGAGAAAGAGGAGCTATCTGGGCAGAATAACAATTGGCAGAAGGTTGACTAATACTCTCTAGTACCTAATAAAATGTTCTCATTGCCAATGAAGAGAATGGGCAATAGAATATCGTGGAAGTGAGTTATAGCAGCTAGCATCTAACTCAGAAAATTACTTGTCATGGCAACAAGGAAGTATCACAGCTGAGACCACAGCCCTGGAGCAAATGGATTGTTTCAATTATCTAATTTGCACAATGAATGAGACCTGTTTATAGGAAATCCATAGGTGGTTGGCAATGGCAAATGGTAACTGCGAGTGTAACTAGTTCAGAGCTGGTGAATACACAACTTGTTCCAAATTGCAAAACAGGAACGTTATTTCTTGAAAACAAACAGGGGGTTTGGGGAGCTGGAGAAGAATGGACAAACCATCTCTGTTTCTTGCTTTTAAATTATTAGACTTTATATTTATTTATATTGTGGTAGCACCTAGAGACCCCAATCTGGGATCAGGCTCTATTGTGCCAGGCACTGCCAGTGGTGCCATTTCAGATTTTGGTTAAGAGGGGACGCTCAGCTCAAGAAGTTTGAAAACTGCTGACTTATACAATATTCAGCTATATTGTCACCTTATCCACCTGTTGCATCTTGTCATACTCTTTCATTATGAGCTCTCTGAGGAAGGAATTATCATCTTCATCTATGCAGTGCCCAATAAACGATTTTATATGGAAAGCCTCCAGCTTTGCCCAGTCTGAGCATTGTAGTGTCCATGTTTCACAGCCATACAGCAGTACGGAGAGGATACAGCTCAAGTAGATCCTGAACTTGGTTGTCATGCCAAGATGATGTTGATTCCATCTTCATTGTAAATGACCCATGGCAGATGCTGCAATGCCAAGCCGGTGAAGAACTTCCCAGTGAGAGTTGGAACAACCAGTGAATCTAGAACCCAAATAGCAAAAGCTAGAGACTGCTTTGACAGTTTCATTATTCAAAGATATTGGAGTCACGGGTGGACCTGATCTTAGGTTTCTTCTTCGAGTGCTTGCTCAAATCCATTCCAGTTAGGTTAGGTGTGCGCGCGCCACGTGCACATTCGTCAGAAGATTTTTGCCCTAGCAACACTCGGTGGGTCGGCTGGGCGCCCCCTGGAGTGGCACCGGCATGGCGCCGGATATATACTCCTGCTGACCCAACCCTCCCTCAGTTCCTTCTTACCGCCTGTGTCGGTTGTTGGAACAGTGGAGCGCGGCTTAGCTGATCTCCACCTCCCTAGCTACTTGTAGTTTTCTCCTTGTTATTGTGTATATAGTTCAAATTTCTATACTTGCAGTTAGTTTATTATTTTCTTTAACATAGTTGGTCTATATAGTTAAGAGGGGTTCGGGGATTAGCCCCTTCCCCTCACCTGGTGCCGAGGCCCATGCCCGGTTCACCGGGTTTCAAACTGTACTTGGCCTGTCACAAGCCGATGCCTACAAGAGATCCTCACGACTCCTGCCTTAAGCGCCTCGGGGAATCCCACCTCGCAGATAAGTGCCGCATTTGCAAGGCCTTCAAGCCGCGGACCAAAAAGGAGCGGGATTTTTGTCTCAGACAGCTCCTGATGGAGGCAGCTCTTACTCCTCCACCCTCGGCACCAGCGTGCACCGGTACCGCTAAGGCCTCTCGGCACCAACCATCGCTTGCCCAGACGTCTGCTCAGCACTGCTCCCTCTCCCCGCGGGTCAAAAAACATAAGACTCCTGAGGCTTCTGTGTCCACGCTGCAGTCGGAGCACCCGCCTAATTCGGACCGCCCGGCACCAACAGCTGCCGTGGCACCGACAACTTCAGCACCGTTTATTCCGGTCCCGCAAGAGCCATCGAGTCCAGTGCCTGACAGCTCCCCGGCGCATGCCGTGGTTGAGCTTATGATTCCCTCCACGCCGGAGACATTCTCTATGGCAAGGGAACTGATTGCACTGATGAAGTCTGCGCTGCCTCAACCCCCAGCACCACCGGTGCGGATTAAACAGTCCATAGGGAAGCCTGCCCTACTGAGACCATCCTCCGTTGGCACCGCTGAGAGGCACCGATCACAATCGTGGTCCCGCCGGTATTCTCGGTCCCATCGCCGATCCCAGTCCCGACGCCATCTCGGTACCAGTCGCACTCGCAGCACCATTCAGGACCCATTTGCTGGCCCAGTACTCTTGGTACCGATCAAGCTCCCGGCACCGCTCACGGCACCGCACCTCTCGCAGCCGCTCCTGGCATCGAGCTTCAAGGTCCCGGTTGACCTCCTGGCACTATTCCGGTCGCAGGTCCCGGTCTCGTTCCCGGTACCGGTATAGCGCCTGGTACCGCTCTCCGCTGCAGCATACAGACAGACTACCAAGGGATGGAGACCATTCTCAAGGGTTTTCAGCTCCTCGGCCATCTCGCCATGCATCTATGTCATCCCATGCGGACAATGCTTCCTATGCACAGGACCGTGACTTAGATGTCCCCAGCCGTGTCTTCCAAGAGACCCAGGCTCACGACCAAGGACCTCATCAGTGGTCCTTCTGGACGCCTTGGGCATATCACCAAGCCCAAGGTGGACCTACAGTGCCATCACGCTCCTTACCGTCGGAGCACCGGGTGCCAGAGGCTACTGTTAGCCTCCCTTCTCCTGCAGGTACGGAGGACACTCCTGTTCAGGCACCAGACCCTCAGGTCCCACCGGAGGCAGACCTCACCCAAGTCCATGAGACAACGGAGGATCCAATTGTCCCTGGCCTTTCCTCTTCCTCTTCTCCAGATGAAGCGGTGGCGGGAACATCCTCTTTGGGCCCTCCTCCAATTGACCTAAGGTCACGTCAAGACCTCCTGAGACGGGTGGCCCTGAATATGAACCTCCACGTGGAGGAGGTTCCGGAGATAGAGGACCCGGTGGTAGATATTTTGTCGGCTGACACTCCCACAAGAGTGGCCTTACCATTTATTTGGACGATCCAGGCGAAGGCTGATACCATCTGGCAGTCTCCAGCATCTATTCCGCCCACAGCTAGGGGAGTTGAGAGGAAGTACATGGTGCCCTCTAAGGGGTATGAGTACCTGTACGTACAGCCTCCTCCCTGCTCCTTCATCGTCCAATTGGTTAACAAAAGGGAGCGCCATGGCCTGCAAGCCCCTACTCCAAAAGCAAAGGAGGTTAG
Organism: Gopherus flavomarginatus; assembly: GCF_025201925.1. Taxonomy (NCBI): domain Eukaryota; kingdom Metazoa; phylum Chordata; order Testudines; family Testudinidae; genus Gopherus; species Gopherus flavomarginatus. Next base: position 66,139,797 of record NC_066626.1, read on the forward strand.
GCGCATGGATTTATTGGGACGTAAAATCTACTCTGCAGGGGACCTCCAACTCAGGGTGGCAAACCAACAAGCCCTGTTTAGCTGCTATAACTATAATACCTGGGTGGCAGTTGAGAAATTCACAGAGCTAGTCCCCCAAGACTCCCGTCAAGAGTTTGCGGCCCTTTTGGAGGAAGGAAAGAAGGTGGCGAGAACTTCTCTCCAGGGCTCGTTAGACGCAGCCAACTCTGCAGCCAGAACTCTGGCTTCAGGAATTACCATGAGGCGAATATCATGGCTTCAGGTGTCAGGCCTTCCACCTGAATTGCAGCATACGATACAGGACTTGCACTTCGAAGGTCAGGGCCTATTTTCGGAAAAGACTGACCCTAGGCTGCAGAGTCTGAAGAATAATAGGGTGATCATGCGCTCGCTCGAGATGCACACACCACAGACTCAGCACAGACCCTTCCGTCCCCAGCCTCAGCGCCCTTATCCCCCGCCTAGACAGTGGCAGGACTTCGGCAGGAGGCGTGGCCGAGGCAATCATAGATGGCAGTCTGGACCCCAAGGGGTTCAGAATCACGGCCCTGCCAAACCACCCGCGGGACCTAAACCAAACTTTTGAAGGCGCGCCCGGGGGCGACGTACCAGTTGTTTAACAGGATCATTTCCCTCCCTTTTGCAGCTGCCTCTCCTCTTTCCTCCCTGCGTGGACCCAACTAACTTCAGATCGTTGGGTCTTACGCATGGTAGAATTTGGATACTGCCTTCAGTTTATTTCTCCTCCCCACCCCCCATCCTTGTCCCCCTTCAGGGACCCCTCTCACGAACAAATCCTCCTGCAGGAAGTACAGTCCCTCCTTGCTCCTTGGGAGCTATAGAGGAGGTACCGGAAGACTTGAGGGGCAAGGGGTTCTACTCCTGCTATTTCCTAATCCCCAAGGCAAAGGGAGGTCTCAGACCAATTCTAGACCTGTGGGGACTCAAAAAGTTCTTGATAAATTTGAAGTTCCGCATGGTATCCCTGGGGACCATCATCCCATCCTTGGATCCTGAAGACTGGTATGCCGCCCTCGATATGAAGGACGCGTATTTTCACATTGCGATTTATCCTCTGCACAGACGGTACCTCAGGTTTGTGGTCAACCGTCAACATTTCCAATTTACGGTCCTTCCATTTGGCCTCTCCACAGCCCTAAGAGTGTTCACAAAGTGTATGGCCGTAGTCGCCGCCTCCCTCCATTGTCAACGCATACACGTCTTCCTGTATCTCGACAATTGGCTCATTTGCGGGGCCTCTGAGACCCAAGTAACGCAGCACGTGGGCATCGTCAAGGACCTATTCATCCAGCTAGGTCTGATGATCAACCTAGAGAAATCTACTCTGGTTCCCACACAAAGAATAGAGTTCATTGGGACCATTCTGGACTCCAGTCTCACCAGGGCCTGCTTACCACAGCTGTGGTTTCACTCAATGATATTGATTATACAAGGCCTACAAAAATTCCCAACCACTTCGACTCGAACTTGTCTCGGCCTCCTGGGTCACATGGCTGCCTGCACCTTCATGACCAAGCATGCCAGGCTACGCCTACGTCCCCTTCAAACTTGGGTCTCCTCAGTATACCACCCGGGGAGACACAATATAGACAGGATCCTCACGGTTCCCCCGAGACTCCTACGCTCCCTCAACTGGTGGTTGACGCCCGCCCTGGTGTGTGCAGGGATGCCATTCCATCCGCCCCAGCCTTCTATGGCCCTGACGATGGATGTGTCATCTCTCGGCTGGGGTGCTCACCTTGGACATCTTCGCACTCAAGGCCTTTGGTCATCTCAGGAGCTGGCCTTGCATATCAATGTCTGAGAGTTGAGAGCAGTCCGCCTTGCGTGCCAGGCGTTTCAACAGCATCTGCAAGGCCGTTGTGTCTCAGTGTTCACAGACAACACAATGGCCATGTATTACATAAACAAACATGGGGGGACACGGTCCTCCCCCCTTTGTCAGGAAGCCATTCAACTCTGGGACTTTTGTATAGCCCACTCGATAGACCTGGTAGCGTCCTTTCTCCCAGGGGTTCGGAACACTGGCTGATCGACTCAGCAGATCCTTTTGCTCTCACGAGTGGTCAATCCGTCCGGACATTATTCATTCTGTTTTCCAGAAGTGGGGATTTCCCCGCATAGACCTTTTTGCTTCCCGCGAGAACAGGAAATGCCAGATGTTCTGCTCCTTCCAAGGTCTCTCCCAGGGCTCGATCTCGGATGCTTTCCTGATACCGTGGATGAGCCAACTGCTTTACGCCTTTCCACCATTCCCACTGGTTCACAGGGTCCTGCTAAAGCTCCACAGGGACGGAGCTCGCTTGATCATGATCGCCCCAGCGTGGCCCAGGCAGCTCTGGTACATCATGTTGCTCAACCTGTTGATAGCCAGCTCAATTACCCTGCCTCTTCACCCAGACCTCATAACTCAGGACCACGGCAGACTTCACCATCCAGACCTGCAGACTCTTCACCTCACGGCATGGCTCCTGTGTGGTTGAGTCAGTCAGAGTTACGCTGCTCTGCCTCAGTACAACAAATACTCCTGGATAGCAGGAAACCTTCCACTCGGTCTACATATCTGGCCAAGTGGAAGCGTTTTTCCTGCTGGTGCGAAACGCAAAATGTTACTCGCACCGATGTCTTGATCCCCACCATCCTGGACTACCTCTGGTCTCTCAAACAGTAGGGCCTAGCGGTATCATCATTGAGGATGCACTTGGCAGCCATTTCTACCTTCCACCCAGGGGAGAGTGGCCACTCCGTGTTTTCACACCCTATGGTTTCCAAGTTCCTCAAGGGCTTGGAACTCCTAAACCCCCAAGTACACCGCCCTGCCCCTACCTGGGACCTCAACCTGGTCTTAACCAGATTTATGTCTCCACCATTTGAGCCGTTAGCAACTTGCTCACTGCTATACCTGTCCTGGAAGACAGTTTTCCTCGTGGCCATTACATCGGCCAGACGAGTCTCCGAGCTTCAGGTGCTCACGGTGGACCCACCGTATACTGTGTTTCACAAGGACAAGGTGCAGTTGCGACCACACCCAGCATTCCTCCCTAAAGTGGTATCGGCCTTCCATATCAATCAGGACATCTTCCTTCCGGTCTTCTTCCCGAAGCCGCACTCATCATGACGGGAGCAACAATTTCGCTCCCTAGATGTCTGTAGGGCACTCGCATTTTATATCAAACGGACGAAGCCCTTTCGTAAATCTCCCCAACTCTTCGTCACAGTGGCAGACCGAATGAAGGGCCTACCTGTCTCCTCCCAGAGGATCTCCTCTTGGGTGATGGCATGCATCTGCACATGTTATGACTTGGCTCATGTTCCCTCGAGCCATCTCACCGCGCATTCTACCAGGGCTCAGGCTTTATCTGCTGCCTTCCTGGCTCATGTACCAATCCAGGAAATATGTCGCGCAGCTGCCTGGTCCTCGGTCCACACCTTTGCTTCGCATTATGCTCTGGTTCAACAGTCAAGAGATGATGCAGCCTTTGGCTCAGCAGTTTTGCATTCTGGAACATCTCACTCCGACCCCACCGCCTAGGTAAGGCTTGGGAATCACCTAACTGAAATGGATATGAGCAAGCACTTGAAGAAGAAAAGATGGTTACTCACCTTTGTAACTGTTGTACTTTGAGATGTGTTGCTCATATCCATTCCAAACCCGCTCTCCTTCCCCACTGTTGGAATAGCTGGCAAGAAGGAACTGAGGGGCGGTTGGGTCGGCAGGGGTATATATCCAGCGCCATGCCGGCGCCACTCCAGGGGATGCCCAGCCGACCCACCGAGAGTTGCTAGGGTAAAAATCTTCCGACGGACGTGCACACGGCACGCGCACACCTAACCTAACTGGAATGGATATGAGCAACACATCTCGAAGAACAACAGTGACAAAGGTGAATAACCGTCTTTTTTCAGCTTTGTCTTTGAGCACAAAACATGGAGGCCAACCTTGGCCAACTCCTCCTCCATTTGCTAGAGTGTCTCATGAAACCTACTAAGGCTCTGAACTAGAAGAGCAATGTCATCAGGATAGTCAAGGTCTGAGAGTGAGAGATCACTGATCTTAATGCCTATGGATCTGATGGAATACTGCATTATGAAATCCACTGCCTGACAAAAGAGTGCAGGGGCCAAGACACAGCCCTATGACACCAGATACTGATTTAAAAGGTGCCAACATCTGATTCCTGAGATGTATACAGGCAGTGGATCCATTATGTAGCTTGCTAATCAAGTCCAGCAGTTGGAACACTTTAAGGCCTACCATCACACGACTTGGTCCACTGAATCAAATGCCTTAACATTGATATAAGCTACGTACAGGGGCTTCTTAAATTTGTGATGTATCTCCGACAACAAATGGAGGGCCAAAATGGTGTCTAATGTGGACCTGTTCCTTGTAAAGCCTGACTGTTGAGGATGACACTTCCGATGTAGCAGGGGCTCCAAACGCACCAGCAGAACATGTGCACCTTGGCACCTTCGCAAGATGATCAGCTTGAAGCTCTTACGTTTGCTGTGTGGTCCCTTGCCCTAATAAAGTGAGATCACAATACTGTCCTTACTGTGGCTGGCAAGGTTCCAGTTCTCCACACCAGGCGAAAGCTAGCCAGAGTTGATTCCATTAGAGGGTCAACAGGCCATTTTAGCAGCTCCAGAGAGATGCCATCGGAACCAGGTGCACGTCTGTTTTTCAGTTCACAGATGGACTGCTGCACTTCATCCAACATTGCTATGTCAGTACAAGTATCTGGGTGCAAACCCACAGTGTCTGCCACATCATGCAGCTCTGAGCAAGTGGCAGCTGGAGGGTGGTTCAGGGCACTGTCATAATGTTTCACCCAGCGCAAGAGGATGTCATCATCAGATTTACATGGATGGCCTTGGTTCTCATTCAGGATGCTGTGGGGGGCATGAATCTGTGTTCATGTTGTGCTCCCCATTAGTACCTGCCCCGGGCACAGGAAGCTAATGATCCAACCAGTGGACCAAATTCGGTGTTGAATGTTGGTCACATGCCACCTGAGGCACGTTGTGCATATACTAAGAAGGATGCCATTCATAGCAACAAGCTTTTGACCACTGAGGTTGCGGATCACATGGAATTCTGGCTGTAAATCTCCCCTTGCTAAGCCAAGTTGAACTTCACTGGCCACTTGGTTTTAATAGTCCCAGCAGAGATCCCAGCTATGATTGAATACATTGTCAAAGGATGCGCATCCCCAGGGGGGCTTTGGCACGAGCCCATCATGTTTGCACTGGGGGAAGACTGCACTGTCAGAGTATCTACAGCTGAGAGTAGGGCAGGGGCTTTAACTCTGGTGCTGAGTGTTGATTACTGATTACTTTCGCCCGCGCTCCACCGATATGGCCAACGGTGCCTGTTATTTACCAGGTAACGAGCGCGATGATTGGACGAAGGTTCGATCACTGGATGTCTTAGGGGTGACAAGCGCCCTGGGGTTGCGGTAGGGAGAACGTAAATAACAAGGCGTGGGGTTAAGAATGGTGGATTTATTAGATAGATCACAGACACGAAATTGGGAGGGGTCTGATAGCGATTACAATTTTGGCTTACAAAGTACTACCAGAACAAACAATAAAACTAATATGATTACAAATAAAAGCTGTCCCTGGGGTTGTTCCAGGTCCCAGTAATTATTTGGGTTCTTCCACAAATTAACAATACTGCTATTGCTAGACATTAATATAATTACACTTTTGATTACAAGAGCTAAGCTTGTCGTGAGACTTTGGCCGATCCCCCTTGCTTTCAAGGTTGCCTGGTCGGCGGGTTTCCCCTTGCAGGAACCTTGGGGCGGCTGGAATCGGCTTTCGTCTCTGACTCTTAAGCAACTATAAGCTTAGCTAATCAGCAGCAAGGCATACTTACAAACACAAACCACAAAAGTTTCATCACCGCCGGCAACTGGTAGGCTTCTAAGTACACGGAGCCGAGGGAGACCTCGAGTTGATCAGGCTCGGTTACGGACACAGGTTTCGGCTTTCTCCCTGCCCACCGCTTTGCGAGGTGGACAATTATATGGGTCGTGACGCGTTCAATTTTTTGGCCAGGTTTTTCCTAATTAGGAGATATACAGATGCCTCGTAACCCCTATGGGAGGGGACTGCCTGGAACTGGCTGACCACAAAATTTGCCTAGCCCCAACGGTTACTTTCGGGAGATGCTTTTTGTTTGAGAGTACGTGCATGCTAGTTTCCTGAGCATGGAGGCCAGGGCCAAACTGCCTAGGGCTGTGGCACTAACACTGAGCACTAAGTTATTCATGTTGATCAAAAGCAAAAGTGAACAATTGTCCCAAAGAATACTTCATCCCACTGGGATGAGATGGAGTCGTCGTAATGTGAACTTTTTCCTGGTCTGTCAGTACTGGCTCATGCTGTGCAACTAGAGCCATTGAGTCTTTCTTGGTGACTTCCTTCACCTTTGGTAACCAGGTGCAGTTGCTACCCTGCATCTTCGCAACCTGCGTTAGCCATCATTTTCAGGGTTCTCATTGGACCTATCTACCTTGCATAATGTCCAAGGTGATCTTTTGGACCGGCCTTCATTGCTGATGGCATAGCTCCAACAAGCTGTCTCCTTCTTCAGATGTTACACCCCTCCACCATGATGAAGTACAGGTCAGACTCTGGGGGAAAGAACTAGGAAAAAGAAATTAGAGTTATTGACAAGATTAAAGCAGGTAAGCATGCACACACACATGAGCTACAGTCGGGTATCAAAAGGTAATAGAAACATCTATAGTAAGCAGACTCAGTATATCCTTTAGGACTAACCCAGGCAAAACAGCTGGGGACTCACTGCTTATGCTTAGAAATCCATTCCCCTCAGAGGTCAAGCAATACAGGATTAATAAGTTCTCCTTAACAGGCCTTTTATTACCTTCCCCCAGCATTCAAGCCCATTTCAGGAGTCTGGGGGAAACAATCAGCAAAGTCTTTTGTCCACAATGGCTTGTCTGATGTCTGAAGGTTTTTTTATGAGGGGAAATAACACTTCTTGAGGTGAACTAGTATTTCTCACTTGGTAATGCTTCTCCCTTGACTGAGGGGGACTCACAGTGTGAGGAAACATTTTTATAGTTACAAAGCAAACATTTAAACATTACCTTCTAACATGGGATAGATATTATAAGTAGGATTAATACATGCAGCATCCTACAAGCATTCTATAAAGTCTAAACACATTCTTATAACTCTAATACCCATTTTAACTATACTAATACACAGGTAAGCCAGACTGATTTCCAGCTACACATTTGGCAGTGTTCAGTGATGTCTGGAAACTTAGCATGGTACTTGGTCTGCCAACATCACATTAGCAAACTACTATGGGTTATCTAGCTGAGAGAACCCGTTGTAAAGATCCCAATGCCAGGCACACTTTGTTGAAGGTGGTGTGTTACACTGTGCACACACCCCCTTGTGCCTACAACTGTAACCAGGAAGTAGGACTCTCATACTGTAAAAGACCAGTGGACATTTTTGAGCCCTTTTTCAGCGTGAGATGAATGCCACATTTTCTGTTTCTGCTCTTTTTGTGTGGGATCTGTGTTCTTGGAAATTAGGCTTGTTTACAGAAAGCACAGCTGAGGATTTTTGCCTTTTTTGCCTTTTTTGTCATCGCTGTTTTTATCATGTTTCACGCACACAGCTCTCATTGATATTTAACACACTTTCCTTGCACACAGCTCTCATTGATATTTAACGGGAGCTTGTAGTCTGTTGGGGGGGGCGTGGCCAGGGCCGGCGCTTCCATTAGGTGACCCTAGGCAGTCTCCTAGGGCGCCAGGATTCGGGGGGCAGCATTTGGTGCGCTCCCCATGGGGCGCGCGGGAGCTTCCGGTTCCGCTCCCGTCACGCCCCCGAAGAAGGACCTTCTGCCGACGTGTTGTGGAAAACAGCGGCAGGCAATTGAGCAGCTCAATGACTGCTGCTGTCATTTCGGCGGAGGGTCCTTCTTTGGCGGCGCGATGGGAGCAGAACCGGAAGCTCCGGTGCATTCTGTGGGGAGCGTACAAAATGCCGCCCCTCGAATTCTGCCTAGGGCGCCAGAAACCCTGACGCTGCTCCTGGGGGTGGCCCCTCCCCCTCTGGGTCTGTGGGTGGCCAATCTTCCTCACTATGTCTCTGGGAGGTCGCCTGGCATGGGGAATCAGTGAGGTGACAGGAGACATGAGCGTGCGTCTGTGATCAGGACCGAACGACAACCACAGTTACAGAGCCCAGCCCCTGGTCAGGGCGGGGCAGCAAAGAGTCTGAGGGCTCCGGCCTGCATCCAGGCTGAGCAGCAAACAGTCGGGCCTCCTAGCTCTGGCGGAGGGCCGACAAGCACAGGGGGAGACAGCCACCCATGAATAGGGATGGCGGGGGGACACAGGCCCACCCACTCCACTGCGTCCCAGCCCAGGGCCCTAGCAGTGGCACAGCGGTCTGCCACTGGGTCAATGGGGATCCAGCTGCAACACGCTGACTCACTCACTGGCAGTGTTGCAGCCAGACGGGTCAGCTACCACTCGGCCACTTCCCAACTCCCCCTTCGGGCATACCTGGCTCTGTAGAGGGTCGTCCTGGTCGTCAGGGAAGAGGGCCTCTGTCAGGGCTTGCAGTTCCTCCATGTTCAGATCTGTAAATGGCTCTGGTGGTCCTGGCCAGTCCTCAACTTCCTCAGGGTCTGCGGCAGCATCCCAGCTTGGGAGCTCACAGGAGACGTCTGGCTCCTTTGATGGCTGGGACCACACTGAGTTCTCCGGCCTGCCTTTTGTACTTTCGGTCCCACCCACTGATTTCTGGCAGGAGGGTTGAGCATGGCTTGGCACTGCCCATGAGGGTTCAGTGAGGAGCCTTCCCCTTCTGGGTCTGTGGGCCGTCAATCCGCCTCACTACAGAGCATCACATGGGGAACAGAAATGAAACCAGATTCAGATTTCAGGAATGAAATCAGATTCAGACCAAAATGTTGAGAGAGGTTTTTTTTTTGTTGGTGGTAAATTGATAGCTTAGGGAGATTAGAAAAGCTAGATAATTTATCTTTGCTGAATTCTAAAAACAAGATACTGAAAGGAGCATTTCATTTTCAGTGTTAATATATTGTACTGTTTGTGTGACTTTGCTAGAATTTCAAATTTATTGTGCTGAAAACTGATTTTCTTTTAGACTGAAAATGTTCTTTGGCAGAGGATGCTGAGGAATGCTATGTGTCTCCCTAATGCCCAGCATATGCTCTTTGAATCTTCCCATATCTTCAACTACAAGTTTATTTTCTCTTAGAGGAAAGAAAATCATTCATAGTTCTGCATTACAGAACGTATAAGTAACGTATATTGGTATTAAGCATAGAAAAGTTTCTTCTCAGCACCTTCTGCCAACTTACACAGAAAGAAAATCAGTCTTTCCTTCAGTAATTTGTAACTCTAATGACCAGATCAATAAACATTTCTCTGTAAATTTCAAAGGCAGAAACAGGTTTGACTTTTTGCTTATATTTCATTTAAAGACGTAGAAAATGTCATCCAAAGAACAGCGGGCTTTTCTCTGTGTTGCTTTTGACTTAAGAATAAAGGTGCTTGTTTAGAACAAACTATGGTAACTTGTAACTGCTAGCAGTACACTGGCCATAGCCCTTGGGGAGAGAGAGCAAAGCACAGGCACTGGCCTTTTGGTAGACTGGCTTGCTGTGAATATTGCAGTGTAAATTGTGCCGCCTGAAAACCCTGGTCAGGAGAGAGAGAAACATCCAAGAGAGATGTTGTCTGGAAGCTGGAAACCTTAAGTGGTTGCCCTTGAGGGACCATGGACAAGAAATACAAGTGCAATTACCCGAAACTGTTACAGTAGACATAAAGTTTTATATTGTGTCATGATAAAACAGTAGATAACATGAGTAATCAGTACTGTGTAACATTCTGCATTTAACTTCATTTTTATGACACTGTTTTTCATACTCTGTGTGATAATTGAATACAGTGGTTGAATTCACAGCACTTGTTTTTTCCTTCCTATGGAAGGAAATCAATTTTTTCCCTTTCTTTTGAAGGATTTCCTATGGATGGAAATCAATTTAATGTATTTGATGTGAGTGTTTTAGTGATTGGAAGAGGTTGTGCATTTTATGCAACTGTATAGTGAAAGTGAAATTTTATGGCTTGAAATTATAATAATCAAATCTAGTTGGTAACCAAGAATGAGAACAAATAATTTTTTGAGAAGGATCTGGCAATATTATCTATACGAGATCTAAAACAAACTGCTGAGTCAAATATGAGACCCATGGGTCATGTAGTAGAATTAGTCTAGGGAAGCGGCAAGGAAATAAATTATAGTTGCAGAGGAATTTGACAGTTGACCAAACATCAGTTTAGGCTCTTGAGGATGCTCTTCCAGGACTAAGGGATGACAATAAAAGAAAAACCAACCTGACTGACATGGCTCCAAAAGGTCTTTATAAAAAAGATGCTGCTGTCACTGCAGTGCTCTTGCCATGTTGATTATGTTTGTACAGAATGGATGATTAAACACAGGATGGTGACTCGTGCACTTTATACCACAAGAGATTATTTCAGGGGAAAGTGATCCAGCAGCAATGAAACACAATATGATGCAAAATAAAAGTGGGGAATGGCCTGATCAAAGAAGAGATCCTGCAGAGCACTGAAAGAAATAAAGGAAGGAAAATCAGATGCTTGTAATGCAGTAACCTCCCCATTCTCAATCAACAAAATCTAAGACTAAATTCTGGCTGGGTTAGGCTGAATAAGGATGGCCCACTGATGTGCTTTGCCACCTGAAGCATTTAGCATGTGAATCTACAATTACTTAATTTGCTTTAAAAGTACTTGAAAAAGTCACCTTTAACACATTTTGTGGTTTTACTCCATTGCATAGTGGTAAATTGCACATGTAAATTCACATTCATAATGATTTATGGAACAGCTTTTTCTGCTTAAAAAACCCCAATCTTATTAACTTAACTGATGCTTTTTGTGAACATAGGGCAGCTAATCAACTTATTAACTTAACTGATGCTTTTTGTGAACATAGGGCAGCTAATCAACTTTCGGCACCCACACTGTTATTTTTTCCAATAATAACTATTCAGGACACATACAGTAATTTGTTATTTAAAGTGTGGTGCTTCTTTGTAAAGTAACTCCTGTTCTAATGACATTGTAGAGCTTCAAGCTCATTGTCTTTCAATTATTTCATAGCAAATGTGCTCAGTTTACATGGTAAAATGTTTTTCTGGCTGCTACCTCTTCTAAAGGACCCTGGAATCTAGAAGACAGGCAACATTCTTTCCAGATGGCATCCCCATTAATAAAGATCCTATAAGTCGTATTCTGCAATCAGTTGCATACATCTAACCCTATTGTTTTCATGCTGGAGTTTCACAGAAGTAGCCAGGGGTGGGGAGGGCTGTACACTTGTAATTGAAAATGAGGGTTCTGAAGATGACACCAGACAAGACGGGAATATAATCCAACAGGAACTGGGGTAGCTGAGTTCCTAGAGTTAAAGTAAGGGGGAAGCACATAACCTCTTTCCCCTCCTCCCCTTATTCAAGACTTATAGACTCATAGACTTAAGGTCAGAAGGGACCATTATGGTCATTTAGTCTGACCTCCTGCATAATGCAGGCCACAGAATCTCATGCACCCACTCCGATAATAAACCCCTAACCTGTGTCTGAGTTATTGAAGTCCTTAAATCGTGGATTAAAGACCTCAAGGTGCAGAGAATCCTCCAGCAAGTGACCCGTGCCCCATGCTGCAGAGGAAGGTGAAAAACCTCCAGGGCCTCTGCCAATCTTCCCTGGAGGAAAATTCCTGCCTGACCCCAAATATGGCTATCAGCTAAACCCTGAGCATGTGGGCAAGACTCAGCAGCCAGTACCCAGGAAAGAATTCTCTGTAATAACTCAGATTCCACCTCATCTAATATCCCATCAGAGACCATTGGGCATATTTACCCGCTAATAATCAAAGGTCAATTGATTGCCAAAATTAGGCTATCCCATCATACCATCCCCTCCATAAACTTATCAAGCTTAGTCTTGAAGCCAGATATGTCTTTTGCCCACACTACTCCCCTTGGAAGGCTGTTCCAGAACTTCAGTCCTCTAATGGTTATAAACCTTCGTCTAATTTCAAGTCTAAACTTCCTATGTCCAGTTTATATCCATTTGTTCTTGTGTCCACATTGGTACTAAGCTTAAATAATTCCTCTCCCTCCCTGATATTTATCCCTCTGCTTTATTTATAAAGAGCAATCATATCTCCCCTCAGTCTTCTTTTGGTTAGGCTAAACAAGCTGAGCTCTTTCAGTCTCCTTTCATAAGACAGGTTTTCCATTCCTTCCCTGGGCCTGTTCCAGTTTGAGTTCATCCTTCTTAAACATGGGAGACCAGAACTGCACACAGTATTTCAGATGAGGTCTCACCAGTGCCTTGTATAACAGTACTAACACCTCCTTATCTTTACTGGAAATACCTCGCCTGATGCAGCCTAAAACCGCATTAGCTTTTTAAACAGCCATATCACATTGGCGGCTCATAGTCGTCCTGTGATCAACCAATACTCCGATATCCTTCTCCTCCTCTGTTACTTCCAACTGATGTGCCCCCAATTTATAACCAGGATTCTTGTTATTAATCCCTAAATGCATGACCTTGCACTTTTCACTATTAAATTTCATCCTATTACTATTACTATTATTTACTTGATGGAGTGCTGCTGCTCTAACACCTCCCTCCCCCCACTTCCCAGCTGATGATGTGAGGACTTGCCAGGGCAGGCTACTGATTTACAAGCATCAGAAGCTGATGCCTGGCTGATGATTTTGAAGCCCTCAATGGGAGATGCCCCAGCTGCGAGACCCCCATATCTTTCCCCTCCTCTCTAAAGAATAATACCCATCCTGGCTCTCCTTACTCTTCAGAGGTGTTAGTCTCCCATTTTTATAGACTTGAACCACGGCTCAGCACTTCCAGGTTCAGGATCTAAATGCTGAGCCCATTGCAGTTCCTGCAGAGATGGGAGCTGTTAATAATAAGAAGCTCTGGCCATCCTTAAGGCTTGTTATTATGACACACTTTCCTTGCACGTTTGAGTCTAAATGTCACCGTGACATGGACCAGACAGATGTAATAGACTCAGACGCTAAGTCCAAAGGAAAAATGAACAACTGTGAAGCTTTATGTTCCTCGGTGGTGGGCTTTGCCACCCTATCTAGAACTGGTTGGGAAAAATGCTGATTTGGCAAAATCAAAACTGTTCACAGAACAGGTTGGTTTAGATGAATCTTTTGACTCCAAAAGTTACTGGGAAAAAAGTTTAAGAATTGTCCAAATATCATGACAAGTTTAGGATATTTTTAGTCAAAATAACATTTCTGAAATTTTAGTAAATTTAGACTAAAAGATTTTAATAAGTCAAAATGATCAATATGAAACATTTTGAGTAACTGTAACTGATATTTTTTTGGATTATCAGTTCACTGACAATTTCTAGATTTTGACTTTTTGTCCTGATTAAGGACCAGGAACACTTTTTTTTTATCTCTTCCCCCCACACCCAGTTCTAACCCTAACCTTTACCCATATCTTCTGTGGCCACCAAAATAACTTGGAATGTCATGAATGTTGTCTGCAACTTTCCCTTTGGGGAGCGGCTTCATTTTATTTCACTCCACCAGTGTATGGGGCTTCCTCCATCATTAATAACTCCACTTAAACTTCCTGTCTGTATGAGCTGTATGCCTGGGAAGCAGCAAGCTCATTCTTTTCCAGAGAATATGATAGTAAACATATGGATTACTCCCAAGGTCTACCCATGTATTGGGAATAGCTTTATAAGAAAGAAGATATTAAAATAGTCAGAATGAGCTCTATGAGGAAGAAATATGACTCTGTCTGTGTTTCTCTAACTGAAGTTGATGGCATCCACAGAGAAACACCTTTATTGTATAGAGGCCTGTAAAATTCCATGGAGCAGAGGAGAAATTATGAACATCCCCGGTACACCACATAGCCTGTGGATGTTGCAGGAAGAACTTCACTATATTCCCTAGTAGACCATAGGGATTTCTGCAGCATTAAAAGGTTTTATTTAAATGGTAACTATACAAGAGGGGAAATTGGCCTGAAGGGTTTCCACTGAAAAAGCTTTTAGATTACCTGGTCTAATATTCTGTGTGAAATATGCAACATAATGTCAATACAATTAAAAAAAAAAAAGAAGAGGAGGAACATCCATTAAACCACTGATTGTGCTGCATGGAAGAATTTGATATTTGTGAGTGTCAGGGGTGTTTGTTTCTCTGTTTGACCATATGAATTAATTCATGTACAAAATGTATAATTTTTGTTCTTAACTTATTATTAGTGACTAGTTCAGAGCATTGATTTTACATCCTATATGGTTAATGTATTCAGAAAGGCCTTCAAAATATTTAAATTAATGATGTCAATGATCAAAAGTGGTTGACGTTATGGATATCAAGTGACACTTAAGATATGAGCAACAATAACGTGATGTGTGAAGTTATGTGAAGCAATTAAGGTAATGAAAACACAGCCTAGTCATCTTTTTATTTCATTTTTTTTTAAAAAGCTACTCAATTATAATAATGGTCACTCGTAAACAGTTAAAAAATCCTTCATCTGACTTCCTCCTGGGTATTTTGTAATGGAACTCCCACCTGCTGTTTAATATTTTATCATGTCATTACCAGTGAAAAGAATTTTCACTGGCAGCACTAATTGTTTAAAAGCTTTCTAACATTTTTATTAAAAAGCTATCCTGAGTTCTGCATATTAACATCAGTCTTTTCAATGTCCAATTTCTCATTAAAATGTGGCTTTAAAATTGAATTTTTAAAAAATGAGGGAAAAAGCAGATTAGGTACTGTACGGACCTGGAACTAGGGGGTTCCATTACTGTCGGTCTCTGTGAATATACCTGTCCTTACTGTTTTGCTGCCTAGATGGCCTGTCTGTGTTTTCTGTACAGAAGAGCCAGTGTGTTGGTCTGTGTGATGGAGTCACTTTTCATTTTGTGGTTTGAGTGTATTATTAATTATACATCAACAAGCATTTGTAGTGCTGGGGAGGTACCAATGACATAGGGAAGGATAGGAGAGAGGTTCTGGAGGCCAAATTTAGGCTGCTAGATAAGAGATTGAAGTCCAGGACCTCCATGGTAGCATTCGCTGAAATGCTTCCAGTTCTTCTTCGAGTGCTTGCTCATATCCATTCCAATTAGGTGTGTGTGCGCCACGTGCACGTCCGTTGGAAGATTTTTACCCTAGCAACACTCGGTGGGTCGGCTGGGTGCCCCCTGGTATGGCGCCAATATGGCACCGAATATATACCCCTGCTGACCCGTCTGCTCCTCAGTTCCTTCTTACCGCCCGTGTCGGTCGTTGGAACAGTGGAGCGCGGCTTAGCTGATCTCCACCTCCCTAGCTTTTCACTCATTCTAATAGTTATTGTGTATATAGTTTATTCTATATAGTTCTAGTTAATAGATTTTCGTAAACGTAGTTAGTGTATATAGTTCAGAGAGTCGGGGATTAGCCCTTTCCGTCACCCGGTGCCCAGGCCCATGCCTGGCTCACCGGGTTTCAAACCGTACTTGGCCTGCCGCCGGCCGATGCCCACGGGAGACCCTCACGACTCCTGCCTCAAGTGTTTGGGGGAATCCCACCTTGCAGACAAGTGCCGGATCTGCAAATCGTTCAAGCTGCGGACGAAAAAGGAGCGGGACTTTCACCTTAAGCAGCTCCTAATGGAGGCAGCCCTCGCTCCTCCACCTTTGGCACCGGCTACCGGACAGTCTGTGCTGGGGAGAAGTGCCTCATCGGCACCGGAGAGCGCCAGCACTGCGAAGACATCTCGGCACCAGCCGGCACCAGCCCAGAAACCGGCCCGGCACCGCTCCCTCTCCCTGCGTGCCAAAAAGCTCAAAGCTCCTGTGGCCCCACTATCTGCACCGCAGTCTGAGTAGCAATCTAAGTCGAGCTGCCCAGCACCAGTAACTGCCGCGGTACCGACAATCTCTGCACCGTTGATTCCGGCCATGCAAGAGCCGTCGAGTCCGATGCATGTCAGCTCCCCGGCACATGCCTCGATAGAGCTTATCGTTCCCACTACGCCAGAGACATTTGCTGCGGCGAGGGAACTGATGGCATTAATGGAGCCCGCCCTGCCTCAACTCCCGGCACCGCCGGCGCAGGTTATTCAATCGACAGGCAAGCCTGCCATGGTAAGACCACCTTCCATCAGCACCACAGGCAGACAGCACTCAAGATCGAGGTCCCACCAACGTTCTCAATCTCATCACTGCTCCAGATCCAGGTGCCGCTCGAAGTCCCAGTACCGATCTCCTCCTCAGTACCGGTAGTACTCATGGCACCACTCGAGATCCCGCTCACCAGACCGATACGCCACGTGCACGTCCGTTGGAAGATTTTTACCCTAGCAACACTCGGTGGGTCGGCTGGGTGCCCCCTGGTATGGCGCCACTATGGTCCAGCTCCTGGCACCGTTCGCACCGCAGCTGCTCTCATCATAGGGCATCAAGATCCCGGTCGACCTCCTGGCACCGCGCCGGTCTCAGGTCTCGATCACGCTCTCGGTACCGGTACAGATCCTGGTACTGCTCTCCGGTGCGGCACGAAATATGGTACCCCAGCGACAGGGCTCATCCTCAAACGGTCTCCGCCCTGCCATGGCCATTGCAGCACGTGTCTGAGTCATCGCACGCTGATAGTGCCGCCTATGCCGATTCAGAGACACACATCCGTGTTCTCCATGAGGCTCAAGGTCCAGACCAAGGTCCTCATCAGTGGTCCTTTTGGATGCCTTGGGCATATCACCAGGCCCAAGGCGAACCCACGGTACCATCACGTTCCGCCCCATCGGAACATCCCGCACCAGAGGCCACTGTTAGCCGCCCCCCTCCAGCGGGCACAGATCAATCTCCTCAGGCACCGGACCCTCAGGTCCTCCCGGACCCTGACGTACCTCCTGACCAAGAGTCTCTACAGGAACCACTTGTACCGGGTCTGTCATCCTCCTCTTCACCTGATGAGGCAGTGGCCGGTACATCCTCATCGGGCCCACCCCCTATCGACCTCCGAGCTCACCAGGACCTTCTGAGGCGAGTTGCCTTAAATATCAATCTCCAAGTGGAGGAGGTCCCGGAGGTTGAAGATCCGGTAATAGACATATTGTCGGTGGATGCCCCAACCCGTGAAGCTTTGCCATTTATCCGCTCCATCCAAGCCAAAGCAGACACAATCTGGCAGTCTCTGGCGTCTATCCCTCCTATGGCCAAAGGGGTGGAAAGAAAGTACATGGTACCCTCCAAAGGGTATGAATACCTATATACCCACCCTCCTCCTTGCTCCCTGGTGGTTCAATCCATCAATGAGTGAGAGTGCCATGGCCAGCAAGCCCCCGCCCCAAAATCGAGGGAGGCTAGACGGATGGACCTGTTGGGGTGTAAAGTCTACTCTGCAGGGGGCCTCCAACTTAGGGTGGCGAACCAACAGGCCCTGCTCAGTAGATATAATTATAACACCTGGCAGTCGGTGGGTAAGTTCACTGAACTGGTCCCACAAGACTCCCGCCAGTAATTCCAAGCCCTTCTGGAGGAAGGAAAGAAAGTGGCACGGACTTCCCTGCAGGCCTCTCTCGACGCTGCCGATTTGGCGGCCAGAACCGTGGCCTTGGGAATCACGATGAGGAGGATCTCGTGGCTGCAAGTGTCAGGTCTACCTCCGGAACTGCAACACACCATCCAGGACCTGCCGTTTGAAGGCCAGGGCCTTTTCTCCCAGAAAACGGACCCTAGACTACAGAGTCTTAAAGACAATCGGGTGATCATGCATTCCCTTGGGATGCACACCCCACAAACCCAATGAAGGTCTTTCCGTAGCCAGCCTCAGTGCCTTTACCCCCCGCCCAGACCGTGACAAGACTTTGGCAGAAGGTGCGGTCGCGGGAACCACAGACGGCAATCTGGGTCCCAAGGCGTCCACAATACCAGTCCTGACAAACCAGCGCCGGGCCCGAAAGTGAACTTTTGAAGGTGCGCCCGAGAGCAGAGCACCAGTCCTTCCCCAGGATCCCCTTCAGTTTTCCAACCGCCTTTCCTCCTTCCTCCCTGCATGGTCCCAATTAACCTCGGATTGTTGGGTCCTACGCATGGTGGAATTTGGATACCACCTCCAATTTATTTCGCCCCCTCCCTCTCAGCCCCTCTCCCCGTCCCTCTTCAGGGACCCCTCTCACGAGCAATTCCTCTGGCAAGAGGTTCGTACGCTCCTCTCGATCGGAGCTATAGAGGAGGTACCGGAGGAATTAAGGAGCAGGGGATTTTACTCCCGATATTTCCTAATCCCCAAAGCAAAAGAAGGTCTTCGACCCATCCTGGACCTGCGAGGAATCAACATGTTTTTAAAGAAGTTGAAGTTCCACATGGTATCCCTGGGGACCATTATCCCATCCTTGGATCCCCGAGACTGGTATGCTGCTCTCGACATGAAGGACGCATATTTCCACATTGCTATTTATCCTCCGCACAGATGGTACCTGCGGTTTATGGTGCACCGCCAACATTTTCAATTTGCGGTCCTTCCATTTGGCCTCTCTACGGCCCCTCGCGTCTTTACAAAGTGCATGGCGGTAGTGGCCACCTTCCTCTGTCGTCGGTGAATACATGTTTTTCCTTACCTAGACAACTGGCTTATTCGAGGGACCTCCGAGGCCCAGGTCACCAGGCACGTAGCCATCATCACGGACCTATTCGAGAGACTGGGCCTGATGATCAATCTATAGAAGTCTACTCTAGTGCCCACTCAAAGAATAGAATTCATTGGGGCCATTCTAGACTCCAAACTCGCAAAAGCCTGCCTGCCACTGCCCCAGTTTCAGGCACTAGTCTCAGTTATAAAAAGCCTCCAGACCTTTCCGACTCGCACCTGTCTGAGCCTCGGCTCGCACCTGTCTGAGCCTCCTCGGTCACATGGCTGCATGTACTTTTGTAAGCAAGCACGCCAAACTATGCATGCGTCCCCTTCAAACCTGGCTCGCCACAGTGTACCGTCCAGGCAGAGATACCATAGACATGGTGGTCACCATTCCTCAGAGCATCTTAGACTCCCTCAATTGGTGGCTAACACCCTCCCTGGTTTGTGCAGGACTGCCATTCCATCCGAGGCAGCCCTCAGTGTTCCTAATGATGGACGCATCATCTCTCGGCTGGGGGGCTCATCTAGACCATCGTCGCACGCATGGCCTCTGGTCATCTCAAGAGCTAGCGTTGCACATAAATGTCCGGGAGCTGGGAGCAGTCCGCCTGGCATGCCAGACGTTCCTACAACATCTGCAAGGTCGTTGTGTTTCGGTGCTTACCGACAACACAAGGCCATGCACTACATAAACAAGCAGGGAGGGACTCGATCCTCCCCCTTTGTCAGGAGGCGATCCAATTGTGGAATTTTTGCATAGCCCACTCGATAGACCTTGTAGCATCGTTCCTCCCGGAGGTCCAGAATACTCTAGCAGACCATCTCAGCAGATCTTTTCGGTCTCATGAGTGGTCACTTCGCCCGGACATCCTACATTCCATCTTCCAGAAGTGGGGCTTTCCCCACATAGACCTCTTCGCTTCCCGCGACAACAGGAAGTGCCAGAAGTTCTGCCCTTCCAAGGTCTCGCTCCGGGCTCGATATCGGACGCCTTCCTAATCTCATGGAAGAACCAGCTGCTGTACACCTTTCCACCCTTCCCACTGGTGCACAGGGTTCTCTTAAAGCTCCTCAGGGACAGGGCATTATTAACCCAGTCAGAGTTACGTTGCTCTGCCCCAGTGCAAGAAGTACTCCTGGGTAGCAGGAAACGTTCCACCTGGTCTACATACTTGGCCAAGTGGAAGCGATTTTCTTGCTGGTGTCAGGCACTGAATGTAACACCCACGGAGGTTCCCATTCCCACTATCTTGGACTACCTCTGGTATCTTAAACAGCAAGGCCTCGCTATTTCATCATTGCGAGTGCACTTGGCAGCTATTTCTACTTTCCACCCAGGAGAAGGTACTCATTCCGTCTTCTCCCACCCTATGGTCTCGAGGTTCCTCAAAGGTTTGGAGCATCTATATCCCCTAGTACGATGCCCCGCTCCTTCCTGGGACCTCAACTTGGTCCTGACGAGACTTACAACTCCTCCATTCGAGCCATTGGCGACCTGCTCGCTCCTATATTTATCATGGAAAACAGCCTTCCTTGTGGCCATCACATTGGCTAGGAGAGTCTCTGAGCTTCAGGCTCTGATGGTGGACCCACCTTACATGGTGTTCCACAAAGACAAGGTGCAGTTACGTCCACATCCGATGTTCCTCTCTAAAGTAGTCTCGGCCTTCCATCTCAGCCAGGACATATTCCTCCCGGTCTTCTTTCCCAAACCGCACACGTCTCGTAGAGAGCAGCAGTTCAATTCCTTTGACGTCCGTAGGGCGCTCGCCTTCTACATTGACCGAACAAGACCCTACTGTAAAACGCCCCAACTTTTTTTGGCGGTGGCAGATAGGATGAAAGGCCTACTCGTCTCTTCTCAGAGAATTTCATCATGGGTAATGGTGTGCATCTGTACTTGCTATGATCTAGCTCATGTCTCTCCGGGTCATATTACCGCTCATTCTACCAGGGCTCAGGCCTCGTCAGCCGCCTTCCTAGCTCGAGTACCTATCCAGGAGATATGTCGAGCAGCTATGTGGTCTTCAGTACACACCTTCACTTCCCATTATGCCCTGGTGCAACAATCCAGAGAGGATGCAGCCTTCAGCTCAGCGGTTCTACATTCTGCAGTATCTCACTCTGACCTCACCGCCTAGGTAAGGCTTGGGATTCACCTATTTGGAATGGATATGAGCAAGCACTTGAAGAAGAAAAGACGGTTACTCACCTTTGTAACTGTTGTTCTTTGAGATGTGTTGCTCATATCCATTCCAAAACCCACCCTCCTTCCCCACTGTCGGAGTAGCTGGCAAGAAGGAACTGAGGAGCGGACGGGTCAGCAGGGGTATATATTCGATGCCATAGCGGCGCCACTCCAGGGGGCGCCCAGCCGGCCCACCGAGTGTTGCTAGGGTAAAAATCTTCTGACAGACGTGCACGCGGTGCGCACACACCTAATTGGAATGGATATGAGCAACACATCTCGAAGAATAACAGTTACAGAGGTGAGTAACCATCTTTTCCACAAGCAGGGCCAGTTAAACAGGCAGAACTGTGGGCTCTCAATGCATGGATGAGACTATGGTATAGGGAGGAGGGGTTTAGATTTATTAGGAACTGGGGAAACTTTTGGGAAAGGGGGAATCTATACAGGAAGGCTGGGTTCCAAAATGGAACCAGATTGCGGGCACTTAACATTTTAAACTAAGGGCTGGGGGAAGGACAACAGGCGTGGAGGAGCATGTGGTTCGGACAGCAACATCCCTTAGGGGAGGATCTCTTAATGGAGATTCTCTATGTCCTAGTAAGGAGGAGAGGATGGAAGATGATAAAATACAGGTAGGATCTGATAAGAAACAGTCAAATGAAAAAAATCCCATTCAATCACATCATGTAATGGCAGACAGCTAAAAAGTGTCAAGTTTTTAAAGTGCTTATATACAAATGCTAGAAGTTGAAATAATAAGATGGGTGAACGAGAGTGCCTCATATTAAATGAGGATATTGGTATAATAGGCATCAAAGAAACATGGTGGAATGAGGATAATCAATGGGACACAGTAATACCAGGGTATAAAATATATCACAAGGACAAAACAGGTCATGCTGGTGGGGGAGTGGCACTACATGCGAAAGAAAGCGTAGAATCAAATGAAGTAAAAATCTTAAATAAACCAAACTGTACCATAGAATCTCTATGGATAGTAATTCCATGCTCTAAAATAAGAATATAGCAGTTGAGATATATTACCACCTGACCAGGATGGTGACCATGACTGTGAAATGCTCAGGGAGATTAGAGAGGCTATTAAAATACAAAACTCAATAATAATGGGGGATTTCAACTATTCCCATATTGACTGGGTACATGTCACCTCAGGATGGGATGCAGAGATGAAGTTTCTTGACACCTTAAATGACTGCTTCTTGGAGCAGCTAGTCCTGAACCCACAAGAGGAGAGGCAATTCTTGATTTAGTCCTAAGTGGAGCACAGGCTCTGGTCCAAGAAGTGAATATAGCTGGACTGCTTGGTAATAGTGACCATAATATAATTACATTTAACATCCATGTGGTGGGAAAACCACAACAGCCCAACACTGCAGCGTTAATTTCAGAAAGGGGGAATACACAAAAATGAGGAGGTTAGTTAAACAGAAATTGAAAGGTACACGCAAAAAGTGAAAAGCTGCATGGAAACTTTTTGAAGACAGCACAATAGAGGCTCAACTTAAATGTAAACCCCAAATTAAAAAAACACAGTAAGAGAACCAAGAAAGTGCCACTGTGGCTAAACAACAAACTAAAAGAAGCAGTGAGAGGCAAAAAGGCATCCTTTAAAAAGTGGAAGTTAAATCCTAGTGAGGAAAATAGAAAGGAGCATAAACTCTTGCAAATGAAGTGTAAAAATATAATTAGGAAGGCAAAATAGAATATGAAGAACAGCTAGCCAAAGACTCAAAAAGTAATAGCAATTTTTTTTAAAGTACATCAGAAGCAGGAAGCCTGATAAACAACCAGTGGGGGAGGGGGAGGGTGCACTGGACGATCGAGATGCTAAAGAAGCACTCAAGGAAGATAAGGCCATTGCGGAGAAACTAAATGAATTCTTTGCATCAGTCTTCACGGCGGAAGATATGAGGGAGATTCCCAAATCTGAGCCATTCTTTTTAGATGACAAATCTGAGGAACTGTCCCAGATTGAGGCATCATTAGAGGAGGTTTTGGAACAAATTGATAAACTAAACAGTAAATAAGTCACCAGGACCAGATGGTGTTCACCCAAGAGTTCTGAAGGAACTCAAATGTGAAATTGCAGAACTACTCACTGTAGTCTGTAACCTAAATTTAAATTTAAATCAACTTCTGTACCAAATGACTGGAGGATAGCTAATGTGGTGCCAATTTTTAAAAAAGGCTCCTGAAGTGATCCTGGCAATTACAGGCTGGTAAGCATGATGTAAAACTATAGTAAAGAACAAAACTGTCAGACACATTGATGAACATAATTTGCTGGGTAAGAGTCAACATGGTTTTTGTAAAAGGAAATCATGCCTCACCAATCTACTAGAATACTTTTGAGGGGGTCAACAAGTACATGGACAAGGGAGATCCAAGTGAGTATAGAGTACTTAGATTTTCAGAAAGCCTTTGACTAGGTCCCTCACCAAAGGCTCTTAAACAAAGTAAACTGTCATGGGATACAAGGGAAGTCCTCTCATCTTTTAACTGATTAAAAGATAGGAAGCAAAGAGTAGGAATAAACAGTCAGTTTTCAGAATGGACAGAAATAAATAGTGACGTCCTCCAGGGGTCTGTGCTGGGACCAGTCCTATTCAACACATTCATAAATGATCTGGAAAAAGGGGTAAATGGTGAGGTGGCAAAATTTGCAGATGATACAAAACTACTCAAGATAGTCAAGTCCCAGGCAGACTGTGAAGAGCTACAAAAGGATTTCACAAAACTAGGTGACTGGCAACAAAATGGCAGATGAAATTCATTGTTGATAAATGCAAAGTAATGCACATTGGAAAACAGAATCCCAACTATACATATAAAATTATGGGGTCAAAATGCAAAGAAAATGTTGGAAATCATTAAGAAAGGGATAGATAATAAGACAGAAAATATCAGGTTGCCTCTATATAAATCCATGGTACGCCCACATCTTGAATACTGAATGCAGATGTGGTCGTCCTATCTAAAAAAAGATATATTGGAATTGGAAAAGGTTCTGAAAAGGACAACAAAAATGATTAGGGGTATGGAACGGCTTCCGTATGAGGAGAGATTAATAAAATTGGGACTTTTCAGCTTCAAAGAGAGACAACTGAGGGGGGATATGGTAGTGGTCTATAAAATCATGACTGGTGTGGAGAAAATAAATAAGGAAGTTACTCATAGCGCAAGAACTAGAGGTCACCAAATTAAATTAATAGACAGCAGGTTTAAAACAAACAAAAGGAAGCGTTCACTTGATCATTACCTGTTAGGTTCACTCCTTCTGGGGCACCTGGCATTGGCCACTGTCGGTAGACTGGATTGGGCTAGATGGACCTTTGGTCTGACCCAGTACGGCCGTTCTTATGTTCTTTTAAGTATTTTTTCACACAACACACAGTCAGTCTGTGGAACTCTGCCAGAGGATGTTGTGACGGCCAAGACTATAACAAGGTTCAAAAAAGAACTAGATAAGTTTGTGGATGATAGGTCCATGAATGGCTATTAGCCATGATGGGCAGGGATGGTGTCCCTTCCCTCTGTTTGCCAGAAGCTGGGAACGGGCGACAGGGGATCGATCACTTGATGATTACCTGTTCTGTTGATTCCCTCTAGGGCACCTGGCATTGGCCGCTGTCAGAAGACATGATACTGGGCTAGATGGACCTTTAGTCTGACCCGGTATGGCAACTCTTATGCAGTTCCAATGCTGTTGATCTCATTTGCTGGATAAATTCTATATTTATATTTTAAATATATCCAATAAAATCTTGGTCAGAAAGAAACAATGATCTTTAAGGAAAAATTGGTGGAATGGGGATTGTGTGCACGGTGTGTGTGTGTGTGTGTATGCAAGATTTATAAGAGACTGATATTGAACATGAGGAAGATTAATAATTTAAATTGTTATATGTACTGAGCCAAATTTAGCTTAGGTATAAATTGGCATAACTACATTAAATTCACGTGAAATCAAAAGAATTAAAATTTGCCTAGTGTATCTATCGTGTATCTGGTGGTTCTATTTGAAATACTCTTGCTATGATTTTTGTGGAGATGCCTATTTGAATGTGGATATTGTTAATTTTATTTGTAAACATTTGTTGTGATCTAAATAGCTATAGAACTGTACTATTAAAAGTTATAGGACTAACAGCAGTGATGAGTTCTCTTCCTCAAAGCTTTGGACAACTAATTATTTTAAAAATGTCTTAAAATAGATGTGCATACATAATAAACATGAAATTATTCTTTTAATGTAGTTTTTTTTAGTATATCATTAAGGTTGTAATGTCAAGTACTCCAAATAATAGAAAATGCCAGAATTAAGACCTCTTGTGCAACTGTATTATGAAACTTTTTGCTTTGGTGATGTTAAAATGTTGCAGATAATTTTGGTTTGAATTTTTTTTTTTACTTTTTGATTCACCAATTTTTTTTTAAATGTCATTTTCAGTTTGGCCTGAAGCAATCCCTTCCCCACCCAAAACTGCCAGCAAATTGAAAAACCCATTACATATATATAGTGCATGGGATGGACTGTGCTCTGTTGATGAGCAGCTATTCAATATGTTCTTTTATCTTTATTTTTCAGTGTGTGAACCTAAGCCTTATTTATTGCACATTATTCAGACCCTGAACTGAATACTGAATTTAGAATGATTAATTTCCTGAAGAGCTCTTCTATAGCACCCAGCAGTATGGTATCAGAGTGTTTCTCAATTATCAATTTATCTTCACAAAATTCCCTGACGGAAGGGGGTGGTACTTTCCCCATTTTACAGAGGGCAAGATAAGGTACAAAGAAAATAAGGTCAATAGTTCCCATTAAATTTGGGTGAACAATTTTAGATGTCTAGGACTTGATTATCAAAGTAATTAGCATCATATAGAACATCATGTATTCAAGCACCACTCCCATTAACTTCACTTGAAGTTTGGAGTGCAAACGAAGCCCCAGGGGCTGCAGTCAGGCACCCAGAAGATGAGGAACACACAGTTAGTGACTTGCTTAGCATCATACAGGAACTCTGTGGAAGACACAGTTCTAGGGTCGCCACGTGTCCGGTTGTCGACTGGAACACGTGTTTGAAAAGGGACTCTAGTGGCTCTGGTCAGCACCGCTAACAAGGCCATTTAAAGTCCAGTTGGCGAGGGGCTGGCAGGCACCCTACCTGGCTCTGTGAGGCTCCCTGGGAGCGGAGACATGTTCTTTGGCTCCTAGGTGGGAGGGCGGCCAGGAGGGCTCCATGCACTGCCCTGCCCCAAAAGCTGGCTCTGCAGCTTCCATTGGCTGGGAGCCGTGGCCAATGGGAGCTTCAGGGGCAGCACCCATGGGGAGAGGCAGCATGCAGAGCTGTCTTGCTGTGCCTGTGCCGAGGGACATGTCAGCATTTCTGGAGAGCCACCTAGGTAAGCTCTGTCCAGAGACCTCACCCCCTCCCACACCCCAACCCCCTGCCCTAGCCCTGAACCCCCTCCCGCAGCCAAACTCCCTCCTGGAACCTGCATGCCAACCCCCTGTCCCTGCTTGGAAATCCCTCCTGCACTCTGAACCACTTGGCCCCAGCCCAGAGCTCTCTTCTATACCCCAACCCCAGACCCTATCCCAACCTCCTGCCCCAGCCAAGAACCCCTTCCAGCACCCTAAGCCTCTTATTTCTGGCTCTACTCTGCAGCCTGCGCCCCCAGCCCAGAGCTCGTATCCCCTCTCACACCTCAACCTCACACCTAAGCCCAGAGCCCCCTCCACACTCTGAACTCCTTGGCCCCAGCCCCAAGCTCAGAGCCCCCTCCTGCAACCCAAATCCCTTATCCCTGGCCGCACCCCAGAACCCCAACTGGAGCCCTCCCCTCTCCTGCACCCCAACCTCCTGCCTCAGTCCGGAGCACCTTCTGCACCCTGAACCCCTCATTTCTGGCTCCACTCCAGAGCCTGCAGTCCCAGTGGGAACCTCCACCCCCTCCTGCACTCTAACTCCCAGCCACAGCCTGGTGAAAATGAGTGAGTGAATGATGGTGGGAGAGAGCAAGCAACAGAGGAAGGGGGGATGGTGCCACCTTGGAGAAGGGGTGAGGCAGGGGGTGGAGCAAGGATGTTTGGTTCTGTGCGATTAGAAAGTTGGCAGCCCTACACAGTTCCCCAAGGGCAGCATTCAGTTCTCTTTCTTAACCATGCTATTTCAGCTGTGAACATTTTTTTGTCTGAAATATTTTTCATGAAAAAAATAAATGCTGACTTGTATCAACTAAAATATTTTGCAAATTTGTGTTGATTTTGTTAAATAGTTTTGTTTGGAAAAATAATTAAAAATAAACATAAAATGCTTAATTTCAATATTTTCTAAACAAAACTTCTTGTTTTGAATGACTTTGTTTTGACATTTACTTCAATTTTATTTGAAAAAACAGATTTAAAAATGGGAAATGTTTAATTTTGGGTCTAACAAAATATGTGATGAAGCATCTGCCCTGAACTGGCCCTGATAAAACCCAGCCTGGAGGGCTGCAAGAAAACAGCCAATTAGGGCAGTGGCTGCAACCAATTAGGGCGGCAGCTGGACCAGCCACATAAAAGGAAGCTGCAGCCTAGAGCAAAGGAGTCTGCAGCAGGGAGCCTAAGGAGGAGACTGGCTTCTTAGAGGGCTGCAGAGACTAGCACTGTAAACAGAGCTGCTAGGGCTTGCAGGCCTGAGGCCCTGGGAAGAGGGTGAAGGAGCCAAAGGCAGGTGCTGGGGCTGCTAGGAAGTGGTCCAGGGAATTGAGACAGACTGGTGAAGAAAGAAAGAAAGGAGGGGAGCTGGAAGCTATTGTTTCCAGGGTCCCTGGGCTAGGACCCAGAGTAGTGGGTGGGCCTGGGTCTCCCCCACTACACTTGCTGCTGAAGAAGCAGTCAGGCTATGCACTGCCAAGCGGCTTCAAGGAGCATGTAGACTGTTGCAGAAGGAGTCCCCTGGGAGGAGGGAACTGAGATTGTGACACGTCCGGAGGGCTGTGCCACGAAGCAGAGACAGTGAGACTGGGACTGCAGTGGGTCTGCAAGTGGAGACAAGGATGGGAGACCTACCACCACTGGAGGGCACACCTGCTGACCAGAGCTAATTCCTAAAATGGCCAGCAGAAGGCACCAGTGTAGTGAGAGACCCCATGATGTACCCCAAAACAACTTATTTTTTTAAAGAGAATTTTGGTTTGCCAAAAATTTCAAAAAGCTTGTTTTGGGGTTGAACCAAAATAAATATATACATTTTTTGAACAGCCAGTAAACTGAAAATCAGTTATTTCCATAGCTTTCCAGGAGACCCTCCTTTCTCTTCTTGCCTCATTTACCACCCTTTCCAATTTCTACAATAAATGAAGCAGGAGTTCCTATAGACAACAGCTTCTGTCAATACACAACCCTGATTAATTTCCTAGAGCAGATCCATCCTGGGCACTGAATGAGGAAGGGGCCTTAGGGAAGAGGTAGTATGTAATGATGTAACTAAAGACTATATTGTAATGGCATATGCACGAAGGGGCTGAATGAAGATTGCCCAGGGTATCTTAATTTTGACATTTCCTAATTGTTTGAGTACTTGACTTTATAACTTCCATGTAATAAGGGTCATAATAATGTTGTTTTAATGTAGTGTCCTAATATTGATACAGATGATGTTGATCAGCAGAATTGGAACATTTAGACTCACCACACAGACATCTACCACTTGAGCTAATGCAGTAATTGATAGCAACAGTAGGTCATTGTCCTCTCTAACAGCAGTGCAATGATGAGGCATGGGATCTTGAGTTGCATTCCATGCTCTGGAGGGGATGTGCTCTCGTGCAGTGGTTTTCAACCTTTTTTCATTTGTGGACCCCTATAAAATTCAAATGGAGGTGCAGCCCCCTTTGGAAATCTTAGACATAGTTTGCAGACCCCCCACGGGTCTGTGGACCACAGGTTAAAAGCCACTACTGTATTGAGCAAAGGCTCTTCAGCTCATTCCCCCCACCCCTGCCTGTCATGGTCTTAGTTTGGTCTCTATTGCACTCTTGGCTCTTTGTCCAGTTTTAATCTCTTTAGGGGCTCTTGTCCCAATCCGTCTTTTTGCCCAGCCAGTCCTAATCTTCCCCACCTCAACTCCTTGTCCTCGCTCTCCTTGAGCAGCGCACCTCATCCAGCTTGTCTTCTGTTCCTTTGCCCAGAAGATTCAGTTCTCCCCTCAAATCCTGGCTCCTAGTCAGATCTGTCTCACCTCCCACTTTCCCCATTTTCCCTGCCCTTCCACTGGTTCCTAGTCCCAATTTCCTTGTCTAGCAAGTCTATCCCCCTGCCCTTCCGCCGACAGCTTCATTCTGATCTTTGGCTCCTAGCTTCCTTGCCAACCAGTCCCAATCTCTTCTCCTTCTATGGCTCTCAGTCCTAGCCCGATCTACCTGCCAGCTTACATTCTGTTTGCTCAGCCAGTCTCTCTCCCACCCCCACAAGTCCCTGTCTCCACTCCCACATCAACTCTTAGCCTGGTCTACACTGGGGTAGAGTGTCGATGTAAGATACGCAACTTCAGCTACGGGAATACCGAGACGCGATATATCGATCTCCGATAAATCGATCGCTACCCGCCGATACGGTGGGTAGTCTGGATGTACTCTTAGATA
Source organism: Gopherus flavomarginatus (assembly GCF_025201925.1). Taxonomy (NCBI): domain Eukaryota; kingdom Metazoa; phylum Chordata; order Testudines; family Testudinidae; genus Gopherus; species Gopherus flavomarginatus. The sequence goes on from NC_066626.1 coordinate 66,169,453, forward strand.
CAGTTTCTCTACATCTAGTCTCTGTCTCACTAGACACCTTATTCCAATTTATTCCTTTCCCTTCTCTTGCACTGACTCTTATCCCCTCTGTATTTAAATCAGATGGCTTCTTCATCCACGCTGCCTGTGTACAATGAGGCAGTCCAGAACAGCCACTACTGGGAAAAATCCTTTTGAGCCACCATACCCTGGGATTTCCTCCCCCCCACTAGCCTCATTTTCAGAAACTGCTGAACCATTTAGGCTGAAGTTTTCTTAAAAAGAAGAAAAAACATTAGCCGGAGACAGATATGCAACATGGAAAATTTCAGTCCAAACTGTTTGGCAAAGTTTTATAAGCAACTGAAAGTGAAGTCTTCTAATGGGAATTGTCAGGCAATCTGAATACTAGTAGCCCTGCCTATAATTGAGCTCTTGTGTCACCTCTAATACCCCATCCCTTTGGGCAGGCCCGCCGACAGCAATACTGTGCCCCAGGGCCAGGGCCGTCCCGAGTGTGTGTGTGTGGCAGGAGTGGCAAATGCATCACTTCCGGGACTGACCATGCCCGCCCAAGGGGTCCCCCAAAGCGCAGGGCCCAGAGTGGTTGTGCATACCTAGGAGCCCTGCGGCCAGGCGTGAAATTAACTGAGGACAGTTACCGGTACGGGGCGGGGGTGGCTCTGGTCCCTGGAAGGGGCAGGGCATCGGGCAGAAGGGGCAGGGCTGGGGGTCAGCATACCCCAGCCAGCCCTTGGCCTGCGCTGCCTGGAACTCCCATGTTGATATAAAGGGCACGGAGCTCTAGACGCTGCTGTTGTGGTAGCGGCAGTGGCGTCCAGAGCCCCAGGTCCTTTTAAATTGCTGGCCCCAGAGCAGCTGCTCCCTTTGCACCCCCTGCCCGTCAGCGGCTGGGGGTGGGGGCAAAAGGGGCAGGGACATTAAAGCGCTGCAGGGTCCTTTACTGCAGCAGCGCTTTAATGTCGCTTCCCCTTCCCCCCACTCCCGTCAGCGGCCCTTTAATGTGGACTGGGTATGGGCCGGTGTGGGTTCTTACCAGTACAGAGTACCGGCCTGTACTGGCTCACTTTCACCCTCGCCTGCAGCCCGCCCAGCCGATTTAAAAGGGACTGGGGCACCTGGCTGCTACCGTGGCAGTGGCCAGGGGCCCCTGGGCAATTGCCCCCTTTACCCCCACCAGTCGGCGCGCCTGCCTTTGGGCTGCCCCCACCAGTAGTCTTTGCATCATTTCCTACTTCTAAGACCATACTAAGATCAGTTTAACGACAAACTCAAACCTATTGGCTATAGAAGATCTGGGCATGTAATTTTATGTTTGATCTTGGATTGCTTATCGTGCCTCTTTGGTGCTCGTGCAACTAGGGTGACCAGATGTCCCGATTTTATCGGGACTGTCCTGATATATGTTTGTCCCATGTCCCGACCGAACAGTCGGGACGTGAATTGTCCCGATATTTTGCCCCGGCCCTGCCCTGACTCCGTCCCTCCCTCCTCCGTTGGATCCCTTGCCAAATACTGCCCTGGCCCTGCCTCTTCCCCAAGCACACCGCACTCCTCCTCCGCACCCCTCCCTCCCAGGCTTGCACTAATCAGCTGTATGGTGATGCAAGCGCTGGAGGGAGAGGGGAGAAACAGGATGCGGCAGCCAGCTCAGGGGAGGTAGAGGCAGAGCGAAGGCGAGCTGGTGCAGAGGGTGGGGGGGGGTGTGTGGAGCTGCTGGTGGGAGCTCAGCCCCCACCAATTTTTCCTTTGCTCTGGTGGCTCTTGTGTTTTTTTTGTTTTTTTTTTTGTTAATCTGCCTCCCCTCCCCCTGCGTCCCGATATTTCACCTCTCTCACCTGGTCACCCTACGTGCAACTACTAACTCATTGACTGTAACCTGGAGTTCACTGTATCTCCTTGGTTCCGAAGTAGGAAGTTTTCTGTAGTTCCCTAGCCTTGTCATTTTTAGCTCACTCTGTATTTTCTTTCTGAATTTAGCCTGTGACTGATAATTATAACATCATCCACACTAGTGGAAAATAATTTGGTTCAAGTATAGATCTGAGTTCCTTCATGGATCAAAAGCATAATAGATGAAAACACAGTAAGTTTGATATTTTATTTTTTTTGTGATTCAAGATGTGTCAGACTCAAATTACCTGTTTCTTCCTTAGAGTTAAAACACAAAAGATTAGTCAGGGACAGTCTAATTGGAAAAGAAAGCTCCTTCAACCATGCCAGTAGAACTCAACATCTTTTGCCTGCTTCCTAAAGAGGTGAAGCTGACAGTTGGGAAATGCTTGCTTTTAAAGTATGTCCAGCAAACATAAATAGGTCTATACGAGTGATCTGAAGTTGTTAAGGTAGATCTGAATTTTTTAAGGTATATCCTTTAATGCACCGTGATGATGTTCATGCAGAAAGACATGAGACACTTTAACATTATTCATTGCTGGCTGGCTGATTAGAATTACAAGAAATTCTCAAACCTTAAAATTCCAAATAACCATTCCTCACAACAGAAAATGTATTATGCCATTAAATTTATTCCTAGCAAGTTTTCCAAAGTGAAATCACTAACTGCTATAAAACTTTTGTAGCATGTTTAATGTATTTCTCCCTCCAGTCAGGAAATGTGAAAGACTTATTTTGGCATTACTACTATCATTAGTTCTTAAATATACCAAAACACATTTTTATTTATTCATTGAAACTCTGTGCCTTGGGGAGTTCCCCATCTTCTGCCTTTGTACTAGAGGGGCCCTAGTACAAAGCCTGTTTACCTGGGCTTTATGGGGATTTCAGGATTTGGCCCAAAAGTTTAGAATAATCACTCATTCTGTATTAGTAGTTGATACTCAGTTATGCCTTCATCACCACCAAAGTACTGCTTAGTTGAGGGCTTGGGTATCTTACCATTACAAACACATGCCTTTAGGGACTCCAGGCTAAAAATGCCCACTGGGCTGAAAATTGTTTTACAAGGTCATTGCCTGGGCTGAACTTTTGGGGTGAAAATAAAGCATGGGGCCTGATTCTCCATTGCATCATCCTTCGTGTCATTTACACTTTTGCAAAGTTGGCGTAAAATGCTTCCAGTTCAGACTGAAGTGTTTTATGTGCACCTTACACAGGTTTCAATGAATAGACAAAGGGCAAGGCACCGGAGAATCAGGCCCAATATAGATGGATTTTATTATTTAAAATTATTGTTACTGAAGTACAAGCTTTCAGTGAAAACTCAAAGTTCCATTATCAAAATATAGAGGATTGACACGTCTAAGAAATATAGAAGTAACAGAGAATCATATAAATAACAAGATCTGTTGATTTGTATAATTTATGGATATCTTCCATATGCTTAATGAAGGGTTACCATGTTTCAGTACACCTAGCATGTTTACCCTTTTTTAGTTACACCAAAGCATCTCCATAAATAAAATATCCCAGGATTTAACAAACCATTTATTGTCTAGGATAGTATTGGAAGATTTCTATTCTGAAGAAAATACCCCTCTAGCTACAAGGAGTAACTGATCCAAAGAAGACAAACAAGATCAAGATTGAAAACATTCTCACAGCCCAGAAAAGTTAGTCCTGTAGTCAGATTAATTAGGGCATCAGAAGTGTTAGAGCAACGGATTGATGCTTGCATTCCAATGTGTTTGGTGAAAGGATATTGGTCGCTGGTGCTTGGACACAGTGCAAGCGTGGTGTACAGTCCTCTGCTGTGTTGTCTGGTGTCCTCTCTGTGGTCACTGTGCCACTGGTCAGGCCCTGTCTTCTGAGTTAAGCTGCTCCAGAAGCCTGGCTGCAGTTGTGCCCTTGGTTTGCTCCCTAGGTGGGCTCAGACTATGCTTGGCCTTGATCTTGCATAAGTGAGACTGCAACATATATGCAGGTAGGGTATGTGTGTGTGTGTGTGTGTCTTTTTAGCCTTGCCCATAACTAGCCACCTGTCTTGCAGCTAATTCCCTGTACCAGCTCTGGAATGACACTTCTTCACTACAACAGGAGAGGCTGGCGGACAGAAAGTCAGGGTGGGATTTCTTCCCAGTTCTCCAGAGCCACCTCCTCTTTTTGCCCACTTCCTGATCAGTCAGGGTTTCTGGGGATAGACCTGACTCTTCCACTGAGTGGCCACTGCACAGTAGGAACAAAAATTGCACATCATTTTAAATTTCCAACTGTGTGAAAGGTTCTGACAGCCACTCTGGGCTTGTTCATAAATCAGAAACACAGGGACATGCAGGAATTTGAGCACAAAGTGGCACATTTGTCAAAATTAGTATAATTTCTGTGTTCTTATATTAATCTGTGAACTGATGTTTTATGGGTCTAAACAATAACTGCTCTTTGACGTAGAGATAACTTTGTGGAGGGGTGCATTGCTCGGGAGGAACCATCTCAAACAGTTAGACTCCAGCCTCTCCAAAAGGATGCCTGGGGAATAGCTTTGAAACTTACTGACTCTCACTCTCTGGCACTTGAATTCAGTATGCTTTTTCCTTTATTCACATCAACCACTGACTGCTCTGGTTCTTTCTGCAACTGATTGTCAACATAAGGTACCATGGAGACAGAACTACACTTTCATTATTTATATGTGAGACTGAGAAAGCATAGCAAGAGGAAATGATAGGAAATCGGTCCTCAAAGGAAGATACTTACGAAAGCTAAGGAACTGCCAAAAGCTTGTGGAATTGCACTAACTCTGTCAACAACCTGTGTATTTACACAGTAGTCATAAGGTATTTATAAGTACTCATAATGAACACGCTAGTGAAGTATTAAAAGGCGACGTCCTTTATACTGTCACAGCCTTCAACCTGTAATGGACTAGATATAGAACATTCTCTACAAAGCAAAGGATTATATTGTATTACCAATATATTCAATCCTGATCCCTAATGCTGTGCTTCTCCTTCATAGTTCAGGATTTATCTACTGATTGTGTTTCTTGTCCTTGACCCGGATTTGTTTTCATAGATAATATTTTTTAAATGTTGCATAATTTGCCCTTTGTGTATGTCAGTGTAAAAAGTGAAATTTATGTGGCTCTTTTAGCAACTGTCTCACATCTATGTTGAAGAAAAATTGATCAAAGTTGACTTTAGCAAAAGATATCTGTAACCAATATACTTCTCTTGGTTGTATTTTAATGCATTTTGAGCTAGCGAAGTATCAGTGCACAGCCTGACTCATGCTTTGTAAAAAGCAGTCTGCATAGCAGTGCATAGCTGCATACATTTTTAATGCTCACGCAACTTTTCTAGCACATCAGAGTTCTGTCTGCAGAAAATACAATTCTCATTCTCCTGACTAGTGGGAGACATGTTATAGATATGAGTCCAGCTTCTGGGTCTGTCTGAACGGCGCTCAGCACTCTTTGGGAGTAGAGGCTAAAGGCAATGCACAGTGCACCTCTGTACTCCCACAGTCCTTGTGTAACTGTGCAGAGCCAGCTTCCTGGCAACAGTTCTCATGCTATCAAATTGTATTTGTTAGTTTTCATTGATTGTATTAGTGTTCATAGGTGCTGGACTAGGGCTGCTGGAGGCACTGCTGCACCCCCTGGCTTGAAGTGGCCTCCATCCTATAAAGGGTTTGCAGTTTGGTTCAGTGGCTCTCAGCATCCATACTATACAAATTGATCCGGCGCCACTGTTAGTATTTTAATGTTTGTTTGTTATTCACTGTCTGGTCTATAGTTTGTAAGTGGGATGGGATCGCAGTAACTCAGGATGTTTGCATTCCGTAGTGTTTGTCACATACACCATATGTCTACATGTCTTACGCATTTTAATATGTCTTTTCTGTACAACTACATTCTGAATAATTTTCACTTGGCAAAAATCAAGAACAGCATGAAGTTGAACTTCATGCCACTCATCCTTAACAGTAAAGTAAATAACAGTAAAGTTATTTGAAATTTAACGGAAGATTATTTCCAATTCATCCCACACAGACATCCTAATCTGTGCACTGTCTGCTAGTAACAAGTTTGTAATATGTTATATGGGGGTATTTGCAGCGTTCATTTTTCTTTTGGAATTCTCATCTGGTTTGTCATCTTCTGTGTTAATTTACAATTAGCAGTTTCACCAATGAGTCTGAAATTCATGAGCACAAGTAATTATTGTGTGTGTGTATGTATAGGTATATGTTTGTATAGAATGCAAATGTTATGAATCTATGGGAATTGGAATATGTATTTGCATATAACTGCAGTGCAATGATAGCTGACATAACACAATAGCAGCAATACATATATTATTTAGCTAGAGTGAACACACTTAATTTCACCCATCACAAGAACCTGTTTTGCAAGAGGTTATATTTTTACGATTGAAATGTTAACAGGGTGGGCTATGTTACCTGTATAAAGAGAAATGCAGTTTGATTAAAAGTCAGAGGCTAAGCAATCAGGGGGGATCTAGCAAACAGAGGACTGCAAACAGGGGAGTTTGAGAGGGAGAGAAGGAGATCCATCTCTGCCCCCCCTCCCCTGCTGAACAAACAATGTGCGAGTACTAGTGTTGGGGTGAGTTTGTTTAGTTGTGTGTGTATTTCTTTCTCTTTCAGCAAAAAGAACAGGAGTATTTGTGGCACCTTAGAAACTAACATAATTTATTTGAGCACAAACTTTCATGGACTACAGCCCACTTCATCGGATGCATAGACTGGAACATACAGCAAGAAGATATTTATACATACAGAGAACATGAAAAGGTGGAAGTAGCCATACCAACTGTAAGAGGCCCATCAATTGAGATGAACTATCATCAGCAGGAGAAAAAAACTTTTGAATTGGTAATCGAGATGACCTATAGAAGGTGTGAGGATACTTAACACGAGGAAATAGATTCAGTTCTCTTTCAGGTTTTTTAAGGTAACATGGTCAGTTGGGATTGTGTATTTGGGGACTGACTGAGCATTTGTTCCCCAGATCCTCCTTGATTATCTTTGATCTGCCTCAATCAGCCTTGTGGTCACCCTCCCCTTGTGTAAGTAACAAGTGGGTAGTACGGCTGACCTAGCAGAGAGAGCCTTAAAAGCCAGAGGCTCAGCGACCAAGGGGAGCTAGCAAATAGGAGACCACAAACAAAGGAATTTGAGGGAGTTTTAATAACTAATTGCTATGGGTAGGAAGGGCTTCATTGCCCTCTGCTATGGGTAGGAAGGGCCTCACTGCTCCTATCTCCTCCACTTGTGCCTATATTCAGACATAGAACCTGACCATGGATGCTTCTACCCAGATCCTGGAATTTGGGTTTGCAGAGACTGTGGCCTGCATTTCCTGCTTTCAGAAAGCCAGGCTGGGGGACCAGCCAGTGTGAAAGGTGCTTGCTGGTGGAATCTCTCAGGAAGCAGGTGGGAGAGCTATAGGAGGAAGTGGCTAGGCTGAAGAGCATCCATGCCCATAAAGAATTCATTGAGAGTATTCATATGGAGATGTCCAAGGCTGAGGAAGCTATCCAGCTAGAGAGGCCTGCTGTCATGCCACGGTGGGAGGAGGATATGGCTTGGTCACAGGGAGGACACTGGCTGCTGGTTACTTCTGGAGACAGACTTGTTGAAAGTCTCTGAGTAAAAAAAAGAGTAAAAAAACAAGGGTGATGTCATTGTAGGGGTTTACTACAAACCACCTAATCAGGAAAAAGAGGTGGATGAGGCTTTTTTAAACAGCTAACAAAATCATCCATAGCACAGAACTTGGTGGTGATGGGGGGACTTCAACTACCCCAACATCTGTTGGGAAAATAATACAGCACAGATTATCCAACAAGTTCTTGAAATGTATTGGAGACTATTTTTATTTCACAAGGTGGAGAAAGCTACTGGGGAGATTCTTTTCTAGATTTGATTTTGACAAATAGGGAGGAACTGGTTGAGAATTTAAAAGTGGAAGGCAGCTTAGGTGAAAGTGATCATGAAATGATCGAGTTCATGATTCTAAGATAATGGATTTCAAGAAGGCAGACTTTAGAAAACTCAGGGAGTTGGTAGATAAGAAACTTGCTTCCCATGAGATAAGGGGAAAAACAGTTCAAGAGAGGTGGTATTTTTTCAAAGAGAGCTTATTAAGGGCACAAGAACAAACTATCCCATTGCATAAGAAAGAGGACGAATGGCAAGAGACCACCCTGGCTTAACCAGGAGATCTTCAGTTATCTGAAACACAAAAAATAATACTACAAAAAGTAGAAACTAGGTCTCATTACAAAGGATGAATATAAACAAATAACACAAGTATGTAGGGAAAAAATTTAGGCCAATGTACAAAATGAGATCAAACTAGCTAGAGACATAAACGGTAACAAGAAAACATTCTATAAATATATTAGAAGCAAGAGGAAGACCAAGGACAGGCTAGGTCCATTACTCAATGGCAGGGGGGGAACAATGACAGAAAACATGAAAATGGCAGAAGTATTAAATGAATCTTTTGTTTTAGTTTTCACCAAAAAGCTTAGTAGCAATTGGACATCTAACATAGTGAATGCCAGGGAAAATGAGGTAGGATCCGAGGCTAAAATAGGGAAAAAACAAGTTAAAAATTACTTAGGTTAGAGGTCTTCAAGTCACAGACACACACAGACACTTTCCATCATTGGTGCAATGTGGCACAACTTCGTTGGTATTCCATCCAAATTAATCCCTGGTGTAGTTTACAAGAGAGAGACTGCTCTAGAGCTGTGCGTATATCTTTTTCCATTCATGTCTACACATATGTGCATGCTAGGGCTGGTCAAATACTGAAATCCTTTGGTTTTTGCCATACCCCAACACACTATATATTTAGATGTATATGTGTTTGCGCTAGAAGTTATTTTATTATAACTCCACCCATGTTAGACTGGCTCTGCGCATGTTTATATGTAAACTGAATAACATTCTTGATCTATATAATTTCTTATTTTCTTGGATATGCACACAGATGAATAAGAAAGTTTGGGTTTCATTTTTAATGTGTAGAAGTGTGTGACTGCTGAATGGACCTTGTCATGTTCTATGTGATATTTGACAGTGAGCATGAGGTAAGGTTCCATAGGGCTAATATAATTTAATAATATCAGAAGTATTATTACTGCTGGGGATTTTCCTAAATACCTCAGTGTTTGACATGACATAAAGGTTTATACGGGCATGCTGTACAGTATGTAAATCTCATTTCCAGTTGTAACTTTGACAGGAATTACAGTATTAACCAGAATAATAGAATTTTGGGGATCATTTTTTACTTACTTTCTTTGTATAGTTGTGGATAGTGTGATGATGCTTCTTAAATCTGCTGTTATTTCCATGGCAATGACTTTCTGCTTAGATATTGGGTCTTGTTTTTATAGATCTCACTTCAGAAAAAGTACTTAAGCACCTGCTAAGACCATCCATATTCAGGAAAGCATTTAAGTATGTTTATGTTCCATAGACTTCAGTGGGACTGAAGTGTGCTGCAGGATGAGAAACACTTTAAGTGCTTTCCTGAGCAGGGATGCTTTCTTGAAATGGAGTTATATAGTGGAATTGGTTTTTCCCCCCAAATTTTGTGCTATCTGCTTTTGGTAGCTTGTATGCTCTTCCTTTGCAATTTTCCATGTTTGTATATATGACTATCTTCATTCTGTTCCTCTTCCCAAATGCACTCAATGCCTTTCGCATACCCCTTCTGAATAACTATTGCCACTGTTGAGAAGCAGCATGGTTTGGTGGATAGGGCTATGGAACTGGGAATTAGGAGATCCATGTGCTTACTAGCTGTGCCTGTGCCTCGTTGCACAAACTTGGGCAAGTCACTTCACCTCTCTGTGCCTCTGTAATAAATAACAATATTGATGCTGGAAGGCAGAGCTATCTTGGTATTGGCCAATTCACATGAAGCTGAATGGGGTTGCTTGCAAACATCATTAGACTAGAGGAGAACAAAATAAACTTGTATGCTTAATAGGCTCAAAGAGGTGTTTTTTCTTGTGAGCTTTCCTGGCTTGCTATGAGCAGAAAAATCTTCCAAAATTGTTTTGATTGCTAATCAGATTACTGTAGCTGGGAAGCTAAATTGAAACACAAAAGAAATGAAGGTTTTCAGAGTCGAGAAGTAATTGGGGAATTATCGCAGAAGGGACAAAGCAAATTCAAGTTGGTGGACTTTTTGTAATCTTGGCATAAGAGAATTTAAATTGATGCAGTTAAAGAGAGCCTACAATAGAAGTGGAAATCATATTTAAGAAAAGATAAGCATTAATAGGGGGATTCTTTACACCACGGTACAGCTTTTCAGAAATTATTTCTGAAGAGGGAATAGTGCCTTTGGGGAGTGCGTCTTCCTATGGGATATTAGCTAGATGGCAGGGAGGGAACAGGTTGTCCCTATGTTTAAATCTTCAGACAGAAGCTAGACTCACTAACTTTCTTGGACATTGGGTTATTGCTGTCTGCATGTCTCAAGCATCTATCTGACTCTCACAGTGATGGGTTTGAGAAGGAGTTGATGGATTTATAAATCACCAGTCTTGAAATGCTGCCTCAAGAATATGCTCTTGGAAGCATATAGCACAAGAATATATAGTAATTTACTGAAATTCATATCTGCATAGCATCATTTATACAGAAATGTCATAACAATTTCATGGCCAGTTATTGTCAATATACGAAAGGCACTAAAATCCAAAGTGCAGTGAAGGGATTGAGTGTTATTGCATTGATTGAAGGGGTCAGGAATGAGCTCTGTCAGAAACTGGACTGTGGAGAAAATGGTTGTTTTTGAGCACTACAAAATGGGTAACCTGAGCAAACTGAAGATCATGCAGAATGTGCTGATATACACATACTGGTGTTACTGTAGTCACATATCTGTGTAGACTGAATGTACCATTGTGGTGTTTGTATTACACTACTGCCTAGTGACTTATCCTACGAGGCATAGAATTATGTAAATAACTGATTATTTTTTTTGTTCACTTGCAATTCAGGAAACTTGTAAAAATTTTTTCTCAGGTTGGCTCAAAAACATTTTTTTGAAAATTTTCAGCAAATCAGAGTGTAAAAAAAATCCATTTTGAGCTGTGTGGGTGGTTTTTTTTGTTAATTTAAAAAATTCTTTCAATATAATTGAGGGAAATTTCAAAACAAAAAGTACTGTAGTGTCAGATAAAAAATATGAACTTTTGATTTTGACTTTTTTCAAACTTTTTTTTTACACAAACAATTTCATAGAAAGGACCTCAGTAGGTCATCTAGTCCAGTCCCCTGCACTCAAGGCAAGATTAAGTAATAACTAGACCATTCCTTAGAGGTGTTTGTCTAACCTGTTCTTAAAAACCTCCAATGACAGAGATTCCACCACCTCAGAATCAACACAGATTTGCAAAACTTTTTTTAATTTTCTCAAAATCTGCGTTTTTCACTGAAAAAGTCTTTGGCCAAATTTTTTTGCCCCGCTCTAACTAGGCATGGTACCTCCAGTGGCCACAGTAAAAACGTTAGTTCCAGTTTTAGAGGTATTACATATTCGAACAATATCCCCCATTTTAGGTATTGGTAATATCACTTTATTATATCTGAAATTGGAATAAGTCTGACCACTGTACACATAATAGAAGACAGTTACTGCTCTGAAGAGTCAACAATCTAAATGTTCACATTAGCGATAGCCCTGTACTTCCTTATTCCAATCATTTTATTGCTTAAATGAGGATGACAGGGAGTGACCTGTGTGACAGGTGATAGTGATGTTTCTTAATGCACTGCTGGAAAATGCTCAGACACGACAGTGATGAGTAAGGTATAAGAACCTATATAGAATAGAATATGAATGTGGCCCTGAACTCTGTTGTAATATTGAGAGATCATTTAGCTTGGGAAACAGAGTCCAGATGGCAGCTAACTGGCAATTCTTTATTGAATTATCTGGCTACTAGCTGGCAATTCCTTACTAAGATATCTGTGAAACGATAAAACGAGTACGAAATGTACAGTTTCCAAAAGTTATCTCTCTCTCTCTCCTTAGAGCTGAGTGAACAGCTTACAGCAAAAAGTCTATTCAATCAGTTTCTGTTTGTGAATTTTCCGTGAATAGACTATGATTTTTAACAAGTTTTTCATTATTTGAAATTATTGGAGTGTGCTGTGCAAGCCAGTGTCAGCCTGTGGCTTGCTTGCTGTCATACTGTGTGATCCTTCAAGCATTCGATAATGATTTAGTCTCTCTCCATGCTGTATAATTGGTCAAAAACACAAGATATTATTTGTGTTCCTTGGCTGGGTGATTATATCCATTCCTACCAAAAACAAATATTTGAAATTAATTTCTGTTGCAGGTCCATGAACATTAACACAAACAAAATTTCACCAGTGTGAACACTGCTGCAAAGCAAATATAAAAGGGAGCAAAAAAGGTCTAGGTGAAATTCTGTGGAGAATGTTATTGAATTTCTGTTTATTACATTGCCTCACTATTTGTCTTCTGACACTCTTCCTTAGCGTGTGGTGAATAACTGCTGGTTCCACTCACAGTTTCCTCCTGACATCTTGTTTGCCTTTAACTTTCCACTTCTGATTGTAATTGTTACATGGCTGAGCAAGCTACAGTAGATTCTGTGTCAGGACAAGAGCCATCAAATAGCACTGAAAAGTGCTAGTTCATAAACAGACCAGATAAAACTGTTGCAAATGTAATTGGGAAAGCAGTTTGCCACTGATCAGAGATTCTCTCTCACACTCAGCCTCTCTTATTCCAAGTGTCCTCTGCTTTTGTGATGTCCAAGGAGATTATCCTCTGAGATTTTGTACCTTTTCAGACCCATCATCAGTGCAAGATGTAGCCTTCCATTTCAGTGGATACACTCCTCCTCTAGCATCACACCCTTCTCCTTGGTCCCTACCATGTAAAGCAGCACCCTCTGCACCAGCACCGCAACTCTAATCCCAGCCCGGTACAGCGGGGAGGCTGGGTCTCCTTCAGTCACCCCTCAGTGGTGACTTTTGTCCTACAGGGATGGACCTAGCTCCCAGCTCTGCACATTATGATCTAGCATGTTGGATTGCAGTGCTACTCAGGTTTGGCCCAGGTGTCATTCAGATGTGATGGAGGGATGGCCGGGCCAAATTTGGGTGGTGATGCAACCCATGCGCCAGGTTGCAACTCCTGGAGCGGGGAGCTGGGCCCAGGCCCAGGGGTCAGGAATTGCTGTTCCAGGGTTTCTGTGGTTGCAGTGACCCTATAGTGCATCAAATGCAGTACAGCTTCAGAATCTGGTTTGCAAGCCATTGGTAAAATATATCAAGAGAACAGGGCAGATACTTTTCCTGGATCACTGCTCAAGTGAGACAGGGATCAAAAGAGGAAGTAAAAAAGAACACTTAGCAGTAGAGTTGATATAAATTACAAAAATGAAAGTTGTTATGATGGTCAATTTCCTGGTTAGTCTTGAGAGGAAGCTTTAAAACAGATGTGATTGTGGCTTTGGTTTGTTTGAAGAAATCTGATTCACAAATTCAGACGTTCTAAGTAATCAAACATGATGCTGTGTTCAAGCACAGTAGTTCATTTTGTCCTTTTTAAATCACTTATGATGTTTTCATTAGTAAATCCAAATTTCTTCAGTCATACCATGTGCATTTTTCCCTACCGAACCTTAACTCCATGACAGTTCTCAAGTATAAAAATAATCCATTTTCAGAGTATAACAAAGTACCTTGATTTTTAGAAAATTTTGTTGACATGCTTATAGGAGTAGGAAGGATAATCTTAGTGGATAAAAGAGTGAACAGCGACTTAAGAAACGGATTCCATTCCTGGCCTCAATTCTCCAGTTGTAACATGTGGATGACGTTTCCTTACCTCACAGAGGTGTTGTGAGGTATGCAGATGCTACAGGGATGAGGGCCATATAAGTATCTAGATAAACAGACAAGTACAACTATGCACGTTTTATTTTGTTGAATGTTTCCTTTGTGCAGAAGCTTATGCAATTAGTTGTCAAGAAATGCATCTATTGTAATTAGAGCTTGTTGAACATTTTTTGTCAGAATGATTTTTTTCCAATGCCCCTTTTGAAAACTGAAAATTTTCAGAGTGAAAACAGAAATGATGTTTTCCTAGCTGCCAGTGAAATTGACAAGAGTTTTCCTCGAGGGCTAGCTTCAGGAGATGAGGAAGCAGACCTTTCATCCTCCCTGCCAGCTCCCTGAGATGGGGAGGCAGAGTGTGCCAGGTTCTCTGCTTCTCCAGCAGCTGGGCTTGGAGGCTTTTGTCAATTTCACGACTTCCCAGGCAGCCAAAAAATGTCATTTTAAGTCTCTTAAAATTGAATTTTTCTTTAAACTCCTCTTCAGAATTTTCATGATGTTGGCATCTTATCCTAATATTTTTTTTAAAAAAAGGCAACATTTTTCAGGGAATAGGATTCCCTTTTTTTCAGCCAGCTGTAATTGTAATATCACATACTGAAGTGCCTGTCCCCGGTATTGTAAGTGCTGTAAATGGATTATAGACAATAATAAGAACTGTGTGTACTGGGGACTGCTAATTTTCTTTGAGTTAATTGTTGACTTATCTTTGAGCACATTGTTTGGTTTTCTTTTTGGGGCTGTTTGGTGAATCGTTATGGTGAAGAGTATCAGAGGGGTAGCCGTATTAGTCTGGATCTGTAAGAAGCAACAAAGAGTCCTGTGGCACCTTATAGACTAACAGACGTATTGGAGCGTAAGCTTTTGTGGGTGAATACCCACTTTGTCAGATGAATGTAGTGGAAATTTCCGGAGGCAGGTATAAATATGCAAGCAAGAATCAGACTAGAGATAACAAGGTTAGTTCAATCAGAGAGGATGAGACCCTCTTCTAGCAGTGGAGGTGTGAACACCAAGGGAGGAGAAACTGCTTTTGTAGTTGGCTAGCCATTCACAGTCTTTGTTTAATCCTGAGCTGATGGTGTCAAATTTGTAAATGAACTGAAGCTCAGCAGTTTCTCTTTGAAGTCTGGTCCTGAAGTTGTTTTGCTGCAGGATGGCTACCTTTAAATCTGCTGTTGTGTGTCCAGGGAGATTGAAGTGTTCTCTACAGGTTTTTGTATATTGCCATTCCTAATATCTGACTTGTGTCCATTTATCCTTTTACATAGGGACTGTCCAGTTTGGCCGATGTACATAGCAGAGGGGCATTGCTGGCATATGATGGGATATATTACATTGATGGACGTGCAGGTGAATGAACTGGTGATGATGTGGCTGATCTGATTAGGTCTTGTGATGGTGTCGCTGGTGTAGATATGTGGGCAGAGTTGGCATCGAGGTTTGTTGCATGGATTGGTTCCTGAGTTAGAGTTACTATGGTGCGGTGTATGGTTGCTGGTGAGAATATGCTTAAGGCTGGTGGGTTGTCCGTGAGTGAGGACTGGCTGCCTCCCTCTCATGGTCTGTGAAAGCAAGGGATCATTGTCCAAGATGGATTGTAGATCACTGATGATGTGTTGGAGAGGTTTTAGCTGAGGACTGTAGGTGATGGCCAGTGGAATTTTGTTGGTTTCTTTCTTGGGCTTCTCTTGCAGCAGGAGGCTTCTGGGTACACTTCCAACTCTGTTGATTTGTTTCCTTATTTCCTCATGTGGGCATTGTAGTTTTGAGAATGCTTGGTGAAGATCTTGTAGGTGTTGGTCTCTGTCTGAGGAGTTGGAGCCAGGGCTGGTGCAAGGATGTTTCGCACCCTAGGCGAAACTTCCACCTTGCGCCCCCCTCTGTGCCCCCACCCTGAGGCGCTCCCCCTCCACCCTGATGTGCCCCCCTTGTGGCAGCTCTAGCTTGGGGCACCCCCCCCGGCCCCAGCTCACCCCTGCTCTGTGCACGAGCACCCCGAGCACCCCTAAGCTGATTGGCACCGCAAGCCTGGGAGGCAGGAGAAGTGAAGCAGCTCACCCGAGCCCCCAGCATGCTCAGGGAGGAGGCGGGTCAGGGGTGAGCTGGGGCGGGGAGTTCCCCTGTGTGTCGCCCCCTCCTTACATGCTGCAGGCAGCCCTCCCCGTGCTCCCCTGCCCCAGCTCCCTCCGCCTAAATGCTGGCGGCAACCGGGGCGGCCAATGATTCAGCTGCCATGGTCGCTGCCAAAGAAAATGGCGCCCCCCAAATCCCCGCACCCGAGGCAACAGCTTAGGTCGCCTAAATGGTTGCACCGGCCCTGGTTGGAGCAAATGTGGTTGTACCTCAGCGCTTGGCTGTAGATGATGGATCGTGTGGTGTGTCTGGGATGGAAGCTGAAGGCATGAAGGTAGGCATAGAGGTCAGTGGGGTTTTAGTATAGGGTGGTGTTAATGTGACCGTCACTTATTTGTACCATGGTGTCTATGAAGTGGACCTCCCATGTAGATTGGTCCAGGCTAAGGCTGATGATGGAATGGAAGCTGTTGAACTCATGGTGGAATTCTTCCAGAGTCTCCTTCCTATGGGTCCAGGTGACAAAGATGTCATCAATGTAGTGTAAGTGGAGAAGGGGCATGAGTGGACGAGAGCTGAGGAAGCATTATACCAGCTCAGCCATAAAAATGTTGGCATATTGTGGGCCCATGCATGTGCCCATAGCAGTGCCACTGGTCTGGAGGTATATATTGTCACCAAATTTGAAATAACTGTGCCTGAGTATGAAGTAACAGGGCTCAGCAACCAGTTGTGCTGTAGCATCATCAGGGATACCATTCCTGACAGCTTGTATTCCATCTGTGTGTGGGATGTTCGTGTAGAGAACCTCCACATCCATGGTGGCTAGGATGGTGTTTTCTGGAAGATCACCAATGCATTGTAGTTTTCTCAGGAAATCAGTGGTGTCACAGAGATAGCTGGGAGTGCTGGTGGCGTACGGTCTGAGTAGAGAGTCCACATATCTGGACAGTCCATCTCTGGAATTGGCACTCTCACTGAAGATGGGGCAACCACGATTTCCAGGTTTGTGGATCTTGGATAATAGATAGAATAACCTCGGTCAGGGCTCTAAGGGTATGTTGATTTGTTCCTTTGTTAGTGTAGGGAGTGTCTTGAGTAGATGGTGCAGTTTCTTAGTGTATTCCTCAGTGGGATCTGAGAAAAGTGGTCTGTAGAATTTGGTACTGGAGAGTTGTCTGGCAGCCGCCTTGTGGTAGTCAGACCTATTCATGATGACAACAGCACCGCCTTTATCAGCCTCTTTGATGATAATGTCAGGGTTGTTTCTGAGGCTGTGGATGGCATTGCATTCTGCACAACTTAGGTTATGAGGCAAGCAATGTTGTTTTTCCACAATTTCTGCCTGTGCACATCAATGGAAGCATTCTATGTATAGGTCCATTCTATGTATTTCGACCCTCAGGAGGAATCATCTGGAGTTCTTCTTCTTGTGCCGTTGGTGGGAGGGTATCTGTGTATCAGTGCGCTGTTCAATGTTATCTTGAAAGTATTCTTTGTGTCAGAGACAGCGAAAGTAGGCTTCCAGATCACTACAGAACTGTATCATGTTCATGGGGGTGGTGGGGCAAAAAGAGAGTCCCCGAGATAAGACAGGTTTCAGAGTAGCAGCTGTGTTAGTCTGTATCTGCAAAAAGAACAGGAGTATGTGTGGCATCTTAGAGACTAACAAATTTATTTAAGCATAAGCTTTCGTGGTCTACAGCCCACTTCATCAGATGCATGTAGTGGAAAATACAGTAGGAAGATATATATACAGAGAACATGAAACAAGATGTTACCATACACACTATAAGGAGAGTGATCAGTTAAAGTGAGCTATTATCAGCAGGAGAGAAAAAGAACTGTTTCCTTGGCCCATTTCCAGCAATTGACATTTTCATTACCACTACAAACAGTTCCTCTTCTCTCCTGATGATAATAGTTCACCTTAACTGATCACTCTCCTTATAGTGTGTATGGTAACACCCATTGTTTCATGTTCTCTCTGTGTGCGTGTGTATGTGTGTGTGTGTGTATATATATATATAAAAATATATCTTTCTACTGTATTTTCCACTACATGAATCTGATGAAGTGGGCTGTAGACAGACTCTTCTGCCAGGTTAAGTGTGTAGCTGGATAAATTGATTATATTGTTGGGTGAGTTAGGGGTACCACTGTTGTGGTCCCATGTGGCAAGTAGGATTTTAGACCACTTACGGTCCTTTTTCCTTTGTAGAGAGGGGAAGCCTGTAATGTAGATCTCCTGTCTTATTTTAGTAAAGTCCGTTTGTGTGGAAGGTTGGTTATTTATGCCACAGGACTATTTGTCACTTTTTATGGTGAAGAGGTGACTCCTGGGATATGACCTGAAGAGGTCATGAGTCTTTCTGATCTTCAGAGCTTTGTGCATGCTACTGAGGAGCTTGTTCTTACATTTATTCTTGTTAGTTAGAGCATAGCTGATGATCAGATCTGCTGTGGCAGGTCCTGGAAGGAAAGATCATCCTGGAAGTGTCAGTAGGCTTCGCAGATTGATACCAGAAGTCGTCCTTTCCTTGAAGAGGATGTGAATGGTGAGTGAATGTCCTTTGTGGAGCACTGGTGAAATACTACCTCCTTGGTTTGTGTTGCTTAGGAGACAAACTATCCTGTTGTGCACTGGTTGTCTCTCCCTTGTTACCTTATGATTTTTCAACCTTCTCTGAGTGCACCCACTGTTGCTGTCACTGCAGCAGCTTCTACAATTGGAACCCACTTTCTGTAGCTCCCATCAATACTTCTAAATGTGTAAATACCCACCACGGCTCCAGCAGCGGATAAGGAAACAGGTCTAAACTACTGCTGCACTGAGCAGGAGTCCTGTAATCACTATAGGCCACCCATTTCTCTGTAGTATCTGCAATTGGTGTCTAAAGATCTGATACTGGTAGTCTTCAGCTAGGGGAAAACCCGTACACCAGTCTGGGGAGACCAGCTCATCTGTTCTCCCATACCAGCTCTATAGGCCATCATCAGTGAGGAACACCTGCCTACTTCCCAAATAACCACCAGATGGTGGACCTGTTCCCACCCTCACCAGACACTACAACCTGAGACTGTAGGATGACTTGTTTGCCACCCCTGATGCCAGCAGAGGCTGTAGGAGGACCACATGCCACCATGACTGATACTGATGTTTGGAACAACTGCTTGGTACTAACACCACCTAGAGTGTCTCATTGAGATATCGAGGAGGGGGAAGCATGGTGGGCCAACAGATGCCAGACAGGAATGTGTAGTGTGAAGGGGCTGATGTATTTGGGGAGAGGACTTTGGAGTTAATAGACTTTCCTTGGATGGCAGGGAGAAGAGAGTGGATTTTTGTTTCTAAAGGGAGAGGAAAGGAGAGTGCTTCACCTAGGGAAAATCATGAGTTTCACTGATGAGGAAGGCATTTAGAGGAAGCCCCTTCTTGTTAAGGATTTTCACAGTATATTACTGTACCACTGTGTAATGGATCCTGGGTAGAGCCGTGCACTCTGGTATTCAAGGAGTTAAGAGGAAGATGACAAATTTCCAGGGGGAAAAAAAAAGTGGAAAATAAATTAGTTACTATGGTAAAATATACTTTAGAAAGCCAAGCAAACTTGAAGCTCATTTGAAGCCCAAATTTTAATTGACAAAATGTGTCAGTAAATAAAGAATGCAGATCAATAATTGATTTATCTCATTTTAATATTTGATTTTAGTCAGATATAGTGCAAACTGTTTATAGTGAAGGGCTGTTTTAATGCTCTACTTCTTTAAAGTTTATGATAGGTTGATAAAAAGTGCTTTTTCACCCAAACATGCATTTCTTTCTCCTTCATCACCATAATCCCCACAAAACAATCCAGCTGAAAGTATATTATTTTAGCAGTGATAGACGCACAACTATGAAGACTATAAAATTAACAAAGCAGTGTGTTGTGTCAAATTGAAGGAAAATGCTGTGTATATCTTCTACACATATCTTATCAAGAATAAAATAGGTTCATGAACTGTTTAAATCAGTGGGAACAGAAGAATGCAATGACTATTTATGACAACATTAGAGCAGTGTATGTGTGTGTGATTTTGGTCAGGCTAAGGTCACCCATTGCCTCCAGGAAGAATCCAACAGTTACTCATGTTGATCAGATCAAATAAAATGAAAAAAGAGGATTTGATTTCTAAATTCATATTTCCAGCTCATGCAAACAAGTCTTCTCTGATCCCAATCTACACAGTAAGTTCACTACTCCTAGAAATTCAAACTTAAAAGCATATATATGTGGCACTGGATTACTTAGATTTAAACAAAATCCCCACAGCTCCAAAAACTTTCTTAAGCATTAATCTCCAAAGGGAATTTTAAAAGCCGCTTTATTTAGTTTTGGTTTTTAAAATTAAACCATATTGACATAGCAAATAGGCAAGTATTTTTCTTAAATTCAGGGCCACAGCCTCCAAAATGAATTTGAGTTTGCATTAATCACGGACTAGGCCTTATTACGTGTCCATTTAGAAGATTATCATCTCTTCTGAGGGACCAAGACATGTGATTACAGAAGCTGTGTATGGTATTTTTTATAAGCTTTGTTGAAAAGATATTGTGGGAAGCCTGGTTTGCAGAATTTATGGCTAGTTTTTCTAGTTTGATAAGGGGCAATTTATGAAATGTTCTGTGCCCCAAGCCTCAGAATTTGCCTTCTGCCAGATGCTGCAATATCCATTTCAAATATGCTCAGAATGCTATTAAAGGGAGTGTTAGATCCAGTGAGGGAGTTGGGATAAAAAAGCTACAACTATAATTGTAGATTGGAAATATCCTCAAGCTCTACTCTGCATAACAGAATGAGTTACTTTCTGTATTCTGAATGTGTCTGTGAGTCTGGATGCAAGAAGATCATTGCTGTACTGGAAACTGGGGCCTTGAACAACATAGTGTTGCAAATACATTGCTTAGGATAGCGGAACCCTAATACAGGATGCTTATTCTGCTTTTTTTCTCATTCCATCTATATCTATATCTATATCTATATCTATATCTATATCTATATTTATAGCGAGCGAGAGAGAGAATGAATATGAATAGTGTAGTGTAAATATATTAGCCTTCGGCCTTGGCATGTTGCAAAAATAATTATCCACCAGTTATGTCTCTGAATAAACCATCTTACCTATACTGGAAATTTATGTTAAATCGTTGTGAGTGTTAAAAAGTTCAAAGTGAATTTAACCTATAAGTGATTTTCATTCATTAATCTGCATTCAACCCCATTCTTCAGACGACAGCAACAACAGTCTTCCACTTTAGCAACCTATTATTGGAAGACTAACAGATTTTAGGAGCTTGCAGTAAATGAGCAGAGCAGAAATCAAATCTCAGATGTTGGATTCATTTGGATGATTTCGAAGCATTTGTTTCTCTGTTTCCTGCAGCAGCTTCTTAACTAATGAATCTGGCCTGGCTGTAGTGGGTATATGTAGAAGTAGACTTCAGATTAACATGCAAATCTAAACTAAACAGAATTTGTAGCAGATCAGAGTGGCTTAATAATTGCTTCTGTTCTTAACTGGATAATTTACAACTCATACCATTTCAAGAAATTCAGTATTGATTAGGAGCTGCAGCTTAATCTATTTGATGGTCAGCAAATTAGTGAATGAATTCATTTATATTTCAGATTATACTAATGGAACTTGTACTGGTCAATAAAACTGAGGAACGATTTACAGTTATTCAAGTTTTTAAAATGAAAATTTCAGACAAATATACACTGTCTTATTCAAAGTATGAAATAACACTCATGAATAAAATTTGACCCAATCCTGGAAGCTATTGTCCACACGAGAAATGCTATTGATTTAAAAAAAAAAAACAACCCATCAGCTTACATATGTAACAGATTTCATAAACCTTAAATTATTCATGAAATGGGTTTTATACATACAAGTCATTATCATTGCTGTCTCCATTCTAATAGATTTTTTTTGTGTAGAACAGAAAGGCAAGGTAACTACTGACAATGGGCCAGTTTCTGTGCTCATTTATGACATTCTTTCATTCATTGTAGACAATGAACTTGTGTAGATGTGAAAGCAAGATTTCTTGTTTTTTTTTCAATATGTGTAGACTAAAAATGCTTTAATTTATATAGGATCATGGTATAAAGGGTTATGCATCAGTATGTAAGGTGGAAAGGTCCCCAGCCCTAGATGTTTACATGGCTTCAATGGGAGTTGAGTGCTTGTATAAGTAAAGGCTTATAGGTTCAGGCCCAATGCTCTCTACATGGCTGAAATGCACAATAGATCTTTCTCCACACCAGTGAGAATGCAGTAAATCAGTGGTCTGTCACTCTGAAGATCCTGTAAACACACTGATTAAATCTGAATTACTCATTTAGTATAAAAGAACTACAGTCATTTAGAAATAATTGTGCCACAGGATCAAGGACACCTGCTTTGAAAATAAAGGTCTCTGTTTCACCCCAGTACTTATGAAGCAGAAAGTGAGCTTATTATCCTAAATCAGCTTTACAGTTTCACTGACATTATCTCTTAATTTATACACTCACCTTTATCTGTTCAACGAACAAATATACTGGAGACAAAATATTCCAATGGAGATGAAAAAATTGCCAGCTTCTAACAGATTACACAAACCCAAAATTTCCTATATACACACTGAGTTTAGGATGTTTGAAACACATATTAATTACCTGAATATGATTATTTGGGATTGGGGCAGGTATTGTCTCATTAGCATTCAAGCATCTCTGCCGGAAAATTAAAGAAATCCTCAAGTTTTTTTTTATTTTTTTTTAAAATAACACCCAAAATCTTGTTTTAACTTTTTTTTTAAAAAAATTGCTACTATTTTAGAGAGACATATAAGATGACGGTTCACCTCTCTCATCTCATACCAACAAGGCCCTGACTATCTCAAAATCACAGAGAAAGTAATCTTCCTTTGAAGCATTTGATGCTGTCCATTGTTGCAGACAGGATAGTGGACTAGATGGACCTTGGGTCTAATTGGGCATGGCTGTTCCTATGTGCATTGTAGCCAGTGAATGGATATCATACTTGTCATCAGCTAAAATGGACCTGACGTAAGGAGCAGGGGATTTGGTGCAGGAGATGGGAAAGGAATAAAAATAAATATATTAATATTAAAGATTAAAGATTAGATTTTTTTTTGTTAATAGGTAATGAATTAATGGCATTTTTGCTTGTTAAAATGTGAAAATAAACAACATTCCACTGCTAATTAATTAATACATAAACTCTTGAGTGATTTTTGTTTTTTAAGGAAAACAATTATTTGTGTCATCAGCAACCCAAACAATTGACCATATTTTGCAGTCTTTACTCAGGGAAATCTTCTGTCGATTCATTTAAGGAAGGTAAACTGGGAGGATAAATGTGGTGATGGGTTTCCCATTTAAATAATGGGGTGGGGGACATCTCATCTGTTTCTATAATATATTTTTCTCAAAAGAAAATATTAAATTATAGATTTGTAACAAAAAACAAACAGAAGATAAGATCTGAAACTCTGTCTCAGTGGTTCCCAAACAATGGCCTACAAAGAACTGGCCAATCACATGATGCTGATTCTCCAGCTGAGGAGAAAAGAGGAGAGTAGAATTGAAGGAGCAAAAAGAGACAATTATCCTTTTTTAAAAGAATTCCATTAAAAACAGTTAAAATACCTAAATATTTTCTTAATATTATTTTACCATGCAAGCAAATGATCTAGTTATCATAGGGATGTTGTGTGTATGTAATGGGATAGGAGTAGTTAGCGTGGTTGCAAATTGAAGAAAAGGTGGTCCATGAGACATATATCGACCAAGATATTTCTGCCTGAAAAAGTTTGACAATCTTTGCATTTTCAATCCATCAGGCAGCAGCAACAGTGTTCACAATAATTCCCATTACTGAAACATGTTTGTATTACCATGCAGCTCATGACAGCTCAAAAGGGTGATAAGAATTGCGTGGTTTAAAACCACCTTCTAGTAAAATGACTTAATCAGAGTAAACGAACAGATTTGACAAATCAAGAATAATGGCCTCAAACCTATAAATAATACGTATTGCTCTGGAGGGAGCTAGTGTCTGCCTTAAATTATCTTGTGAACATTATTTAAGCTCTTGTGCACTGATGGAACACAGCGGTTTTACTCTTTCCTTGTTGTATGTCTAGTATCTGAAGCACATAACTCAAGAAAATAACTGCTGGTGTGATGTATAGATTCAAACATTTTGCTGGCTCTTTGTTTTGTATGAGAAAAATAAGGCTATAAACACAATGAGACAGAGTGAAACTCCTCAGGAAAAAGAAATCCAGGATTTTTTCTGGCTCGTTGCTGCTGCTGCTGCTGCTGCTGTTTGTTGTTGAATTTGATGGGATGTAAAAAGCTTACTGATCCTCTTTTCTTAACAACAAAAAGCAACCAAACAAAACCCATCAGTGACTAGGGCTAGGTCTCCATGTATAGCGCTGCAGCGTGTTCGGTGAAGATGTGCTGTGCCGGCGGGAGAGAGCTCTCCCATCAGCATAATAACACCACCTCCGCAAATGACAAGCTGTGTTGGCGGGAGAAGCTCTCCTTCCGACATAGTGCTGTGCACACAAGCGCTTATGTCAGCGTAACTTATGTCACTCAGGGAGGGGGGTCTGAGTGACATAAGTTGTGCTGACACAAGCTGTAGTGTAGTCATAGCCTAAGTTTAACATCCTTAGTGGATGTACAGTAGCTATGCAGATAGACTGTTATGAAGCCTCTTTTGCTTCATGCATGATCACAGAGACCACTTCTCCCTATAACTGCTGTTCACAAATATGTGGGCTATCCTTTCCATTCACAATCACATAACAACCCGGTAGCTTCAACTATAGAAATTGATTGCATAGAAAATTAATATTAAGAAAATATTTAGGTATTTTTGTTCTCAGTGGGATAGGTTTTTTCCTCCATTTTAAAAACAGTTAAATGGGCAACCTTTGAAAGAAATTTGGGTTTTTGACTAAAAGATTGTTTTGCAAAAAAGTGCTTGCTTTTTGTGGAAAACTTAGACTCTTTATTAAAAAAACACCCCTGAACATGTAAAAACTTAAAAATTAAATTAGGATATTCTACCACGATAACTCATGAGTAAGCTTTAAAGGATTAGGTTTTTATTAGTAAATGTTGATAAACATCGATTTCATCATACACATACAAACTAACAGAAGAATATTTCCAACAATAATAATGTACAATAATGAAATGTACAGCTAGGCAAAGTAATAAAAATGCTGCTTGAGAAATTTATTAGCATTTGATTTAAGGATATGTAATTAATTTTTTTCATCTATGAAGCTGACAATTTGTGATTTAAAACTATTATAAAGCTTTAACTTTTTGAATCTCAACATCTACTGTTATTAAATAATTATTGTCCTACTCCCCAATTGATTCCTCCCCATGATTATCAAAACAAAAATAAAAAGCAAATTCTGCCAAGCCTAGTCATGAGAATTTTAGATTGCCTTATACTTCCATTCTCCTCTCTGAGCTAGGCCCCCCAGCTATACTGTGTCTCCCAGGATGCTTCACAGCAGTTCATTAAGACCATGGTGCATCAAAGGAGATATAGTCCAGCCAGGGAGCTGGGAACATATTGGGCAAATGAGGCACCCAAACTATAACTTCCATGAGGCACTGTGGCTGAACTTACAAATCAACATTTTTTGGTTTTGGCCAAAAAGTCAATCTCAATTTTTTCTGACCCAGTTCTATTAATCATTATTTACTTCAGTTTTTTGTTTAATTTCACTCTCCCATCTGCATGTACTCCCTCCACCCTGGTCCTCTTCTCCTCCTCTTCTTCCCTATACATGCTTCCTTGTTGCTTCATCCCTTCTCCTTTACATGTTTGCCTCTTGTTGATGGCTGACACTTCCAGTTGCACCGGCCTTTATTCCTCGTTTTGAGGTGCTTTACTTGGGCAGTGCATGCAGAACATGACCAGATTGTGCTCTGCACACTAACAATGTACACTGTTACTTGGGAATCACTGTAAATGGATTCAAATTGTGGGATTCGGAATGTTTAGGGCATTCCTTAATGGAATGTACTTCCTGTGTCTCTGCAGTGACTTGGAGAGAAACTTGGGCTTGCCTTTAAATACTGTGTTTCCTCCAAGGCGCTCCAAGTAATTCACAAACTGACTGACTAACTAAACCTTTTTATTGCCTCCATGAAGTAGACAATTATTTTTATATTTTATATCATTTTACAGATAGGAAAACTGAAACAGAACAATTAAGGAATTAGTACAAGTTCATGTAGTGAGTGAATGGCAGAAGGAGACATAGAATTAAGATGATTATCTAAGATTAATTATCTGTGCTAATTAATTAGCAATGCTTTTAGCTCTCAGTATATGGAAAAATTTCAGACTACGTACCTCGGAAAATAAGGTGTAAGAAAGACTATTGCTTTTTTGGGTGGGTATGAAGTAGAAATGGGTGTGATGCCAGATTTGAATACTGCTTAACTTTGAGTGTATGTGTAGTGGGATATTTTGGTATCTGAATTGGAATTCCATACATGACACTGATACCAAACCCTTGATTTTCCAGTGGTGAAAATATCTTTACATGTTGGTCTAGAAATAAAACTTTAACGTTAACCAGTAAGTTACGGAGCTAATCATGGTTGCTTTCATTGGGTGTGTGTGGTATTTTCAGATAATGTGATGTGTTTCTATTTTCTTGCTTAACAAAATCTAAAGTTAGAATAGGCACATTCCTACTGGTACTGTGATGAGGTAACTCATCACTGAATATTTCAAAGGCTTTGCACAGACCAAGTGCTTGTGATAATTTTCTTAGGCTGTAGCTCTCCCAAGGGAAAACAGGATGATAAAAGGCCCATCTCTACTGGTAACTTTATAAACACTATATTTTTGGCTTTTTGAAATGTGGGATTCTCATAGAACTTAATTGCAAAGCTGTCAGTTGTATGTAGAGTCATCAATACTGACAATGCACTGCATATTATTCTATACGTGTTTAAATGCCAATTACAAAGAATTTAGCCATCTTTGGAGGCATAAAAATTGTAAACATTTCTTAGGAAAGAAATCAAATGTAAGATTAATAGACTATTCACTGTGTAAGTTTCTACTATGAAATTTGTCTGCACATAAGAGTTTGTTTGACTGCAAACAGGTAACGTGGCATGAAAAAGTTCAACAGATTAGTTACTGAGCTTTCATCTTGCAGATAAAATTCTAGAAGACTCCTATCTAAACTAACTAGAAATCTTTCTGATTGGATGTAGGAATAGTTAAGAATACAGACAGAAATCATTTTACAGAAAAGGCTTGTTGTGGTACTATAAATAAGATTTAAATATAGTACTTGTATTTTTTTTACTACTTTAGTACTTATAGTATTTGAACCTGATATTTACCATACTTACATGTTGATTATATTTTGTAATATTTAAATGACCCAAGCCAATGAAATTGCTGGAGCACTCCAGTACACAGACTTTTTCAGATACTTGGAAGCACATCAACTCGTGTGCCTAGACTTGGAGGCAAATGTTGATTGTGTTTCACCTTGTAGGCCCTATAGAGTTTCCAATAACCACTCACAGAAAAAGAATGATTAGGGCTGGTCAAAGTTTTTCCTTTGGAACTGGTTTTGATGGAAAATTGGGGGTTTGGCTAAATGAAACTTTTCTTGGAAAGTGCCTGCTTTCTGCAGAAACTGTCAAGTTGTCATAAAAAAACCTCACTGTCTCATGCTCCCATTCTCCTCTATGGGCCTGGCTACATGAGTAAATCACATCTCCCCTAATGTGTGGACTCCCAAGATGCATTGGGGTGGCTTAGTCATGGTGAATTGTGAGAAATGTAGTCTGACCAGGGAGCCCATCCCATAGAGGAGAATGGCAGTATGTGGCACTTGAACGACAACTCCTATGAGGTATTGCAGCAAGATTTCCAAATCAAAATATTCTGGTTTTTATCCAAATTATTTTGATTTTTGATGTTTGCAAAAACTTCAGCATCTTCTGTGGGATGTGGGAAGGGGCTGAAAATTCTCACACATGTTCAATGATTATTGGCAGATTATCTGGAGTTGACAGAAAATTTGTAAATGTCAGGCATAGCAGTGTCATCAGCTACTGTATTAGTGGTTACCTTTTGTTGTACCGCCTAACCTGGTCTCTAGGGGGCAGTGCATTAGAGGGGATCACACAGTCCCCTTTCTTAGCTTTCATCCTGAAGATCCCACTGCCCGGGATTCAGATCCACAGCCAGTTGTATTATTGAGGGCTTCCAGATGAGTGGCTGTCCAATGTCTTTTGCTAGCAGATGGCTCCATCTGTGCATGACAGTTAAGTTAGAAGCTCCACCCCACCCCCTTTTATGAGCACAGAGGCCCAGTCGTCCTTGGAGCTAACACACAGTCATATTGCTTTGAACCCATCCTTATGTTCACAGTGTCTGGGGCATCTTGGCTGCCACAACTTAAGTTACTGCCTTTTTTAACAGCCTTAGCAGGCTGCTGCCTCTTTGTTCCTGAGAAGTCCTCATTGAGCCCTCTCTAGTCAGCTGTCTGAATTGAGAGTCTCTGTTACTTCCTCCCTGGCTCTGTGCAGGCCTGTATTCAATAGGTGATACAGCTGCTGCCAGCATCAACCATCTTCCATGCTGGGCTCTCTGCTGATCACTGGCACTAAAGTTGCCTTCTTCTCTTGGATCCCCAGAGAGCTTTCTGTTTCCTGCTTATTAGACAGGAGACCAGACAGGGTCTGCACTCCCCTTCTGCTGACCATCACAGTCTGGAGTGGTGGGAGGAAAAGTAGCAATTTTGTTGCTCAGGAGATTCATCATAATTGATATTTTTACGAGTTAAAGATCCTAGTGTAATTAAGTGTATAGAGATCACAAATATTCATTGTTGTGTTTTTTCAAAAAGACAAAAAGTTCTCACACTTGGATCAGGATTTAATGGATTCATTATGAAATGTCTGCCAGATAGCTGTCATGTTTCACCCCAGGGATAGCTGCTTTTCAGCAGTAGGTGACACTACATAATACTTGTAAAGATCTTTGGGATCTTTTTGAATGAAAGATATTGCTGGAAGAATAATGAAAAAAAACTGTCTACAAATATTTTATGCAGAGTACTTTTAACCATGTTGGTCCCAGGATATTAGAGAAACAAGATGGGTAAGGGAATATCTTTTATTGGACTAACTTCTATTGGTGAGAGAGACAAACTTTTGAGCCACATATAGCTCTTTTTTAGGCTTGGGAAAGCTCTGTGTGGCTCGAAAGTTTGTCACTGTCACCTATAGAAGTCGGTCCAATAAAAGATACTACTTCACCCACCTTATCTCTCATAAATATATGTTCATATTTCATTTCGGTCATTTCCATGTCTCACATCTTTATTTTGGTTTACTTGTTACAAGCATTCAGAACACTTAGGTTTTACTGGCATGAATGCTGGTGGGAAGTGAATTTCAAAGATGTGTGGGGAAAAACTGAATCTGACATTTGTGAAAATAGGTATGCTTGCAAAAGTGCTTGTCCTCGTCCAACAAAGGAACAAACCTTCATGTGATTTTCCATTGCTGGAGGTGTGCGTGTGGAGCACATCTGGAGGGATCTATCTCAGAGAAGCTGATACATCCCCTGCAGTGACTCTGGTCCAGTATATAAAGGCAAGTTTGACACGTATGAGAGAGTCAATATTCTCTAGTCCACCACTCATTGGACTCAAACATCCGTTTTGTTAACCAGTCCCCATTTGTCACTCAGAAAATCAATGCTAATGACTCATCCTTAGGCAACTACTTACCAGGGATTTCCATCTTTTATTTGATCAGATGTGCCCTGAACCTGAAAGAAAAAGAAAACCCATCGTGCAGTAAGCCTGAGTTCTTAAGGTGTTCATAGTCTCTAGGATAACCTAAAATATGTTTGAAAAACTACTTGACCCATGTTTTAAGAGCTGCGTTTGTAATATGGGCACAGATATTCATCGATAAAAACAGTTTACAAAAGAAACACGAAATGGGAAAGGAATGGCCAGGGGTAAAAGGGAGTAAGGCAGCTGGGGGACATGCATATGAAAGGAGAATGAGCAGACAACTGGAAAAGATAAAAATATGTAATTACAGAACATATCAAGCTCTAGTTTCTAGATACAGGGGTAGCAGGTCTTGGGAATAAAGAGCTTCCACGTTACTAAGAATCAGATTCTGTCCACCCCCAGTGAGGGCATAGTGTGAGGGTTGGGAGAAGTACAGGAGTGTTTTTCAGACTGTTCAAGACATGGACTAAGAGCAGGGCAGGGCTAGAGTCCTTGCACTCAGAGAATTATTAGACCAGCTCTCTCTCCTCCCATGGGGGATCCGCCACCAAAGGTGATAGAGATCTGGCTGGGTCATGGCTTTGTCCTTCCCATGTATTAGCTAGGCGAGCTGTCCAGGAGGTAGTAAGCTGCAGCCCATAAAGGGATATTGCAGTAGACTCTCTGCCTTTGTTTCCGTATTTGTCCTTTACAGGCAATGAGGCTCCTCCTCATCACCTCTTATTATAAGCAGCTCCTAAAAGACAAGATCTGGTCCTATATATGCAGACTGCTGAATCACTGGTGTGGTGCTTTGCAAATGTCCTGGAGCAAAGGGGAACTGCCACAGTAGTGGCGCAGGAGCAAACACAAAACAGGGATGGAGTTCTATTTGTGGAAATAATTTAACATATAGATTATTATGAGATTTTTTTTTGTCAACATAGTAGAGCACTCATGATAGCATTAACTGTGCTAGCCAGAGTATTTTGGGATCGAGACATCGTTCCTATTTTAGCGAGTAGGAGTTTTTCCTCTACTCTGTTGCGATACAGTTAAATAAAGCAGTAAGTTCCGTGTCTGCAGTCCTGTGATGGACTTATTTTTGTTGCACTGAGTAGAGTCCTTTTACAAAAGTCAGAACAGAACTATCAGCTCTCTCTGTGATAAAGAATATTATACTTAGGTTTTGAATTTATTTTGAAGAATGAAAAATAATTGTGAACACAGTGTTTGGTCAATATTTCTGTTTACCTGGGGCAGTTTAGTTGCATATAATTGCGTGGATGAGAAAAGGGAATAACTGTTGTACCTTTTATTTTTGGCATGGTTGCAGAATCCCTTCCCAGTCTGACTAAGGAAGCTTGATTGTTTTTAAACAAGTGATATCTACTGAATATTTTAGACATACAAGGTTGTGACATTGCTTTCTTTTTTCTTTGTGAGGAGTTCGACACAACGGTCCAGATTTGTGTTCGAATTTGTGTTTAAATGGATTTACACGAAGGTTGAATTAGACCCTTCTGTTTGGAATTCAAAGTTGATTGGAAGCTTTACACATATGGAAAATGAGATTTTAAATGGAAGGAGTGTGACTTTCATTAATTTAAAACCAAAGCTAAATAAGTAATTGCATATGCTGCAACATTTTGTAATTATGAGTAATTAGTCACATTAGATTATGTAAATTTTAAAGTCTGAATGACTTTTAATATGATAGGGGCTAAATCTTGCCCTGGCTGGTACAGCATGTGTCAGGAGACGCATTGCTCACTTTGTCCTTTGCACAAGGACTCTGTCTGGCACGGGCAAGATTCCTCATGGCAGGCCAGGAGAACATGCTGTGGAGCCTCTCTTGTTCCTTTAACTGCAGTGTGCTCACTAGCTGGTTTGAGAGGCTGAATACAACCTTAAACAGCAAATATGCCCCTCTTTTGTCCAACTTTCAGCTGGTCCTTCCTACTACTCTCTTAAGGTCTGTGGAAAGCTCTGCCCTCTGTTACTTGGGGAGGACATGGTAAAAGACTTCCCACGTTCTTTTCTCTTTCCTTCCCTCTTTAAACAAGATTTAGCCCTTGGTTTTTATAACAAGCAAATTGATTTTCATAAACATTAACTATATTCTGTATATATTTGAGGATATATGTTTCTAGGTCAATGTTAAAAGCATTCAAACTAACCTAGGTTGGAGGTGCATCCGAGCAGTTGTTACTATTCTCCAGTCCAGATTTATTGGGTACTTCTGATTAGATTGATTTTTTGAGTTTCCCTCTATTAATTTAAATACCTGAGTGAACTCACAAATGCCCAACAACAAAAATTTGTTTCATGGTTTGTACCAGTGGGATTCTACTATCTTTACTTTGGGTAGCTAGTTTGGCCAAGTGAGGTATATCCATGTAATGGAAAAATTAACTAATATGAAATAGTGAGGAATGTTTTGCTATTTAGCTTCCTTTATAAACTCACATGGGTTATAATGTATAGCTAAATTGCCAAGTTTGCTATCCTTTGGGGCATATTGGAATGTATTAAATATGGGTTAGGCAAAATTTTGCCAAAACAATATGCCATCAAATATTTATTTATGATGCTGAATCTCATCAGAGTGATCACAATGGATTCTTTGGGGGGAAAGATTATGATCTTGTTAACTGTACTGAATAGGGCCCTTATAACTTCATGTTCTCTTTGAATGTTCATTCCCAATTCTTTCACCAAATTAAAACATGCTTGTTTTTCTTACCATTCCTTATTGTGGCTAACTAGGTACTGGCTATCGAACATAGGGTTTAGATTGTAAGCTCTTAAGGATACAATGTCTGCTGATCACCTTTTATATCAGGATAAGGCCAAACGCCCAAGTTGCATAAAGGAAAGAATGAAGTATGAATGGTTGTTCTTGTTCTGAGCAAAAGCTGTTATAAGTTTGTAACCTGGAAAAACCGCTGTTCGGGGTTTGAAGACTGACTTCTGCCAGAGGCCCTGCTGGAGTTGGCAGGGAGGTCATCTCTGGTATGCTTATTAACATGCGTGTAGGTTCTTTTATTGCTTTAATATGGTTTTTCTGTAATTCTTTCATCTTAAGAATAAATGTGC
Source organism: Gopherus flavomarginatus (assembly GCF_025201925.1). Classification (NCBI taxonomy): domain Eukaryota; kingdom Metazoa; phylum Chordata; order Testudines; family Testudinidae; genus Gopherus; species Gopherus flavomarginatus. Next base: position 66,202,322 of record NC_066626.1, read on the forward strand.
TTGCTTAGAAAGAGCTATATGGTAACTTGTAATTGCCCACAATTATAACTGTTTATAGTCTCTGAGGAGAAAGCAAGATGCAGGTGCAGGTCTGTTTAGGCAGTCTGGCTTGCTGAGGAACTCACAATGTAGGCAGGGCACCGTGCAGCCTGGAAAAAACCCAATCATGAGTGAGACAGATGTGGGTCTCCACCCAAGAGAGGTGATGGCTAAGGAGCTGGGAGTCTAAAAATTGAGTGCCCTTGCTGGACCATGGGAGTAGAATACAGGTTCATTTGCTCTGAACTGTGATATTCAGTGCAGAACATGGTATAATAGAGGCCCTGGTATTGTCTGGGGCCACCAGGCACTACTGCATTAATAGAATTATTATTAATAGTATTATTATTTATTAATATTATTTTAACCTTCTCTACCAAGGAAACCTGACTGTCTTGACCCTTGTTTTTACTTGTGTGTGGCAGGTCTTTCAGGCAATGAAACTAAACTAGTATATTTTAAAAATATTTAAAAGGACGTATACTCTCACCTCATTCTACATCAAAGGAAATTTTGCTTATAGAGCGATAACAGGATGACAGCCCCTACAATATAAAATTGTAAGCTGCTGCTACTGCATGCTATTAATTTTTTGCAACAATAGAAAGATTTAATTTAAATAAATCAGTCTTAAATGCTTATCTGATTTCTCTATTTGATTTTGTGCTAGGGTGAGGAGGTAATACCAATTTTTCCTAGTCAGAAATCTTAACATATCCTGCATAAATGATATGAGCCCTATGTAATCTGGGAGTTGGCCACTTTAAACATTGCCTCTTTCTTTGTGTGAAAACATGATAGTTGTGTTCAGCACTCAAAGTAACAGCTCACTGGTTTAAACTAGTGGGAGTTGGTGGCAGAGTATACTCCACAAGGGGTCCTGAACTCCTTTGGAATTCATTTCCTTTCTTGGTCTGCTAGAGCCTAGATGTAGGACAAATTACAAGGCTCATCTGTTCTGTTATCTCAGGCTTTTTTCTGAGAGGCAGTGTGGGAATGGTGTGTTTACTAGCGTTTCAGGATGGGATGGAAGAGCAGCTTTTTATTTCAGTAGGTGGAGATGTCTCTTTGATCTGAGTTGTATATTTTATAATAATTATGACAGCACCCTGACCTCTGGCTTTGGATGCTTTATACATTTAAATAATAAATAGATACATATACTATTTCCCAGACATTTCTTTTTTCTGTTGCAGGTTGTTACATACTAAATCAATTTTCCTTGGTCCCTTTTCTTGCAAATTCTCTCATTAAATTAAATAGTCTGAGAGGAATAGCCATTGAACATTCATTCCTTATTAACTAAGTGGTTTAAAATGTAGGTCTTAAAACACTTTCCTAATTAATTGTGTAAAGCTGGAAACAAAGTTAACAGAGAATAAAAGAGTATTACTTTGGGGAAGCAGTTTACAATAAACTGGAAAGATATTTACCAAGTGATGCAATTCTGAAGGGTCCATTTAAAAAACAAAAACAAACAAACAACCCTGCAGAGGTGTAAAAGTTTGTTGTATCTAACAGTTCTCATATTTGGGACTAATGTATCAATTTAGGCTAACTTTCTTGTATAAGCAACTGTTTAGTTTGTTAGTTTAGCAACTTTGTATAGTCTGGCAGTTAATTATTTCAGGAGCGGCGCCAGAGTTTCTGGTGCCCTAGGCAGAATTCGGGGGGCGGCATTTTGTGCACTCCCCAGGGGGCACGCAGGAGCTTCCAGTTCCACTCCCATCGCGCCACCGAAGAAGGACCCTCCGCCGATATGCCACAGGCGACAGCGGCAGTCATCGAGCTGCTCAATTGCCTGCCGCTGTTTTCTGCGGCACGTCAGCAGAAGGTTCTTCTTCGGCAGTGCGACGGGAGCGGAAAGGGAAGCTCCCGCACACCCCATGGGGAGCATGCAAAATGCCGCCCCCCGAATCCTGGCACCTTAGGCAACCGCCTAGGGAAGCGCCAGCCCTGATTATTTCACAGCCTTGTAGATTATTTCAAAGCCAGTTGCTGTAGGATTATGGTCAATGAAACCCATGCCCAGATTGTGATCTTGCATGACTTTAATACTAATGTGATTTAGTTGCCATCAATGGACCTACTCTTGAGTTAGAGTCCTGCTCTCTGATGTTATGGTTGGGTAGGATTGAATCAAGCCCATATATTTCCTCTTCGTATTTGTATACCTTACTCCTCCAAACTGGCATTTTTATAGGACCCAAAAGAAGGGAAGTTCACACCTGCAGTTCTTGAAAATTTGCAGTAGGAATGAAAAAAGTATGAATAAAAACATGTATAATTTGGTGGAACTGTGTGATATTTTTGCATGAATGGAAAAAATATACAATTGTTTGCCCGCTGCCAGCCCACATGCGGCAAAATTAACAAATCAACACAGGGAATATTTTTAGTAAATCTAGCACAAAGGTAGAGTTGGCCTTAAGCAGAAGTAACACAAATGATTGTGTAGGCTTCTGACTTTTCAGGTCTACGGTTAGTCTGGAAACTCATAGGGCAGCCTGATATTTCCCTTTGCTGCTGCCACAAGAAGAGGGGTAGGCAGCTTACTGCCCAATATTCTTTTTGCCAGTGTAACTGGGAGCAGTCAATTGACTGCCAGACACTCCCTTTGACTTTGGAGCACGTGTGTGTATGTGTTGGGTGGCGGAGGAGGGATGGGTGGGAGGAGAAGGAAAGTAATTCTCCAGGTTCTTCCTCCCTTTCCCTGACAGCAACCTGCAGTTCACTGCAAATGCCTCCCTCCTGCTGCAGGGCTTGAAGAGGGAGGTAGCTCACTGCATGATCTCCCCCTTGCAACAGCAAGGTGAGGAGGCAACTAGCTGACTCCTCATCGTCCAACAGTCTGGGATCCTGCAAATTTTAAGTCCATCCTTGACAAAAGGTGCATCTGCCGATCTACTGAAATTTTTCATATTGCTGTTTTAGACTTCAGGTGCAGAAACCGGGCAAGGAAGCTCTGATACCCCGCCGAAGAGAGTTGCCCACTATGGCAGAAAGGTGTAAAAGTGCAGCACAGAGAGAGTTGTATATATGTAGATGGTTTGCACTTCTGTATTTCCCTTATCCTGGGAAATTGTGTACTGGTTTGGTCCCAAGGCCAAGGGGCCAATAGTGTAACTTTGGATTGTCAAAGTGCAGGGAAGCATCAGTTGCACCAATTTTCCTCTAGCTATGCCCCTACACTGGACGCCACTACACCTATTCTGTCTCTGCCCTGGATACCTACACTGGGGAGGGCTTCCCATGACTGGCTATACCTGCTTCGGGGCTGCTTTGCATCTGCATGATCCTAATCCAAATGTTCAGTTGTGCAATCTGTAGATAATCTTTCTGCTGTATCTCTCTCTGGCATTTCATAGATTTTAAGGCTAGAAGGGACCACTATGATCATCTAATCTGACCTAATTCTAGTCCGGATCTGTCTAGCTTCAGCTTTCAACTGTTGGATCTTTGTTATATCTCTGTAAAAATGCAGGGACTTGAAGAGGGGTCAGCAGAGCTTGAGTTGGCTGAAGTTCCCACAGTGCCACCAGGAGGCTATGCAGTGCTCCAGGCAGGAGCAGTGTGGAGAATAAGCACTGCAGGAAGTACTTCCCAAGGGACCCAGAGTGACAGTACTCTGTGGCCCTCTGATTGGCCAGACACCCTATTTAACCCTTGAGGGTTCCCCAGAAAGTTGTTTGGGCAACAGTACAAACTTTGGGCCTGCTGTGACTCCAGACCTCACCTCATCACTGAACTCTGGCCTCAGATCCCAGCTTGACCCTGATTGCTGTCTCCTGATTCCAGCTTGGAATCTCTCCATCTTGGATTCTCTCTGACCCTTGCTTACCGACTACTGTCCCTGACATGTGGACCCCAGCCCAGCTGTGACCACTAGGCAAGACTACCTATGCCCCAGTGCCTTACAGCCTCTTTCTGCTGCATTAAAGAGCTTTCTACTATCAAAGATATTCACCTCATGTACGTACTTGTAGACCATGATCAAGTCACCTCTGAACCTTCTTTTGGATAAACTAAATAGGTTGAGCTTCTTTAGTCTCTTACTATATGGCATATTTTTGAGACCCTGAGTCATTCTTGTAGCTCTTTTCTGATCCTTTGTTGATGACATAGTCATCTATAGCTGCAACTCAGAAGACCACCTATACCATGTCACCATGGTCATTTGGGCCCTTGAGAAGGCAGGATGTACAGTGAACCTGGCCAAATGTGACCCAGGACAGGGAGAGGTGACATATCTTGGGAATACTGTGGGATGGGGCTGTCTGCACTCCCTAGTGGACAAATTCCAGGCTTTGACAGATTGCCTGATACCATCAACCGAACAGGAAGTGTGATGCTTCCTAAGCTTTGCCGACTATCACAGGGGATTCGTAACCAACTTCGCCACAATAAGTGCCCCCCTTACGGACCTGGTGAAAGGCACCAACCCCAAGAAGATGCAGTGGATGGAGGCCTGCAACAGGACCTTCAGAGCCTTGAAGCACCTGCTAATTCAGGGGCCAGTTCTCTTCCACCCTGACTTTTTATGAAGTCATTCATTCTGCAAATGAACACCTCAGAAGTGGGCCTCAGAGCTGTGCTATTCCAAAAAGATCAAAAGAGAAGAACATCTAATCCTATAAACAAGTAGAAAGCTGTTCTCTTGGGAGGTGAAATATTCTACTATCGAGAGAGAGGCCTGGCATTGACAAGGGCCATAGCACTTTGATATTATCTCCTAGGGAACTCCTTCATACTCGTCACAGACCATGTACTCCTCCGGTTGCTAAACTCCATGAAAGTCACCAATGCCCAGATCATAAGATGGTACCTTTCCCTATAAACCTGCGAGTTCCAGGTATTTCACCCCGTGGGAAAGGCACACAAGAATGCCAATTTCTTCTCTCGGGATGGAGGAAAGTGGCAGGAAAAAGACCCGTGCCTAGGTCTTAGCCTGAGGAGGATGTGTGTAATGGGGTTCATAGGCCCCACACCAGGGAACCAAGGATTAATGAGCGGCTTGGGGCCCAGAAGTCCCCACCAAGCCACACTTGATGGGTATGCTCACAGTGGAAGCAAAGCTCAAAAGGGGGTGGCCCAGCTCAGTCAGGGTGGGCAGAGCTGGTAGCTCCTGCAGAGAGGCTGCAGGAGCGCCACATCACCTGGACTTGATCCCACCACAGAGCCACCAAAGGCCCCATGGAGACCTGGAACAGAAGGTCACAACTGATGGAGAAGAGCCTCTGGACCGCTGTCAGTCAGAACCAGAGAGATTATTACTTTGAAGATGCTCCAATACTATGATTATGGGGACATATTAGTACTTAGATAATGATATATTATGTGCCAGGAATGGGCCTGAATGACATAAAAAAGCATCTGGTAATGAATATTGGACCAGGTTCTCAGTTGGTGTAAATTGGCATAGCTCCATTGGCTAGTGTTTCAATTAAGCTATGCTGAATTGCACAGGTGATTCACATGCTGTTCCCAAAACTGAGGCCATACAAAGATTAGCAAAAATGAAATCATTTTTCCTTTTTAGCTTCAGAATTTAGTTCAAAACATCTCAACGTCAGGTCAGTCATTCCTGTATCTTTAGAATTTTTTGCTTTACTTCTTTGGTGATAGTTAAGCAAGGTGTGGACAACAAAAAAAGCAATAAACAAAAATAATTCGGAATGATGCAATGCAACAAACACCCTGTCCCATCTCAGCACTCAACTGGGTTGAATAATTCAGCAAAGACCTAAGCACCTTTGGGGCCACCCATCAACACACCAGGACCTGTGAGGTGGGAAGAAAAAAACACCCAGACACTTTTGACACTTTCATAAATAACAGCAACTCCAGCTCCCTGTTAGCTGATGCTGCAGTTGCCATACAGCAGTGTAATTGAAACGTCTCGTAAAGGCAACTCAAATGGAAACAAATTACCAGAGTGACTCTATTATACTTAAGAAGCAATGTAGTTAATTCTTCTTCCCTTCTGAGCCCAGAGAATACTACTGGACCAGTGATCGTAAGAGCCAAATTCTGTGATCTGCGCTACAGATGCCTTAGGCGTGTTGTAGACGTGTTGAAAATTCTACTCCAATTCCATGCACCAAACTCTCATATTTCTGCAGACCTTTTGCAAGGTCTACTCCAATTGCATGCACCAAACTCCCATATATCACTGGCAGCTCTGCTTGTGAGTTCTTCTAGAGAGAAATATGTTACAAGAGTCTGAGCACAGGATTATGACAGGAGTTAGCTCTCTAATTTGAACAATTAGTGTCCTGGGGGACTACACAGTTTTGATTCAGTTTCCCCATGTTTAAATTGAGGATGATAGCATTGAACTGTATCACATGACAAGCCAGACAACAAGCCACTGAGGACCGTGGCGGCGGATGAGCATCCACTGAAATGCAGCCGACAAGCAGCAATGTCAATAGGCGTCGCTGCCGACAAGCAGCGTCATCCAGAGGCACGCCGAAAATCGGAGGCATTTTGGCAGCAACACCTCTGGATGACGCTGCTTGTTGGCGGCATTTCGGCAGATGCTTGTCTGCCGGCCAGTAGGCGGGTGCACTTAGACGCCCCGGCGGGCACCATGGTGCCCATGGGCACCGCGTTGGGGACCACTGCTCTAGATCAAGCTGTAACTCTGGGGACTGGTGCTGCTGATGGTGTAGGACTGCAGCCAGCGCCCTCAGGCTGTCTTTTGTAGCTGAGCAGATAGTAGGTAAATGATAAAATTGTCAAGGTCCACTTCAAGACAATCACAGCTCTGAAAGGAAGAAGGATTATGTATGCATCTCAGTTGTCACCTAGGTGATTGCAGGAGTCAACATTTTTAAAAAACAAAATAAAAACTGAGTACAGCAAATTAATCCCATTGTCCTCTGCAGTGACTTGCTCGTGGCACCTAATGAACCCTTGATACAAGCTATTGCCAGGAAGCAAAGATATCTGAGATTTTCCATCAGCATCTCTCTTCCAACTTCTTTCCCTTGGTAATATTTTAAAACTCGTTTAGTTTAGAGCTGAGCTTAAGCCAGAATATCCCAATATGGATTTTGAATACTTTAGAATTTGGAATAGCCAGTTAAGAGTTATGTTTCAAAACTTTTATGATCTGTCATTTGTAAAATTTTGGATTATAAACACCTTTAAGGTTTGGAGTGTTCTGAGATGCATTATTCTAAAACAGGCTCAGCTCTGTTCCAGTGAACACATAAAAGTCAGTAGGTCTAATAATCCTATTTACCTCAAGTCCTCACTACAGCTGCTCTCATACCAACCAGGCTATATATATAGTGTGTAAATTGCTTTGGGGTCCTTTGGGATGAAAGGCCCTAGATAAATGTAAGTTACTTTTTGTAATTACTTTTGAAGTGCTGATTGCTTGGCCATGTTCTTATTTGTATAGTTGGAACTGTGAATTTTAAAAGCAGAGCTATGGCTGTTTTTTTGAGTTGGGGAAGAAAGTATGTGCTAAGACTTTGATTTATGTTTTTCTATTCTGCTTTTTGAACATATGTAGGAGGGCAAGGAGTAGAGTAAGTACATTGAGAGAATGTGCTTGTATGGTATAATTTATCTTTGATACTGAAACAACTAGTTTATAAATTCTGTTAAGCAGCCTCCACTGATTCAGCACTTTTTCATATACCTAGCTGCTGATTCACTGTTGTCGAATCACGTGCATTAATTGAGGTTGAAGCATAAAGAAGTTATCTGGATATAGGCTTGGGGCTAGATTCTGGTGGTCCCTGAAGCAGCCACCATTGGTATTGGACCAGAGCAGTATAGACTAGGGCACTATTTCTCACTCATTGGTCATTGCCTTTCATGACCCACCTGGGGAAGTCATGAAAGGCAATCAGGGGGTCACGAGACACTGAAAGTTTTATTACAACTCTAAAGCCAAGAAAATAAAATTTGCATGATAACTTCAGCGCAGCCAAATCCTTCAAAATTTGACAGGTCAAATGTCCTATTTACAGTAGTAGTTGTATTGTATAGGTTTATCATTGATGCATTTTGTACTGTTGCGTTTATAGTAAATGTAAGGGCGTTGTGAACATTTGTGACTTCGAACAAGGGTTTGCCAACCTGAAAAGGGTGAGAAACACTAGTCTAGGAAAAGAACACAGGCCTTTCTGAGGGCAGAGCCAACCCTTGGCAGCCTCAGGATCTTCCCTGGTAATGATTGAAAGCAGCAGCAGCAGCAACAACAGAGAAAGAGGTCCAATCAGAGCTCTCTCCCCTGAATCTTCACAGGCCTGGACCACCAATGATATGAGCAGACTGCTTTTCACAGCTGGAAGTTTGAACACTATTTTCTGCCCCAACATTGGCTTTTTGCCCCAAACTTTTCTTACTTTCTCATAGTCCCTTTACTGCTGGTTTATTCTCCCTGCCCTCCATGCTCTGCTCTCCATTACTTCTACTATCACTACTACTCACTATCTTTTCTTTTCTGAAATAAGGATGAGATGTGCAAAGTAGTCAGTGTAGTCTTGGGCCTGGCGGATCCCCAGTTGCTGGAGTCATCATTAGCAATAACATAAGGTAGACCAGCCTTCAAGCTGCTTTACTCTCACCCCAGAATTGGGGAGCCACAAAATGCCAGCTCTGTCCTCCTGAAATTTGCCAGCCTGGAGGAGCTGAGACAGAGCATCTCCAAGTATATAACTCACTGGATAGTCCTGCCATCGCTAGTCCCTGTTAATTGAAGTTGATGCTTTTTGCCAAGATAAAAATAAATCAATAAACAAACTTTATGTGGGGGCGGGCAGGACAAAATATGAGTAATTTATCTTCTGCTTTTTTAAGTGTGGCAATAAATTAAAGCTGTTTCTGGTATTCTGATTGTATTTTATGAGGGAATCAGCATTTTTAGATGAAAAAGAAGGGGGGATAGTTTAGGAAGGACATGTTTTCATTGATGTTGGCAACTCCTTATGATTCCCTTCCTAGACAGTGTTGTAAGGTATATACTTATCTTGATGTGTATATAGGGATTGCATTTTCTTTTATGTCTGTGCAAAACATATCACGTGATAGGTGCTGCTGCAATATAGATGATAATGAGACTAATACAAATAGGAAGTATGAAGTCTAAAGCTGAGAAAGGCTCCTAAGAAAAGTAGCCTAAGTGTTTTTCAGATGGATTAAGAAAAAGTGCTGCCCATGCAATGCCATGCATTATAAATTTCATCCAGAAAAAAAATCTGGATGAATATGATACTGAAAACTGACCAACTTGCAGATTTGTATCCTTTTGAGTGCAGTTGGAGGAAAATAGAGCAGTCCTTGTTCAGTAGTATCACTAAGGTTTTGACTTGGCATTCATTGAAGACTGAGTATTGTTCTTCTAGAAGTGTTCTTTTGTTAGACCTTTTATAGAAACAGCCACAGACCAAGTAGTAACATGTCTTGTAAACCCAGAACTCGTAGGGCCCATTAGAGAAGGATCTATAATGGATGGAGCCAAATTTCTTCTGTTACCTTTTTGAGTCACTGGGCCATGTTTTTATTCAAGCTGGAAGGTTGCTTTGTGCCTTTCCTGCCTGATCTCAGATATGTAACATAAAATACACTCTGTTGCACCTCCTCTACCATTCTTCCACCGAAATCCCCAAGCCCCGTAGAATACATGGACCTTTCCTTGTTTGCTTTTGTAACAGGGCAGCAGATTCTTGGATCCTATACAGGGATACAGAGCACTTCTGTGGAATCATCTTGATGCAAAATACCTCAACCCTACAAAGAGATTGAGTTATTTTTGCTCCGTTGTGGTATCTGGTGGCTCTTTTTAACTCAAACCAGGATATATGTGTCTGGGGTTGAGGGAACTAGGGGTTTGGACAAGAGAGGTTCTGTAGGTTAGCCCTAGGAACACCTAAACTTGGGGAGAAAATTTAGGTTGAGGTTTATGCTGTTAAGCCCTTGGAAGCTGGATGACATAGGCAGGTGTAGCTTTTCCTTTAGAGAATATTGTTTGCTTGCAACTTTACAATTTTTGTGTGGCTCCTCCTGACTGGATGGTCTGTTCATAATAAAAATTAATCATCAAAAGGAAAAACACTTTTTCTCTTCTTTCCATGCTGAAAAGTAATGAGATACAGGATCAGATTCAGACAAAATATTCTGTCTCCTCTGATCTTTCATTCAAAACTTGAATCCCAACCTGAATCCAAGATAAAGAACTTCTGGACTTTAGGAGACTTTAGATCTGGATCCAATGCAAAATTCCAGTGCTAATGGCCATCTCCAGCAGGAGAGAATGACGCCGGAAGGTTAGACAAGGCTATAAAATTCTTTCAGTAAAAGCATTCTATTTAGTTCTTATTGTCCCTATGGTAATCAATGTTTTCACGCTTAAAGGAGTGTAAATTGGTACTGGAAGATACTTTTGCTGCTTTTGGTGCTTCTCCAATATTTTGTAATAGTTTTTGAGCACTGTGTAATGAGAATTTAAATATTTGCTCTATTAAATGGGAAGAGAGAGCTTCTTTGCTGGTGTACCCTTATTATTTGTTTCTTGAGCTCAAGTGTATGAGACTTGATTTGATTCTATGGCTTTTCTGGTGGCAGACACCGTTAGTCTTGCTGGTAGCAGGAATAGTTGTTATGCACAGAATTAAACCAGAAGTTCCAATGGTTCACCTGTTTTTTGCTCCATTTTTATAGTGAAAGAACTCCTGCCAATAAAGGTTAAAATATAAGAAATTCCTTATGTTTGAAAAAGAAAGGGAGGATTGAGGTCTTGTTAAATTCCTGTGCTTGGATTCAGACATTCTGGTTTCAGTCCTGACCTTGCCACAGTCTTCCTTTGTGACTTTGAGCAAGTAACTTATTCCCTCTGTGTTTAAGTTCCCTATCTGTAAAATGGGAGTAAAGATACTTCACTTCTCCCACCCTTTGTCTGACTTGTCTGTTTAGGAGGTAAACTCTCTGGGGTCGATATTGCCTCTTACTATATTTCTGTACAGCATCCAGCACTGAGGGGTCCTGATCTGTTTGGACCTCTTGGGACCACCATAATACAAATATGTTTTGATGTTTTCTGGTGCCAAAGCCTCTTGTAAACTAAGATGGAAAGTAAGATGAATGGAGTTTCTGTGGCAATACATATTTTTTTTTTGCCTATTCCCTGGCATAGTATTCGCTATTACTCTGCAGTGCTGTTCAAAAGCAATAAAAAGGGCAAAAAATAGATATTCCTTCCACTTCCCCTCTGAAGGCTAGTGAACAATGGAATTGCACAAATGTGTGCCCAGGAGGATGGTATAGATGGTGCAGTCACTCTTCACATCTGCCATGATCAAAATGCATTCAGCAGTTCTTAAGGGGCCTGGTGAGTGTGTTGCTGCCCAAATAGCTCATAAAGTCATCTGCTATCTGCCTGTGTAGGTTTTTGCAGGTGATGTTTCTCTTTTACTCACTCTGATCTAACATCCCCCTTTTCCTCTTACATCCTTCTCTGCTCTTCTCTTCTCTTCTTCTTCTGGCTTCTCCCTTATGTCACCAGTGCCGTCTTCACCCATCTGTTTTTCATTTTTATCATTTGTGCCAACAAACTCTGCTACCTACTCCATGACAAGTGGATGCTGTTGGTCTTATTTTCATGATAGACTACAGATTCATAGCTGTCAGATAAACCCATCAGAGCAGACTCTTCTTATTCAAACATCAGGGATTTTCCCACTTTCTGGCCATAAATTAAGAATTGATTTAGCTTTCTTTTTGCGGAAACTTAAAAAAGTTTCTGCCAAGTATCAGAGTACTACAGCATGCCCCTCCTTTCTGAAAAGATATATCAAAAAGTCCGTCCGACTGTTTTCTATGAAAATTAAAATAGAGCTTGATAACAGTAGAGAAATCATCAGATATTTAGCAGTGGAAGAACAGTTTGTGTGGGTGTTGGCTTATCTGTAAAATAGGAAGACACCTTGAAATGTTTGGGTATGTTTCTTTATCAGTTCAAAATAGTGGATAGCTCTTTCTAGTGTTTGCCTGAGCCTCATAAAGAAAATCATTTTAAGCAGGAAACTGGATTCTCTTCTTCTGTGTACAAGAACATCAACTGTTGCTGATTCATATGGAGCTGTTTTTAACATACATATATTTGTAAAATGCCATTGAAGCGTTTTTTTTGTTTATGATTTTTTTCGGATAATGTGTATGTGTTGAACTAAGTTAAATATATTGGGATGTTGTATTCCAATTCTTCGAGATATAAAAGAGTTCACCACACTAAAGATTTGTTTATTTATAATATAAAGGCAGTGACAGTTGCAGGTTAACAAAAGTAGGCTGTAATTCTATATCGTTCCACACCTGCATTAGAGGAAATTAAAATAAATATTAAAGGGTTGTTCTTTCAAGATGTTCCTTATCTGAGTGATTTCTTTCCTCACTTCCTGATTTCTACTTCAAGCAGTTTAACCTAGCCAGCCCCATGACTGCAGAGTACAATCTGTGTGTGTGTTGTGTGCATTAGTAACACTCAACTATGGTCTGTTGCTTTCCTCCAACGTAGGGTTTGCCCATTGGAATTTGAACTCTATATGAATCCACTGGCTATGCCAACCCTATACCGCAGTGCAGGGAGAAGGCTTCCTATGTTTTGTGTGAGCTCATGTGCAGAATCTTTTGCATAGTATCCTGGTGTTTCTGGTGTGTTTGAGCCTTAGGTTTGCACACAAACCTGCTCAGAATTCAGCTCGTTTTGAATAAAACAGTAATCAAGATGCCAATCCAAGAGTAGTTTGAGGTTTACTGGTGCCATGTATAGTCATCTACAAAACTATTATGCACTTAAACAGAGGGGCCTGGAATCTGATTTCAATCCAATGTGAGTCAGAAGTAACAACAACGTCAATGCCAGGATAAGTGAATTCAAAATCAGGCCTTGACCCTGTGGGAAGGCAATAAAAGAGAACTTCAGTGTATGCCTATGTTAACAAAAGAAAGCAAATAGCTACAGGAAAGCAGGTCGGTTCCATGGGAGTACCTAACTAGTGATATTGGTTTGCTTTTGTTGTTCTCGTAGCACATCAGTTACACAAATTAAATTAGAAAATTGGAGTTCTAAAATACAGCAAGTTTACAGAAAGAACATGAGGTTTAGAAAGAAAGCAAGAAGGAGAAAAATGTGTGGTAAGGGAACTATATCAGGAGGTACTAACAGTGGGGTACTGAAGGCCTTGAATAATTATCAGGAGCCTCAGGGAACAGTGTCTCTAATAGCAGAAGTGGATGACTGCAATCACATATTGTGTTTCAGGGATGGGGTGGTCATGAGTGTTTTTATTACAGGACTTACAATAATAGGAAGTTTAGTTTATATTATGAACTGTCAGGACAATTTCTTAATAATTTTAAATATTTAAGGAAAGATGATCATTCAGTGTACTGGGAGGTACAGTTACCACCTGTTCTATTGCAAAGTTCAATAGAGGCATCTGTTCCTAGATTTAATATTCTCAAATATATTTTGGTAATCTCTGTTGTTTAATTAAACCCTGAGGGCACAGAGATGCTTGAAAACCTCCTCATGGGGCAGCATGGATACTTGCAGTCAACAACCCAGGAGCAGTGTTAAGAACTACATTTTGTTAAGCAGCCAGTTATCAAAGAGGATTACACACTACAAAGGATTAAATACTGCATAAAAAACCCCCAAAGGATGGGAATGAATGACATTACCAGAGAATTAAGCAATAAACCAATGTTCTAGAGGATTTCAGTCAGCACTTTGTGGAACCCCATTCTATTGATCTAAATTGTTTCTGAGATATTTTATAAAGATAAATGATTCACTTACAGAGTCATTACTATGTCTGGTCACCCTTTTTAGGGTTATACTTACAATTATATCTAAAAAGACTATGAGGTTAATCAGCAATATTTGTATGTTCTAGGGGTACATAAATTAAAATGTGTAGAAGTCTATTTGCATATAATTCTGGGAAATTATTGATCTCTTAAATCTTTGGCAGCTTTTTAAACTTTTTTTTCTTTTGTTGTTTAGAGGCATATTTTGGTGGCTAACACAGAAGATCAGCTATTGCAAATCATAAAACAGGGCATAGAGACTCGTGTAGTGCCTGTTGGAGCTTATAAAATCAATATATATTTTAGTCTCACTAAATATCTCATTAGTTCATTCTATTGACTTAAAGTAGCTGATACCTTATTAAATACTAAATATGTTTTTGATTCAAGAAAAAAAGTGTATCATTGATTCTCCAGAGGTTCTTCCATTTACCCCAAGTCCCAATATCTGATAACCTCTGTAACCATCTAGTGGGGATTTGAATTATGAACATAAATAGTATGAGTCATGGCATAGGGAAGTTTAGAGAGATCTTGTTAGCCTGAAAATGACGTTTTTCATGTAATATTATCTTGTATTTCCCCCGATATAAGTTTAGAAACCTACAAAGTCAAATGTGTGTTTAAAAGTCATAGTTTTCTGTGTTTGTTTTGGAACTGAATCCATTATGTTTCAGTCTTGCCTGGATGTGGATGAGGGTGGTGAAAGAGCAGTACTGCGCTATTAAATACACTTGCTGAACATGGTGCTTTTATTACTCATGATCCAATAAAATGAAGCAAGGTGAAGGGAGTGGGCTGTTCAGGCCAATTGTTAACTGGGACATGGCACCTAGCATGCTTCTAGCTGGCTTAGGAAGATACTATTTTTTCAGAAACCTTGGGCATATTTCTGTCAGTGGCTGCCCCTGCACAAGCAGCAAAGAATCCTGTGGCACCTTATAGACTAACAGACGTTTTGGAGCATGAGCTTTCGTGTGTGAATACCCACTTCGTCAGATGCATGCATCAGATGAAGTGGGTATTCACCCACGAAAGCTCATGCTCCAAAACGTCTGTTAGTCTATAAGGTGCCACAGGATTCTTTGCTGCTTTTACAGATCCAGACCAATACGGCTACCCCTCTGATACTTGCCCCTGCACAGTGATTTTCTAAACCTCACTTGAGCAGACACTACTCTTGGCAGAAGGGGTCAGCAGCAGAAGAAGTATGATCTAGTCCATATCTAAAGCCCTTGCTTTCCTCAAAGAGACCTGCTCAAGCTGTCCATGGAGTAGTCAGGCAGTCTGTTTATACAGGATACAAAAATTCATGTATAGTTTGTATTCTGGTTGTTCCCTTTTTCAGGGGATCCCTGGCAGTTTCATCCACAGGGAAGCCTCATGTCTCATCAGCTTACTGTAGTTCCCAGGTCTGTGAACCTGGGCCAAAATTGCAAATATGAATTTTGAATTGGGTGCTTAATGTGAGATGACTTCAGGAATTGCTAAACACCAGCTCTCTGACAAGCTCTACAGCTGGCAATGATGTTACCCTCAACTGCCCATTTTATCTCATGCTGCCCCTCACACATGGAGGAGCTCTCCATAAGCATCTGTAGAGCCACTTTATTCTTCTCCTTCAAATCCCTCCTTAAAAAGCTCCTTTGCTGTGATTCCTATGGGGTGGGGGAAGGAGACTTGACAAGGATTAGACTGTTGGAGTGCAGAGACCATTGGCTCACCAATATTGCCACATTGTTTCCTTGTACTCCCTATCTGTTTGTATCCATCTTGTCTTATGCTTAGATTAAGAGATCTTTGGGGCAGGGACCATATTTCTGTTCTATCTGCTCAGCCTCTACCACAATGGGGCCTAATCCATAAGCAGGGCTCCTATGAGCTATAATAATACAAATAAAGTTCTGTCTCAGTGTGCACTGGGTTTGTCATAAAATCTAGGGTGGGACTTCTGTGCACAGTCTCTTATTTAGTTGTTGATCCTTTTCAGAAATGTGGAGGGGATATTTTCAGAACATGACACAGTCTAATAACCCAAGAAAAGTTCTTTGCAGAGAAGGGAGCTAGCAAAGTCCAGCCCGAGTTCCTTTTCTCCTGATTTAGAGGAACAATATCTTCTTGTTTCCTCCTTCAGGCTATACAGGCATGGGCATGCCCCAGGAAACTGGGATGAGGAACATCCTATATTGGCACAGTGTGTGCATGTGACACTGATGTTCACAATCTGGCATCTATGATATCTGATGATGTTTGTGTCACTATTAAAGCAATGGGAAAGCAGTAGAATCTAAGGAAATTGAAACACACACACAAATAGGGCGAAGCATGCAAAAAATAATCCCTGTAATAAACACCCAGAAGAACATAAACTTTTTAAAACTATCTTATTTAATTGGGTGGGAGGGGGATTTTTCAGTGCTCCATTAAGTAACGGATCTGCAATTAATCTGGTGCTTTCTCTGGTATTCAGCCCTTTCAGAGAGAATAGGAGCCAAGATCATTGGCTGAGCTGTGTAGCTGTCACATTTTCAGTGCTGGAAAGGTGCAGTGGAAGTGAATCGAAGCAGTATTTTAGCTTGCTATTGCACATCGCCAGGAGCACCGAGAATGATGAACGAAATGAATACTCTGAAGCTAAGTAAGATACCAACTCTCTCAGTCTAGAGTAAGAAACACTCCTGCAGCAGCAGCAGCAGCAGAAGCAGCAAAGTCTGCCAGAGAAAAGAACTGATTTTTAGCCATCCATTCCAACTCCTTGTGGGATTGTGCACTATCCAGGGTGCTGAAACATGAACCAAACAGCAACTGTGTCCCATCATGTCAAGTGTCCGTCATCTAAGCCAATCAAGGTAAGGGCAACATTTGTTTATTTTGTTCCCCTGTAGTGTCCTATGTACATTGTAATTCCATATATTTAACACACATCAATTTGTATGCTGGGTTTGCTACCAATAGAGCGTGTTTGGATTGTGTTTGGAAGGAAGGTTGAATCCAAGTAAAGGATTTGTGTATAGTAAGCTGCATAAGGATTTTAACGGGAGAACATAGTAGTGAGTGTAGTATACAGGGTCATTTATAATTCGTAGTTTTAATCTTAGTGTCTGGAATCTTGGTATAATGCAGAAAGTTTCCCAAACTTGGGGTGAGTTTGCAGTATCATTTGGTCGGTGAAAGAAATTAAGAAGACTATACAAGATATTGAAAAGAGCAAACCCGCATCCTGAAATGCAGCTGGCAGCTGAGTGTGATGATTTGCCATCTTTTTGCATCCTTTAACTAAAACACAAAAACCCCAGAGGCATTAACTTTGCAGCAGAGATAATGAACATTTGTTGATTAATTTATATTAAGGTCCAAATCAATTTTTTACAAATGTTTTCTTGAAGCAAACCCATACGCATATTCATGTGAAAGTTTGTCATGTATTATCTGGCTAATTGAAAATACAGGCATATTGTTCTGGAAGATCTTACTTTATTTTTTGATTCTTTACTGCATGGGAGGGTCAATGGCTGTGGTGTGATGATCTAGAGGTGCAGTATAATATTGAGGTTTTATTAATGGTTGTATCATTCTTCAATCAATTCTGATTGGCATGGGGCTAATAGTTCATTTCACATTGTTAACTTATCTGGTTACTACTTTGGTTCTTTTCATTGTGCATTGTTACTGTACATGTGTATGTGTTGTAGTTCTGGCAAACGATGGGAATTTCTGATGGGAATAATCCGCTAGATTGTTTGCCATTTTCTTATCCTCCCTCTGACAAAGCCTTGGTTTTTACACTGGGTAAAGTTTTCTATTAATGCAAAATGACTTGACAGCTGATGTTCTAGTCTCTTTAATAAGGAAAAAGTAACCCCTAAATATACTGGTATGCAGTAAAAATGATCTCTATAAATATAAGTGATTTTTCCTGGAATAATATAGTAAATGTTCATGTGTTTGACTATTTGTCTCAGTTCTGTTCTAAAGAGAAAGTACCACAAGAGGAAATTTTGCATTGGTTATTTTGTTTCACAGATTAAGGTGGAAATCTGCAAAAAGTACAGTCCAATACTTATATTTTCACATAATTCAAAACTGTGCAGTGATAACTGTGGTGCAAACTAATTTTAAGTGATATGACAAAATCTAGTTCTTTACCCTGTTTAATGGAAAAAGTTGGGAATTATTTATTTTTAAAAAGGAATGTCTGAAAGACAAACATTAGAAAATTAGCAGCTAGGTTTTCTAAACTTAATTGCTGGATGTAAAAAATCTTACACTTTTTAGTAACTGAGAGAGGAGGGAATAACAGGTATATATCTTCGATATCATTTGATCCTAAGGTTACAATTAATAGAGTACAGAGCTTAATGCAAACTATGTGTAGTCAGGAAGCAGTTGGGGATTGACCTTTGTTCTTAATGACTAGTCATGCAATTCATAATGGTATTTGTCAACCATAAATGACCAGTTTTTTTCATGCTCAAATGTTCAAGGTCACAAAAATGATGAATTGCAGTTGCCTTGGCCCACTTCAAAGAGTGCAAGTGTATATAATATTAAATCACTTCAAATCATTTCATACTCTGTAGGTCTAGCACTGAGAATAATAAGGGAACAGAGTGTACTGTGCAGTAAGGATGCTTACACTGTAAAGTATTCCTACATTATATTTGATATACTTATTTTTCACTGACAGCAACACTTCCTAAATTCATTTGACTGGACTTGTTAAACCAAAACAAAAACTGTTAGATACACAACTAAAAACCAACCCAAACAAGTCAATATTCTTCAAAAAGAGAGAGAACATGATTCAGAGTCTTTTAGACATATCTTTCATTATACAACAAACATAGCAATACTGATACCATAAGTTAAACTATATTTCATTTTTTGCCCATTATTTAGTGTCAGGTGTAAGATGCACGTTAGAAAAGCTAAGCCAAGGGTTACTACATGGTAAGGGAAATATGACGTTGAAAAATTAGTAACAGACCTATTGTAGAATGCCCTATCTCTGCAAGCTATATGTGAAATAAGTAATTAGTAAGCAGTAGAATTCACAGTGAATATTGCTAAGTATATTTTGACAAGTAGCATGGGAAATATTGGTAGAAAAATGGTAAAATCTAAGGAGAACACGTAGAAGGATAACTTAGCACCGCTTGTTGTTTTGTCTATATAAAATAGTTCTTTGTTTTATCTCTTTGTTGTGTTCGTTATGCTTCTCTCGAAACACAGGCCCTTTACATCTCTGCTCACTCCTTGATACATTTGGTATGATGATACCACCATATGTTTGTTTGGAGTAGTTATTTCTTGTGCTGCTAGTGGAACCCGAAATTCTGAATTCTCATATACAAATACACAGAATGATGCACTTATCCAGTAAACTGAGTCTCGGATATTTGCTGCTATCACTGATGTAATTCATGTCCTGATTAGAAGTTCTGAAACTCCCATTTCATTATCCAGTGCAGCAGACTGCATGGCAAACAGTGACATGTTGAGTTATTTTGGGTCTTCACATTTTAACCGTTGATAAATTGTATACAGTAGAAATAAGCTATAAAAAGAACTGAATAAAAATACTTTGAAAAGGGCAACAGAATACACAGGAGTATGATGAATAGTTTTTCTCAGTAAAGTTTGACTGAAAATAGCTGGAGTTTAGTGAGCTAAATACTGAGGCTCCTGCTGCTGTAGATGAACGTGATGAATAGTTGACTTGTACGTCTATGATTTTTTTCATGCATCAATAAGCTTTTGTTTTATACAGACTCATGGGGGCTGAGTCTTACTTTCAGCAAGGCCCTTTTACATCTCTCTTGGGATGTTAATGTGTAACTGGATACAAATTACAGCTACACCCATTTTCAGGTCCCTAACACTGCCAGAGCAATGTTACCTTAGTGTATGTGAGAATTAGATCCATGATGTCCAAATGGTGACATATGGCCATGTTAACATATGAAATCCGATTGTAGTGGAAAGTAGAAAAGAACAAAGATAACAAAACCCTTCAGTTTACCTAGGTTCAAATGCAAAATGTATTAATAAAATATTTTTTTAACTTCTAATCCTTTTTATAGCTTTTCTGAAGTGACTGCAAATCTTACCACCATGCTAGCAGTATTATGAATAATGATCTTTCACTGTGAGATCTGTAACAAATACTTTTAGGGTCTAGCAGTGAATGCTAAACACTTGTTTTATTTCTGTATCATTACAATATTGTCTTCTGAAGTCTTCCCTTCCTTTTCCCTCCCCCCAGGGCAATTATCCTGTTTTTATTCTTTATGCTCTTGGCCCATATTGTCAACACTGCAAGTAAATTAGACCCCATAGCAGAATCACACTGTTATAGTATACTAATAGCAAAATAAAAATTTTTGTCACCAAGAAAAGAAAAAGCAAATAATAATTTAATAGGTTTGGAAAAAAACATATTGAATTATCAAGACTGACCAAACTCTCTACCACCATAAATCCCCTGAAAACACAAATCTATATGAAAATTACAGGTCTTGCAGAGTAGGAGTGTTTGCTTCTCACTTCTTTCCACAGACAGGTCTATATTGTGCACTTCAGAAGAAAGGAATTAAGCTAACATTTCTGCAATTCTTGACTTTCTTTAATGACAAAGACTTCCTACTAGATCATTTCCCTTGACCTTTATCAGCCCGTTTCTGGATCTGATTATGGGTGGTCATATAGAAAGAGCAACTGACTGGCATTTCAGGAACACATGGTCTCTGTCTAATGATTGGTGCACTGCAATATATTGTCCATATGTTTTACTCCTTTACCCTGCCCTTCATCCATTATTTTAACATTGTAAGGTCTGTGCAGTAGGGATGGATAAACATGTGTTTAGCCAGTGGCTAGCACTTTGTGGGAGTTACCTCATCTTAAACAAATAAGAAAAAGTAATATCAATCATTCTTTAATTAATAATTTAATATCTCCCTAGGGAAATAATAAAGCATTTTTTTGCTTTCAAAGTCCATTGTTGTAGTTGCAAAACACACAGTACGCGTCTTACCTGAAAGTAGTTTGAGGGACATAATTTTAAAGGGGCTTCTCTCAGTTCTCCAGAACTGGGTATACAGTTTTCCATACACAACAAATCAGATTTGTACAGGAAAATTGCATCTTCTGTCAAATCAAGAACCTATTCTTGCAGACTCTTACACACACACATCTTCATTGCTCAAGTGAGTAGTGACTTCATTGAGAATGCTCATATGAGTAAAGATTATTTGCTTTGGTAATAGTTTGCAGGTTTGAGGTCCAGATAGTTAGATGCTTAAATACATAATTTGTGTACACAAATTAGATTTTTTCCACATATGCAAAAATAATTGCACCTGTGACTATATAGGTTGCTTAGAAAACTGATCTCTTATATTGTGTAAACTGAGAATAGCACTATTGAAAACATAATGCTTGATTTCAAAGACCAGATTTCCAACAGATAATCTGAATGATTGTTCCGTTATGAATTGTTCTGGATTGTATGTAACACAAATGTCACGCATCACTAATATGAGCAAATGGCATTTAATAGGAAGGCTGTCTATGGCAGCATAATAATGCAAGAAGAAAAATGTGCATTTAGTACTCTAATAGGCTTGTATAGATTTACTATATATATATTATTTTGTCCCAACAGCAGTCTAATGCCATATCAGTGTTTTCAGCATCAGATAATTAGAATATTTCCACACATTGAATTATAATGCTTAGTTCCTGTTGTCCATTGAAGCATTGTGCAGAGGTGATAGTGGAATGTGTGAGGTATGTTAATAATGTGAGACATGGAGAACATATACTTTTGGAACTGGCCACCTAGGAACAGAAGCTTAAAGAAAGAAAAAAAAAATTTTTTTACAGCCACTTGTCATTAATCCATGAGCTGAAGACTTGTAATATACACAAAAATAAATTATACAATTTGTGCCTGTTTATCTAATCCACCAGTTTTTGACTCCTCTATACAAAGACAGTACATAGAAAAATGGTAATTTAGCCATGTCAGACTGAAGAAGGGTAATAAGCAATTAGGAGGATTAGGTGCATATAGGATGAAAGAGGTCAATTGGGGTGGGACATAATATGAATAATTTTGGGTTTTACTCCCGAAATGCATATTGGATTCCATTGCCACCACACCATCTACAGTCACATTTCTACCCACCTGCACGTTTGGTTTACGCCAGTGTGGTTATTTGTATTTTATAAAACAAAAATACCAAGAAATGTCCATACGTGCTTACAGTGAGCATGATATAACAGTCAACTTCTGTGAGCTGGAATTTGCTAGACGAAAATGCTAAGATTTTGACAACCACATGTAATTCTTCCATTTCCACAGCTTACTCATATTACATTTCTATACCATCTTGTCCTTCCTGCTGACAGTCTGCTGCTCTTCCTTTGAAAAAGCAGCCCCATCTTAGTCAGAAAGTGCACATTTACCTGCATGCTTACAGAGAAAGAGCTAAAGGAAGGAAACCAATTTTAAATATAATGTTTGCTTTCCAAACTGTTTAAAGGTAGCTACTCTGTTATGTGGCTAACATCAAGATCAGTTTTATTGCAGTGATTCTGACTGATACAAGGTGGAAGAGAAACAGGTAGTTAAAAAAAGAAAAGAAAAGAGAAACTAGAAAAGAGCTGGACAAAAAAGAGAAAAAGATGCTAAACATATCTTTATTTTATACTGTAAGAAATGGCTTAGTGTCAGCACTTTCTCATTTCAGCTCCGCAGTATACCTGCTCAGTGATTGT
Source organism: Gopherus flavomarginatus (assembly GCF_025201925.1). NCBI lineage: Eukaryota > Metazoa > Chordata > Testudines > Testudinidae > Gopherus > Gopherus flavomarginatus. Next base: position 66,224,975 of record NC_066626.1, read on the forward strand.
CTAACATTCTTCAGTAACAAAAGTGGAATTGTTCACAAGTAATTCCTAATGGTGAAATGAAACCTTGAAAAATCATTTTTATGACTTGTCATTCATAGCCAAGTGGCTATATGTGTTTGCATTAGAAATCTTAATATTGATCCATCAACTCAGGTCTTTCCATTTTTAATTTTTCCTTCATTTTATAAAAATATATAAATCTCTTTGTGTGTATGAGATATGCTTGATATTTGCCAATGCTTTAGCATGTATATTTAAGCATTTACTTCTATATGCTATAATACGTTTGCCATTCATAACTTTTAAATTAATGACCTTTTGGAGAAAGAAATAATTGTAAAGTATATATGAACAAATATATAGGAAAGTTATAATAAACTATACTTACTGTTAGGTTAGTAGTTTCCTGGATTGTAATCATGTAAGAATTTGCCTGCTAAGAGAGAGTTGGTCTTTGAGGCAGTGTAAAATATGGTCTATGGATGTTAGATAAAGTTTTCCCTAAAGAATACTTAAGAGTGAGCAGTTTAATCTATTCTGGTCTTTAATCTTAAAACCATTGTGTTAAACAAATTTTATGAGAACGTAACACCCATTTTCTTCAGCATCACAGCCTGAAATTTAACACCTCAGGATTCATTTCTTGGTATCTTATGGGTAAACTATATGTTGTTTTGGAAATTAATAAGAACAACGTGCTTTTATAGATACTACCTTTTATGTTAGCAAATCAAATAATCTTATAAATGTTAAACTTCACAACATCTCCTGGGGGGGAGTAGAGTTATTCCAATTTGACAGATAGCTCTTCCACAGAGTCTGTGGCTTGGTCTACACTACAGACTTATTTCAGTATAACTATGTCACTCAGAGGTGTGGAAAATCCACACCCTCAGAGTAGAGTTACCAGACATCTGTTTTTTGACCGGGATGCCCAGTTGAAAAGGGATCCTGGCAGCTCCGGTTAGCACAGTTGACTGGGCCGCTAAAAATCTGGTTGGCCACAGCGGCCCTTGGAAATGGCTATCATGTCCCTCCGGCTCCTAGGTGCATGGGCAGCCAGGGGAGCTCCATGCGCTGCCCCTGCCCGTGGCGCAGATGCCACCTTGAGCTCTGGCTCTGCAGCTCCCATTGGCCAGGAACCACAGCCAATGGGAGCTGCAGGGGAAGAACCTGAAGATGGATGCAGTCCACAGAGCCCCTTGGCCACTCCTGCGCCTAGGAGCCAGATGGACATTGCCACTTCCTGGGATCTGCCTGAGGTAAGTACTGCCCAGAGCCCACACTCCAAAGCCCCTCCGATACCTGAACCCCTGGTCCCAGCCTTGAGCCCCCTCCCACACTCTGAACCCCTGGCCCTGCTCCTGCCCCTGCTCCCAGAAGTGGCTGGCACCACGTCCCTGCAGCCCTGGGGGAGGATGGACAGAGGGCTCCATGTATTGCCCTTGTCTGAGGATACCTCCCTCGAAGCTCCCATTGGCTGAGGTTCCCCATTCCCGTCCAATGGGAGCTTCAGGGGAGGTACCCACAGGCAAGGGCAGCCTTTGCCCCCCACTTCTCCCAGGGGCCGCAGGGAAGTGGTGCTGGCTGCTTCTGGGAGTGCAGCGGGGCCCATGGTGCCACTGGGGTGGCAATACTGTGGGCCGGATCCAAAGCCCTGAGGGGCCGGATCCGGCCCATGGGCCATAGTTTGCCACCTCTGGTATAAGCTGAGAGACAACAGATGTTTACAGGCAGACAGATGGGGAAGTACAAGGAAACTAAGAGACAGTATTGGTCAACATGACAGGCAGTTTTGAAGATATTTACAAGGAGCAGCTCTCCTTGAGGGGCAGCCTGGTAAAAAGCACAAAGGTGGTTGTCTAAAAGTTTAACAAATAGGTGATACAGCCTGACATCATGGACCGATCAGAGGCAGGAGTTGACATTTCAACAATGAATGAGAGATGATGGGTAGAATGGGGGCAAGAAGAAGGTGTGGAAGATTATGAGGAGTGGAAGAGAGTGAACCAGCAGTCAAAGTCAGAGAGGAAGTGGATGGAGAAGAGTTGGGTGGATGATAGATTATAGCAATATGAAGTGGGAGAGGGGAGAAGAGTCAGATGCAGAACTGTTTAAAAGGGGAGAAAGATAGTGAAGGGGAAGGTGGGAGAGGTTGGTGGTGTCAAGAACGGGAGAGGAGAAGTCCACCAACCCCCACCCTGGTCTGATCCAGGGTGCGGAGTGTGAGAGAAGGAGAGACCTTGATAAGAGAGGGCAACTGCAGAGGCAGCATCAGACGAAGGGACACAGGTCTGTGGGAGCACCAGAAGCTGGAGGGAGAGAGATGAACAGATTGTGAATTGCTGTAATCTTTTTAAAGATTGAGTGGGCATCCTAGGGAGAGCAAGAGAAGGGGAGGGAGAGGAGTTAAGGATGGTGGTGGTCATCAGGTGTGGAATGGTGACCTGAATGGGGTGGAGAGGTGGTGGGGGTGGATGTTGGGAAATGGATAGGGTGGGAATGGAGTGAGGGCCGATATTGGGGCAAATGTTATGAGAGGTGATCAGCAGGATATGGGACATACACTTGTAGGACAAGGGGGATCCATGGGGAGAGGGAAAGAGGAGCAAATAGAAGTGATGGGAACTGTAAAAGGGTGAGGGTAACCAGGAAGGAGAGATAGAGACACAGTTACGATGATAGAGAAGTAGGTGAGTGAGAGCTATGGGTGAATGGCAGAGGGACAAGATTACAACCCAGTCCCTGCAAAACCACACCCCAAAGAAAGGTTTGCTCTTAGCCCTGGCACTGGGTCTGAGCTGGCTGGGAAGTGCCCTCTGATATAGGCAGAGCCTCCAGTCATGCTCCCCATTGGCAATGAGGGGACAAGGCCAGGCTGTGATGTGTTACTGACCGGTACTATAATCTTGGACATGTTATTTCACTGTTTTGTGCCTTGGTTTCCCCATCTGTAAAACAGAGTTAATGATATTTGCCTTCTTTTTTAAAGCACTGTTTTTGGAGATGTGTGATCGTAAAGCACTATATAACCAGATGACTTTTCTAAATATGAATAAATCTGCTTCTGTGTCCAAAATATAAAAACTATTTGTATGCATTAGAATGGGAGGCTTTTTTGCAGATGATGTGGGTGGGCTGGTATTAAATACCAGATCTCTTCATTTTCATATAATTCACTGTTTGGAATACTGGGGTGCTATCCAGACCTGTGGGGGGGTGTCATTGCTTGCCCTATAGCCCAGGTGCCTTAAATGCTCTGCTGCTGTGGCTCACAGCCTGGACCCCTACTGCCAGCAGACAAGCACACATTGAACATCTGTGCAATAAGCAGCTCTGACTCAGCACTGATTCCAGCTGCCGTCGTGTTATATGCCAGCCACACTCTGATTGACATAAACCAGCTCTGCTTGCAGCTGGCAAGATGACCCCAATATCCTGAAGTCCTGAATTTTCCCCAAACCCCATGCTCTGCAATGCCCAGCCCTTTCCTGGACCATTCAGAGGTTCGTGTGCTCCTTTAGAGAGACAAACTGCAAACTTTATCACTTTAACAGGAATTAACAAACATTTTAATTCAAGCATAGCACTGGATTGGTTTTGATTAAAAGTAAAACAAGTTTATTAACAAAAAGAGACAGGATTTTAAGTGAGTTCAAATATAAAGGTTAGAAACAAAAGTTGGAATGTGCTTCTAAGTCTAAAACTTAACTCCAGCCTATCACAATCTTTGTCTAAACAGGTTTCTCAACTATAAGCAGTTTTCAGAGGTTTCAGCCCCGTTGGTTGAAGGATCCATCTTTCTGCAATCCCAAGAGCTCTGGTCTCTTTATCCCGAAAGTGATGGATTACTTAGAGTTCTCTGCCCCTCCCTTTATAGACCAATAAACCTTTGAAAAGCATATCTCTAAGAGTTCATTGACCTTGCTTCAAAAAGCAGGAAGGCTTTCTGAGAGGGCTGTCTCGATCCCTCATCGAGATTAAGTGATCATCTTTCCCCACCTATTCTCCTGATGGCTTTGTTTACCTTACGTTTAAATATGTTTTCATTGTCTCTGCTGATGACCAGGCTGGTTAGACAAACAAAATACACAGTCCTTTGTGATCTGGACCTGTGGATTCCTCAACTATCCTGCGAGCTTTGATGGTTCTATTTACTGCATAAGTAAACAGCAATCCCATTGCCACTGGTCAACTGTGCTTGTTTCTCCTTTATTCAGGTACAGACTTAAAACATAATATTAGAGAACAGCCATGACTCCATATAGAGTATTCATACATACATGTTGCAATGATATTAATCCCCAGTGTGTTATTAGTTTTCCAGTGATATTACATGACACGTTTTAGCTACAGGTCATGACATCAATGAATTGGAGTACAATGGTCTAGCCAGCTGAAACTCATTGCTACATACCAGAGAGCCACTTGCCTTCTGGCCTAAGGATGCTCTTAGGGTCATAAATACCTTATTGCAGTACTGTGGACTATGCCAAGGCAAACAACTAAGGTGAATGCTGTATTTTTATACCAATACATTTTGGCCTGGGTCCTCAGGAGGTTTAAATGGAAGCAACATCAGTTAGGTCATTAGAACTGTGCCTATTTACCTCCATCCTCCCTGATTTACAGCGGCTACAAAAATATGTATACAGTAACCAAATACAGCTAGATCCCTTGATTCATGTGCCATGGAACAATACATAGAATTGATGATGATGATAATGATTCTGTATATCACAAAGGGCAATATATCACTCTTTGCCTGTGATAATGTTATTCTGACCGAAGCAATGACACTTGCCTCCGTTGAATGAAAATGATTGATGAAAACATTGGCAAAGCTAACGCATACACAAGCAATAACTGATGGATAATTTTTTGCAGTCACATTACAAGACCCACTTCGACAGTGAACATGAGTTTAGTCACACATTGATGCCAATGATTGTGCAATGTTTTATTATTTTTTTAAAAATAAATGCTTTGGAAATATAAAGAGGAGAAATAATGTAGATAGTCTTTGTGGAAGTTAATCTATATATACAGTAGTGATTAATACTGAAACCCAGAGGCAGTGTGTAGGCGGAAATGCTTATTCCTTTTCTTTATAAGAATCCATCATTTTAAAGCTTATCCTAAAATGTTTTAATTGATGGAGTTTGTAAAAAGTGTGCTTAAAAAAATACTTGCTGGGAAGATGTCTCATCCATCTCTCATATATTTTCTGCAAAACCTGTGACACATTTGTAAAAAGTAGCCAGACCTGTAGCAATCCATAAACATCTGTATTTAGAAATACTGAAAATTCTGATATTAGCACAATTTTGGACAAATCCAAAATTAAAGTTGTTCTGTGATCAAGAGTCTAAACTCCTGTCATTTACAGTAGCTAATATTCAGAGGTGCTTAATGGGTTGCAAGTGTGGGAAAGCTGATGGTGTTAAATTCTAGGGTTGCATTTAGGTTTTCCAGTTTTCTGTTACCTGAGAATTGCAGTATTTCTAAACCATGACATTTGTTTTTAAATTTGTATAACTGAGGTAATGTTTGGTAATGAAACATCAGAGTCCCATTGTTTTCTTTAAAAAGTTTTCTTCAAAAACGCTTTGCCTTCCCTGGAATTTTACTTAGCCTGACAATTTTATTTTATTTTTAACTCTCCAACTGTGATCTCTTGATCAATCGCAATGCTTCTTTCCACCAGCAGCCTATCAATTCCTTGATAATTGGACAACCTTGATTACTGCACCAGAAAATCGTCCCCCTACAATGGTGACAGCATCACAACACTGCACAGCTACACCCTGCAACACATACTGTGTTCATGTTCACCTACATACTTGGTGTCCTATTGAGGAACACAGTTTTCTGGGCGCACAGACTGCAGCAAACTGTAAATTCTAGCACCAGATTGGGTTGTTGCAGAAGCACATAAGAACATTCTCTCTCTCTCTCTCTCATGCTCTCTCTCAAACACATACACTAGTTCTGTGTCTGAAAGATGTGGATCTGACTGACTGGACAGGGGTAAGACACAATTCACAATAATCTTTCCTTCTCTTGAGATTTAAAAACTCTCCACATCTAGGGTTGCCAACTTTCTAATTGCACAAAACTGAACACCCTGCCCTGCCCCTTCTCCAAGGCCCTGCCCCTGCTCACTCCATCCACCCTCCCTCTGTTGCTTGTTCTCTCCCACACTCACTCACTATCACTGGCCTGAGGCAGGGAGTGTGGGCTCTGGGGTGGGGCAAGGGAGGAGGGGCTGGGGTGCGGGAGAGGGCTCTGGACTGTTGCAGGGGAAGTATGGGCCTGGGCTGGCGGTGCATGCTCCAGATGGGGCCAGAAATTAGGGTTTCAGGGTGCAGGAGAGGGCTCCAAGGTGGGGCCGAGCAATTGAGCGTGCAGGAGGGGGTGCAGGCTCCAGCTGGTGGTGAAGGCTTTGGGGTGGGGCTGGGGCTGAGGAGTTCGGAGTGCAGGAGAGGGCTCTGGCTGGGGGCATGGGCTCTGGGGAGGAGCCAGGAGTGAGGGGTTTGCAGTGAAAGAGGGGGCTCTGGGGTGGGGCCAGGAGTTCAGAGTGCGCAGGGGGGCATGTGAGGGCTCCGGCTGGGGGTGTGGACTCTGGGGTGGGGCTGGGAATGAGGGGTTTGTGGTGAAGGAGGGGATTCTGGGCTGGGGCTGAGGAGTTCGGAGTGCAGGGGAGAGGGCGGGCTCTGGCTGGGGGTATGTGCTCAGCATGGATTTGTCAAGAACAAATCATGTCAAACCAACCTGATAGTTTTCGTGGACAGGGTAACAAGCCTTGTGGAAAGGGAAGGAAGCAGTAGATGTAGTATCTTTTGACTTTAGTCAGCTTTTGATACTGTCTTGCATGACCTCTCATAAACAAACTAGGGAAATACAACCTACATGGAGCTACTATTTTAGGTGGGTGCATAACTGATTAGAAAATCGTGGTTCACAGTCATGCTGGAAGGGCATAACGAGTGGGGTCCCGCAGGGATCAGTTCTGGGTCCGGTTCTGTTCTATATCTTCATCAATGGTTTAGATAATGGCATAGAAAGAACATTTATAAAGTTTATGGACGATACCAAGCTGGGAGGGGTTGCAAGTGCTTTGGAGGATAGGATTAATATTCAAAATGATCTGGACAAACTGGAGAAATGGTCTGAAGTAAATAGGATGAAATTCAATAAGGACAAATGCAAAATACTCCACTTAGGAAGGAACAATCAGTTGCACACATACAAGATGGGACATGACTGCCTAGGAAGGAGTAGTGCGGAAAGGATCTGGGGGTCATAGTGGATCACAAGCTAAATATGAGTCAACAGTGTAACGCTTTGCACAAAAAGCAAACATCATTCTGGGATGTATTAGCAGGAGTATTGTAAGCAAAACACGAGAAATAATTCTTCTGCTCTACTCCACGCTGATTAGGCCTTGACTGGAGTATTGTGTCCAGTTCTGGGAACCATATTTCAGGTAAAGATGTGGACAAATTGGAGAAAGTCCAGAGAATAACAAAAATGATGAAAGGTCTAGAAAACTTGAGGGGAAAATTGAAAAAATTGGATTTGTTTAGTCTGCAGAAGAGGAGACTGAGAGGGGACATGATAACAGATTTCAAGTACATAAAAGGTTGTTACAAGGAGGAGGGAGAAAAATTGTTCTTCTTGCCCTCTGAGGATAGGACAAGAAGCAATGGGCTTAAATTGCAGAAAAGAAGGTTTAGGTTGGACATTAGGAAAAACTTCCTAACTGTCAGAGTGGTTAAGCACTGGAATAAATTGCAACAAACAAAAGAACACCTGTCAAATATTGAAGCCTTTCATTTCTCTCATGCCCAATGTGAAAAAGTTGTTTGCCAGAGACACGGAAATAGGGCAGGCAAAAGAACCATCAAGCTAGAAATCATTAACAAAGGAAATTTTGTTTCTAAAGGAAAAAGCTAAAGAATCTAGGACACAGAATAGTGTTGTTAGCATTGTGGTTGGGCCCAGGTGAACAGAGCACATGGAGGTAAAATGTTTTGCAGAAAAGCTGCTAAAAGATGACAGGATCATTTCAAGGACTTATTCCCACAGTGGAAAGAGCTGACTGCCTGTCTGTACTGAAACCTCCTCCAGAAGGATTGCAAGAACCCTCCTCTTTCGCTGCATGAATTTTCACGATAAGGAAGATACTTAAACTGACTTGTATGGTGATTATTATTTTTATTATTGCAATATTCTGGTTCCCTCACTAAGAAAACCATTCTGTGCTACCATGATAGTCTTGATCAACCAGTTCTCTTTCTGTGTATCCTGTTAGCTGGAAAGGTAGCCCTAGCAGTGAATAGGCAGCGGGTGTAATTCCAAAAGGTATTGCCAAACCCAGAAATGCTGCCTGGCAGTGTTTCATGGTGCTGTCAAGAGAACAGCCCATGCGAAGGCTCCTTGTCTAAGCAGACACTGATTACTTGTGTAGCTGGACTTCAAGTATCTCACGTGTCTCATAAAATGAAGCTGCCAGCTGAGCCATGCTGAATTGATGAGTGTGCCTCAACTTTGAAGCAGCCTAAATCCATCACATTCTAAGCCTGACCCTTCCAGCTCAAAAGGACCTTCTATAAGGAGCTGAGTCCCCACAACTTGTGGTCACATTAAAATCAAAAGGAATTGAGGGTGCTCAGTACCTCATAGGTGCTGGTTAGTAGCTTGTGGGATCGGGCACTCAATTTGTTGAAGATGCCAGATTAATTTCAGTTCAGCCAGAGAAATATAATGACAACTTGAAAGAGTGCATAATTTTGGCATCTGTAATAGGGAGGTCTGTGATCTCGCTCCTTACCTTTGCTTCAAAAATAGAACAAATGTCACTTTCCAGGTCAAGGCGGAGTTGTAATCTGAGAAACCCATAGTATAACATGTATTCTGCTTATCTGTACAGTGTATGATGATCGTATGTATACTATGTATTATCCCTAAATGAAACACATTATAGACTCATAGACTCTAGGACTGGAAGGGACCTCGAGAGGTCATCGAGTCCAGTCCCCTGCCATCATGGCAGGACCAAATACTGTCTAGACCATCCCTGATAGACATTTATCTAACCTACTCTTAAATATCTCCAGAGATGGAGATTCCACAACTTCCCTAGGCAATCTATTCCAGTGTTTAACTACCCTGACAGTTAGGAACTTTTTCCTAATGTCCAACCTAAATCTCCCTTGCTGCAGTTTAAGCCCATTGCTTCTTGTTCTATCATTGGAGGCTAAGGTGAACAAGTTTTCTCCCTCCTCCTGATGACACCCTTTTAGATACCTGAAAACTGCTATCATGTCCCCTCTCAGTCTTCTCTTTTCCAAACTAAACAAACCCAATTCCTTCAGCCTTCCTTCATAGGTCATGTTCTCAAGACCTTTAATCATTCTTGCTGCTCTTCTCTGGACCCTCTCCAATTTCTCCACATCTTTCTTGAAATGCGGTGCCCAGAACTGGACACAATACTCCAGTTGAGGCCTAACCAGCGCAGAGTAAAGCGGAAGAATGACTTCTCGTGTCTTGTTTACAACACACCTGTTAATGCATCCCAGAATCATGTTTGCTTTTTTTGCAACAGTATCACACTGTTGACTCATATTAAGCTTGTGGTCCACTACGACCCCTAGATCTCTTTCTGCCATACTCCTTCCTAGACAGTCTCTTCCCATTCTGTATGTGTGAAACTGATTGTTCCTTCCTAAGTGGAGCACTTTGCATTTATCTTTATGGAACTTCATCCTGTTTACCTCAGACCATTTCTCCAACTTGTCCAGATCATTTTGAATTTTGACCCTGTCCTCCAAAGCAGTTGCAATCCCTCCCAGTTTGGTATCGTCCGCAAACTTAATAAGCGTACTTTCTATGCCAACATCTAAATCGTTGATGAAGATATTGAACAGAACCGGTCCCAAAACAGAACCCTGCGGAACCCCACTTGTTATACCTTTCCAGCAGGATTGGGAGCCATTAACAACTACTCTCTGAGTACGGTTATCCAGCCAGTTATGCACCCACCTTATAGTAGCCCCATCTAAATTGTACTTTCCTAGCTTATCTATAAGAATATCATGCGAGACCGTATCAAATGCCTTACTGAAGTCTAGATATATCACATCCACCGCTTCTCCCTTATCCACAAGGCTCGTTATCCTATCAAAGAACGTTATCAGATTAGTTTGACACGATTTGTTCTTTACAAATCCATGCTGGCTATTCCCTATCACCTTACCACCTTCCAAGTGTTTGCAGATGATTTCTTTGATTACCTGCTCCATTATCTTCCCTGGCACAGAAGTTAAACTAACTGGTCTGTAGTTTCCTGGGTTGTTTTTATTTCCCTTTTTATAGATGGGCACTATATTTGCCCCCTTCCAGTCTTCTGGAATCTCCCCCGTCTCCCATGATTTCCCAAAGATAATAGCTGGAGGCTCAGATACCTCTTCTATTAACTCCTTGAGTATTCTAGGATGCATTTCATTAGGCCCTGGTGACTTGCAGGCATCTAACTTTTCTAAGTGATATTTAACTTGCTCTTTCCTTATTTTCTCTTCTAAATCTACCCTCTTCCCGTAAGCATTCACTATACTAGACATTCCTTCAGACTTCTCAGTGAAGACCGAAACAAAGAAGTCATTAAGCATCTCTGCCATTTCCAAGTCTCCCGTTACTGTTACCCCCTCCTTATTGAGCAGTGGGCCTACCCTGTCCTTAATCTTCCTCTTGCTTCTAATGTATTGATAAAAAGTCTTCTTGTTTCCCTTTATTCCCATAGCTAGTTTGAGTTCATTTTGTGCCTTTGCTTTTCTAATCTTGCCTCTGCATTCCTGTGTTATTTGCCTATATTCATCCTTCGTGATCTGACCTAGTTTCCATTTTTTATATGACGCCTTTTTATTTTGTAGGTCACGCAAGATCTCAAGGGTAAGCCAAGGTGGTCTTTTGCCACATTTTCTATCTTTCCTAACCATCGGAATAACTTGCTTTTGGGCCCTTAATAGCGTCCCTTGAAAAACTGCCAACTTTCCTCAGTTGTTTTTCCGCTCAGTCTTAATTCCCATGGGACCTTGCCTATCAGCTCTCTGAGCTTACCAAAATCCGCCTTCCTGAAATCCATTGTCTCTATTCTGCTGTACTCCCTTCTACCCTTCCTTAGAATTGCAAATTCTATGATTTCATGATCACTTTCACCCAAGCTTCCTTCTACTTTCAAATTCTCAACAAGTTCCTCCCTATTTGTTAAAATCAAGTCTAGAACAGCTTCCCCCCTAGTAGCTTTTTCAACTTTCTGAAACAAAAAGTTGTCTGCAATGCAGTCCAGGAACTTATTGGATAGTCTGTGCCCAGCGGTGTTATTGTCCCAACATATATCTGGATAGTTGAAGTCCCCCATCACCACCAAATATTGGGCTTTGGATGATTTTGTTAGTTGTTTGAAAAAAGCCTCATCCACCTCTTCCGCCTGATTAGGTGGCCTGTAGTAGACTCCCAGCACGACATCACCTGTGTTTTTTACCCCTTTTAGCCTAACCCAGAGACTCTCCACCCTTCCGTCTCCTATGTCCATCTCCACCTCAGTCCAAGTGTGTACATTTTTAATATATAAGGCAACACCTCCTCCCTTTTTCCCCTGTCTATCCTTCCTGAGCAAACTATACCCATCCACACCAACATTCCAGTCGTGTGTATTATCCCACCAAGTTTCAGTAATGCCAATAATGTCATAGTTGTATTTATTTATTAGCACTTCCAGTTCTTCCTGCTTATTACCCATACTTCTTGCATTTGTATAAAGGCATCTAAGATACTGGTTTGATTTTGCCTCCCAGCTTTGCCCTGACCCTCCTTCCTCTCTGCCATTATAGCCCGTGCTCCCTCCTGTTTCCAACCCATCTCCCAGGTCTTGTTCCCCACTTACCTGTGGGCTTTGCTCACCTGTCCCCGTCGAACCTAGTTTAAAGCCCTCCTTACCAGGTTAGCCAGTCTGTGCGCAAATAAGGCCTTTCCCCTCTTCGAAAGGTGAACGCCATCTGTTCCTAGCAGTCCTTCCTCAAGTAGCATCCCGTGGTCGAGGAAGCCAAAGCCCTCCTGGCGACACCATCTTCGCAGCCAGGCATTCACCTCCACGATGCATCTGTCTCTGCCCGGACCCCTACCTTCAACAGGAAGAATCGAAGAGAATACCACCTGCGCTCCAAACTCCTTAACCCGTACTCCCAGAGCCCTGTAGTCACTCTTGATCTGCTCAGCGTCACACCTCGCAGTATCATTTGTGCCCACATGGATGAGTAGCATGGGATAGTAGTCAGAAGGCTGGATAATCCTCGACAAAGCCTCTGTAACATCTCGGATACGGGCCCTTGGCAGGCAGCATACCTCCCGGGATGAACGGTCAGGGCGACAGATGGGTGTCTCCGTCCCCCTCAGCAGAGAGTCTCCAACCACCACTACCCTACGTTCCTTATCAGTGGTGGCAGCAGACCTCCCAGCCTTAGGGGTACGAGGCTTCACCCCCTTAACTGTTGGGGGTGATTTCTTCTCTCCTGTATCTTTTACCACAACAGGAGGGTTTGCATCAGCAGTGGAGCACTGCCCGCTGCTAGAAGTAATCAGCTGGCTGTGTCCACCCTGAGCCTCCTCCTCCACTGGTGTGTCAGGTACACCCTGAGGCATCTCCTCTTCCACTGGAGTGTCAGTAGTCCTGTCAACTGGGACAGCACCATCAGCTATCTCCACATGGATACTGTCCAGGAATTGCTCATGGACATGGATGTTCCTCAGCCTGGCCACCTCCTCCTGTAGCTCTCCCACCTGTTGCCTGAGAGATTCCACCAGTAGGCACCTTTCACATTGAATGCCACCCCCAGCCTGGATATCAGTAAGTGGAAATTGCAAATTACAGTCTTTGCAAGCCCACACCAGAATCTGGGTAAAAGCATCCATGCTTTGGTGCTCTGTCTGGCTACAGGCGCAGGTGGAGGAGACAGAAGCAGTGCTGGCACAGGTGTTGCGGGTCCTCCTCACCATTGTATGCCTCCCTCTGTCAAACTCTCAAATTCCCGTCTACAGCCCTCTGTCCACTCCTCTTTGCTGTAAACAGAAAGGTTTTTGATGTGGCTCAGGTTATGAGTTCAGGGGACCAATGGGTCACAGATGAGACCGACAAGGGACGCCCCCTCCCTTCCTACTCCCCTTCCAAACTCCCTTGCAAAACTCCCTGTTAGCAGCTCCTGTTCGCTAAGCATTAGTAATTAGTAATAGTATATTAGTAATAGTATATTAGTAATATAATATTTTAAATCTTTTGCATCATTAGTGCCTAGCATTGCAGTGTGGCCTCTTGTGCCAAATTAGGAAATAAATAAATAGTGGGGAGTGATTCTGGTCTCTCACTGGTGAAACTGCAGTAACTTCAACCACAGCTAGTGTTCCCCTTAAACAGCACCTGATGGCAAAAGAAGACGGAAGCCACTCTTCCACTCTCCTAAGAAGCATCCTGCTGGGAGTAGGGAAATGAACCCTATGTAGAAACCTGCAAGATATAGGGCTAATGTGCACCAAAAGGCAGTACAAGTTTAGTGAGGGCATAGAAACACTTACTAAACTTTATCCAAAGTCTCTCTGTCTGTCGCTTTGGGGATGGACCAAGGGTGAGGCTAGTTGATTTTTGTACTGACAGGTTTTCCCATTCCTGGTATGAATATGTTTGGAGAAGTTCTGTGATTGCCGTCTCTGCTTCCAAATGCTGAAAGGAACCAAATCCCCAAAGCTTTTGAGCTTTGCTTATCACTCACATTTTATCCCATAAGGAAATCATGGTGTGTGTGTGTGTGTGTGTGTGTGTGTGTGTGTGTGTGTGTGAGAGAGAGAGAGAGAGAGAGAGACTGTGTCCAAATCATTTCAATGAGATGCAGAATAATCTATCAAATCTATATCTTAACCTTGTTCCCCACTGAGGTCAAAAGGAAATTACTGTGCGTGTGCATTTGTCCCATGTGGGATCTATTACTTTCTGATCCTTATAAAGTTCCTATTTTTTCCTCTTAATCCAAACCCATTAAAATGTTTTAGAAGCTCTGAAATGACTGAGTAAAGGCTTTCTTCCTTTAATTTATACACACATCAATAAATATTTAGTTGACCCTTGGACCAGTGGGAGCAAGGCCAGAAAAGGGAATCAGAGCCTTTGGGTAAACTGGTGTGTTACCATGGAGAAAGTCACCACTTTTCATCTTTTCACATAACCACAATGGTAAGAATGATCATTTACCTATAAAGGAGAGGCCATTTTTTATTCACCTTGAACTTGTTCTGTGGAGGTAGAGAAGCCTTTTCAATGTAATTTATTCCTCTCAGTTCAGTAATTAATTATCAACACTCTATATGTTAGCTTTCCTAAAGGGGTTAAATTTTTCTGATAGCTCTGGGGAAAATTCTGGCCCCACTGACAATGAAGTGCCAGCCTCAAATTATAGTAGAAATGCCATGTCTCCACTGAAAGGAGGGAAGAGGTAAAAGGCAGCAAAGGGCTTGCACAGGAGGGATTCAGCACCCCTTTTTGTGCTGCAGTATAGAGCTAAATATTGGGTCTGTGTATTGGATGAGTGTAGGCCAAGGAATGGATCCACTGACATAAAGGCAGGTGGCGAGAACGAAGCAGCATTCATGGTACTCCTTCCCATACACTATCGTATCCGACACGCCTCAGCTGCATTGGTTCTTTAGCCCAGCATATGAATTGTAAGATAGGATTCTAGCTTCTGGGTAATTCTTGTTGGCCAAGCCTCCTTACTCATGGGGCCAGATTTGTCCCTCTGGGAACTACCTCCCAAAATTTTTGTTTGCTGCTTTGTGCACTTCCACTGCTGTAGTCAGCTAAACACCTGGACAAGAAAAATAAAATGTAAGGCTGGGAACTATTAGCATATTACAACTGTTATTGCAGCTGTGTGGGAGTCTTCTGGCAATCTTAGTAAGCGGGGCCCAGATCCGTCATTAAATTTATATGATAGTTTATATTGTATTTCTTAGGGATTCTAAAGTAAAAATCCCAATCTCTTGTTAAGATGGGTAAATTTTCTCTTAATCATATAACAGTTCAATGGTCGCCATTTATGACTTTGCATGCTACACCAGTGCCAAGAAACCATGGAACTTGGCTGTCTGGCAGTCTGACCTGTTTGGCAGTGAGGTGGGGCTGTGTTGTGGGGGGCAGTGTAATATGAGCTGATGCTGTGCTTTAATTTTTGCAATTCGGGGATTTACTGCCATCTACAACTAGAAAAGAACACTGAGCCCATTTGGCTAGGGATAAAGTAAGGCACTTTTATTAAGAAAGATGGGGAAAGACCGGGGAAGAGTGAGGAAAAAAATGAACTAGTTACAGCAGGAGGAGGAAAAAAATAAGTAATTGCGGCAACCTTGCATAATTCCTCAAAGTTTCCTCTGCAACATTATAAGAGACGTGTTTGTTTGAAAAAAAGATCATATTCCCCTCACAATGATATAGGACTTGATCCTGCTCAAATAGGAGACTGCTGAATTTGTTGCTCTTGACTTAAGAAAGAACAGGATTGTGCCCACAGGAGAAACATTTGCAACTTTAATTTTTTCTGACACTGGGGAACAAAAAACAACTGATTTAAGTGGAAGTCAGTAGGCCCAAGATTCCTGTGTTTAAAGAAATATGTGTTTTAAGCCTCATTTCTATAATCCCTGTTATAATGTCTCAAGCTGAGTGAATAAATCAAAATGAATATTTTATCCAATTAATGTCCATGAACACTCTTGCCTTAAGAATCAGGCTGGGGTTGGAACAATCCTATCCTTAAAATTCGATGGCTGCAAATGCTGTGCTTTCTGTGAACATTAGAGCCAGTGAAATTTGACTGTATGAACATTTGTAGAGGACAAACTCATAAGCACAAAAAAGCGGCTTTGAGTGAATATTTGATATTCACGCTGTATATTTCCCTAACTCTGAATGTTCATTTCTGTTCAGTTGTTGTGTGGGTCTGTAGAGGAATCAGTTAACTTATCTGCATCCCTAATTAGTCACATTTCTTGAAGAAAACACATCACATTACTAATGATCTTTTAAAATCTAAGCTCTTCAGTAGTGTTCTAATTCTGAGTAGCATATACATTATTAAGTATTAGGGACTGTCTTAAGTTAAAAGTGGCCATTGATTTTGGATCCTTCTGTTACTAGTGCCCAACTTGAGCACCTGATTTGGCTTGATTTTAAAAAATGCTAACACCAAAATTTCCATTTTTAAAAAAGTGTTTTTTTTTAAAGGCTAGGCAGCTGGCGGCTTATTTCACTAATCAGAATCATCTCATTATTACCTTGTACTCATCTTGTCTGTATGTTGCATATTCCATTTGTCTCTTGCCATATATTTTGATTATAGGCTTTTTGGGGCAGAGACTACTCTTTTCTAATCCTGCACCACTGAAGTCAATGGTAATTTTGCCATTGACTTCAATGAACTCAGGATCAAGCCCTGTATATGGCCGTACAGTGCCCAGCACAATGGAGGCCCAGATTAGGTCCTTAAGTGCTACTGCAGTACAAATACGAAACAACAATTATGGATTCTCAGCACTTCTGAAAATCAGGCTTCAAGCTAGGCAGTCAAAATTGGAGGCCTCCTTTGAAAATTTGGTTGCAAGATGTGATAGCTCCGAAAGGTAGATGCTTGTTGTTTTTCTACACCTGGATTTCTCTCTCTATCACTTCTCTTAAAGTATGCCAATATTTTTTTCTTGTTTGTTTGTTGTTTTTTCTATTGGTTGATCCATTGTTGTAAACTTGATATGTATGGATCTGAACTGCACAAAATAAGACTGCTGCTGTATTTACATTTTACATAAAAGTATTAAGGATCAATATTCTGGGTCGAATTTTCAGGTGAACTAATCCACTGATCTGCATAGAGTTATGGCAGTGGAAAATCTGGTTCACTGTGACTAATAAGTTTCCTATACTTGAACTTTTTTTGATAGAATATATTTGCATTTCTAAATTGAAATATTTGAAACTGCTTTTGAGGTTCAACCAACCTCTCCCCATTCCCACCAAAAAACAGTATTTTTGTGTGATTGCAAATTTATACAGAACAAAAATTTCTCTAAACCTTGAGGTTTTAAAATCAGATTAGGACTAGATTATGCAGCCCTGGTGGTAGTCAAAACTCATAATTACTACAAGATTGCTCTTAACCTATTCCTTAGGTAGCAAAGACTCGTGAGAATATCCCGGTTTTATTCAGTATGTGACATCCTATAAGAGAAATCTGTCTTGAGTCCTACACAAATAACGCTGACATGGATGAAATGTCAGGGAAATGAAAGGGAATGGATTTGAATGAGAAAACAAAGATTGTAATGCATTTGAGACTGAAAAATTTTATGTTTCATCGTTAAGCTGTAAGATCTAAGAAGTACTCATACTCTTGTCTGATGAATGCTGCACTCACTGCAGAAAATCTGCCTTATAAATCACTGGAAACAGTTTCTGAAAATGCTGCAGTGTTTTTTAACAGATTTTTTTTATTGTACAGTATCTTTTAAAAAAATAAATCTTAAGTTTCATACCTACCTAGCCCAACTGTTCTCTGGATACTAATGCTACATGCTCATTACTTCCTGTTCCTTTTTTCTGTATTAATGCTTTGAAGAAACAGTGTGCTTTTAAAACCTTTCCATTAGTCCTCAATGCCAAACATCTCAGATGCCTAAGAATAAAAAACTAGTGAATAAAAAACAGTTTAAGTGAGAAATAAAATTAGCACAAATTTGGCTTCCATTTATAATGGAGTCTGATGCTGGCCTGCCTGGAGCTTCAGTGTTGTATAAGCTGGGATGTGTAAGTTTTAAAAATAAAAAGCTGATAATATACAGATAGAGTATTTAAAATAGCATGTGATGTAGAATTGCTCCCTAGAATATTATTACTTGGATTGCATGTTTAACAAAATCTCATAATGTCAAAACTAAAGTCATTAAATTCTAGACTAAGCAGCTGATGAAACAAAGAGGAGTACAAACAAGTTAATTGGATAATCTAGGTAGATTATAGATAGAGTGTTCTAAAATAAATGATCATTCAGTGGCTGATGAAGGTATCTTAATGCAAACAAGTAAGTCTTTAGAAAAAGCATATCAGAAAGATTGTGTGCAATTAAATATTAAAGAATAAAAAAACCTTAAATGTAAAGGGCAAGTTAAAAATAATGGCTGACAAGTCTTTGTGTATAAATATTCTCTTATCCATCCCTCTCATAAGATGGCATTCTTAAACTATTACAGGCACTCCCAGTGGTATGTACTATTTCATAATAGATGATAGTCTAGAGATAGATAATGACTGATTAAGACTCTTTATAGCCAGCAATAAAGAGATTTGTGTACACAGTAAACATGAAAAATGAATAGTAGAAATCAAAAGGTCAAGACAGTGTACATTATTAATTAATTATGAGCTACCTGAAGCCATAGCCAAATGCATAGGGTAAAGGCACATTTAAATATCTAGAGAAATTTCCAATACCAGTGAGCCTAATCTTGCAAAGTATTGCTACCCCAACAAGGTTCTGAGTGCTATCCAATGACAGCTGTTATAAATACTATCACTAATACTGTAAGGACTAGCCTCACAGCTCCAACAAATCATCCATTTTGGGACTAATCACTATGTTGCAGAAGTGATCCTCTATCTCCAGAGTTACAGATGGAAAAATGTATAGCTTCACCTCAGTGGGTACTTGTTTGGGCATCAAAAGTCTGTCATGCCTGCCTGCAGGTGGACAAATGCTGTCAGCAACAGAGTATCTGGAATGTTTCAAGGCTGGCTGATATACCTGCCTATTTTAAAACACGTCTGTTTGCTTCACGGAAGGTAAAAGAAGTAAAGGAATTAAAAGCAGTAGGAGCAGCAGCAGTGGTATTCGTAGCAATACCATCTCCTGTTTACAAACCAGAAGCAGTTTGGGGAGAGATTAAAGAACCAATACGTCCCATGGGACCCCATGCTACTTTGTTCTAACTTTTTCCTTTCTATTGTATTTTTCATCTCATCTCCACAGGAGAACTAGCATGTAGCTCCAGAGCCAATGGCAAGGACCTGAGTAATGAAATTTTCAAAAGAAAAAGGGGTAAAGAACAAACAAACAAAATAACCCCAACGTGTGTTAACTATTTCAAATCACAGGTCTGTTGGCAAATGTGAAATTCTGTTAGTATTTCCTCTTTAAAACCGCAGATGGATGATACTTTGGAAATAATACATATGACAACAAATACCAAAATCACAGCATTTCTAAATGTTTAAAACTCAGCTACTGTTTTATATAACTAATTGATCCATCAAGACTTATGGAGGGCACTGATGACTATGGGAGCTAGGTAATAGACTGACTTTATCTTAAAAAATGGGCCAATCCCACAATCTATATTCAGGCAAAACTCCTACTTTTCATTCACTATTTTGCATGAGTTTCAGAATGGAGAGAGGTAAATAATGATGTCTTCCAGGGATGTGTACTGGGACCAGTAATGTTCAATTTATTCATAAATGATCTGGAACAAGGGGTAAACAGTGAGGTGGCAAAATTTGCATAATACAAAATTCCTCAAGATAGTTAAGTCCAAAGCTGACTGCAAAGAGTTACAAAGGGATTGACAAAATAGGGTGACTGGACAGCACTATGGCAGATGAAATTCCATGTTGATAAATGTAAAGTGTAATGGACACTGGAAAACCTAATCCCAAGTATACATACAAAATGATTGGGTTGAAATTAGCTGTGACTAGTCAAGAAAAAGGTTTTGGAGTCATTATGGTTAGTTCTCTGAAAATAGCTGTTCAATGTGCAGCAGCAGCCAAAAAAGCTAAGAGAATGTTAGGAACCGTGAGGAACTGCATAGATAATAAAACAGAAAATATAATAATATAAATCCATGGTAGCCCACACCTTGAATACTGAATGCAGTTCTGGTCACCCCATCTCAGAAAAGTTATATTAGAATTGGAAAAGGTACAGAGAAGGGCAACAAAATGATTTAAGGATATGGAACAGCTTCCATCTGAACAGAGATTAAAAAGACTGGGGCTTTTCAGCTCGGAAAACAGACTAGGAGGGAATATGATAGAGATTTATAAAATCATGAATGGTGTGGAGAAAGTAAATAAGGAAGTGTTATTACAAGAACCAGGGGTCACCCAATGAAATTAATAGGCTGCAGGTTTAAAACAAACGAAAAGAAGTACTACTTCACATAACACTCAGTCAACCTGTGGAACTTGTTGCCAGAGGATGTTGTGAAGGCCAAAACTGTAATGAGATGCAAAAAAGAACTAGATAAGTTCATGGAGGATAGGTCCATCAATGGCTATTAGCAGAGATTGTCCGGGATGAATCCCCATGCTCTGGGTGTCCCTAGCCTCTGATTGCCAGAAACTGGGAGTGGACAACAGGGGATGGATCACTTGATGATTGTGTAACTTTAGCACCCTTGTGGCCAAGATGGAGTCTGCTCTTCAGGCAGCTCTGACCAAGAGGTAGGTGCAGGAATGAATGGAGAAAAACAACAGGGAGAAAGATTAGGGGAGCAATAAAACAGGGTTACTTTCAACACCAGCCCCCACAGCTCAGTGGTACCACAATCTGAAAGGGCAGACGCCGAGCAATGTGTCTGCACACAGAGTTCAGGAGTCCGTCGGGGAATGCTCCGAGGGAGGCATGCAGGGGTGGCAGGTGGGGCCGCAGGAGAGACTTGGCCCCCAGCATTGGTGGAGCCTGGCCCCTGGGGCTCTGAATTTGCTGGAGTAAGTGCACCACGGGCCTATACAACTCACCACTCATGGTCCTGGGCAAAGTTCCAGTCCAATGGTGATTCTTGGGTGCATCTGGTCGTCTTTTCCCAACAATCCCCTCCAGTGCTCTCTTCTGCCACTTTCTGCAAAGCCACACAAAGCGACCACCTCCCTACTTAACTAGCTAGCAGCCTCCCTCCTTATTCCCAATGCAAAGTCAGAAGCCGCAGTACTCATGGCCCCATGCTGCTCTGGGCAGTATTGCTACTGGGTCCAGCTCTGGTTTGTCTTTCTTGGGCGATTCCTCCCTGGCACAGTGCTCCTCCTGGCTCCTGTCCTGGGGTGTCCCTGGTGAGCCACTCTTTTCCTCCTTGGCTTCGGGCAGGTTTTTGGGTTCTTCACTTTGTGAGGACCTGCTTACTGCAGCTCTTCTGTCTGGAGCTCCAGACACACACCCTGTTCTCTTACCTGTCTTTTAAAAGTCAAATTATTTCACAATTATTAAGCTCTTTATTTCCCTAGTTACTTTCTATGATTCACGCTTTTCAGGAATTATATTCCGTCAGGTAATGTTTAACATTTGTGCTTATTTTATTGAGAGATGAATAAAAAAAGGCCAGAAGTTCTATATTCAAAGCACTGTAATTTAATGTGCTTAAGTCATAACTCGTTAATCTTTTCTGAACATGAATACAAAAGTATTCTGTTCACCTAGAGCAGCAGTCCAGATAAGTTGGAGGAAATGTTTCCTGGGTCAAAAATGTTATCTATGTGAATATTTTAGTTATCTGTTCATTGTTAAAAGAACATGCTGGGATCTTCATTACTATGTGAAGAAAAAGCAGGAATAAAAAAATTCAAGGCATCTAATGAAAATCTTTCCTGTCTAACCATATTTGGTTCATTTGTTGTCTTTCAATGAGAGATATTACAGAAATCTGTCTGCCAAGATTGTTGCTGAAAGAGGCTGTGCTATGTTTTTTCATAACAAACACAGCTTTATATACAGTGGCAACTTACAAAGATTTTGCTCTCCTTCCCCGAGGTATGATCCAAGTTGGTAGATTAAAGG
The DNA here is from genome assembly GCF_025201925.1 of Gopherus flavomarginatus. Taxonomy (NCBI): domain Eukaryota; kingdom Metazoa; phylum Chordata; order Testudines; family Testudinidae; genus Gopherus; species Gopherus flavomarginatus. Next base: position 66,246,895 of record NC_066626.1, read on the forward strand.
AAGGCTGGTGGAGTTGGAATCAAATGATCTTATTAGGAAATTTGGTAATACTCAGAACTTTCTTGAGGCTGTGTAGGCCTATTGCATATATCATGTCTCTGGGGAATACTGAGTGAGATGGAGGAATCTATAGCATGTATATTGTGTTAGTAGCCTACTGATGAAATATGGATGGAATCAGATAGCAAAACTACTGTAATTATTGAAATCTTCTACAGAAGCTGTTCATGACTGATAAATAACTTCTGATAATTAGAGCAATATAGGTTTTGCAATGCATATGTTCAAATTAAGCTTATGCTTTAAAGAGAATTTAAAATGCGTCTGTCTGAATTTTACTCATTTCGAACTCTGAATGCCCATATCCTGAGCTATCTTGTGGTTGCTTTGCACTTAGTTACTAAAACAGATCTATCTAATCTAATCTATCTAATCTAATCAATCTATGTAATCATGTATAGCCAGGGCCTGAGAACATTATTATTGTAGAGGCAGCCTCTGCTGGTGTAGACCAACATCATGGTTTCTATGCCATCCCTTGCTCTATGGTTAGTATAAGGGGTATGATTTTTCCGGAACCATCCTGACTTCCAGCTTTTGTGTCAGCCTTTTGGGGCTGTTAGTAGTTGGTGCAAGTTAACACAGACTTTTGTCTCAACTGGCTCAACAGGAGGAAAAGTGGTCCACTGTTTAGGAGTTATTCTGGGTTCAGAAGATCTGGGCTCAATTCCCTGCTGTGCTGCAGACTCTTGTGTGACCTTAAGGAAGTTAATTGTGTTTCTTTGTGCCTCAGTTCCCCGTGTAAAATGGGGATAACCCCGCTTCCCTGCCTTCAAGGATAAATATATTAGAGGTTGTAACTTAGGTAATGGGGGATATTTGAGTACCTAAGAGAGATCAATAGAAAGATGAGTTCAGAATGTACAAAGATGGCTTTGAGTCATGACAGCAAAAGAACAGAAGAATGGCCATAAAGGGGCAGGCCAATGGTCCATCTAGCCCAGTATCCTCTCTTCTGACAATGGCCAGTGCCAGATGCTTCAGAGGGAAAGAACAGAAGAGAGCAATTACTCAGTGATCCATCCCCAGTCACTCAGTCCCACCTTCCGGGAGTCAAAGGTTAGGGACACCCTGAGCATGGTTTGCATCCCTAACCATCTTGGCTAACAGCCACTGATGGACTTATCCTCCAGGAATATATCTAATTCTTTTTTAACCCCATTATACTTTTGGCCTTCACAATATGCCCTGGCAACATGTTCCACAAGTTTACTTTGTGTTGTGGGAAGAAGTACTTCCTTATGTTTATTTTAAACCGGCTGCCTATTAATTTCATTGGGTGACTCTTGGTTTTTGTGTTATGTAAAGAAGTAAATAACACTCCCTTATTCACTTTCTCCACACCATTCATGATTTTATAGACCTCAATGATATCCCCCTCCCCCTTAGTTTTCTCTTTTTTAGGCTTTTTTTGACTGCTGGACAACGCTTTCTGAAAGGCCAAGTACACTCTATTAACTGGATCACCCTTGATGACATACTTGTTGATACCTTGAAATAATTTTGATATAGCAGTGAAGCATGATTTCCCTTTAGAAAAGTTTACTTTTCCCCAACATATCATGTTCATCTGTGTGTCTGATAATTCTGTTCCTTACTATAGTTTCAACCAGTTTGCCTGGTACTGAAGTTAGGCTTATCAGCTGATAATTGCCAGAACCACCTCTGGAGCCTTTCATTAGGTGTTTCATTAGCTGTCTTCCTGTCAACATTGCACCCCAAATACCTCTATAAGCCCTGTAGCCAAGGACCAAGGCCTAATTTTCTAGTTAATCTGAAAAACGTGAGTTTTGCCCTTTCTTTAAAGGCTTGTTACTTGGATGTCAGCTTGTTACAATATGTTATAGTGACAGAAGAACTCTTGTTCTGATTTTTAAGCACATTTGAGTTTGTGAATTTAGCTGTGGAGAAATTTTCACTGCCAATAACCATAATTTAGTGTTCTGATATTTATGACACGTGTTTTTGTCAACTTACCTATTTTGCCACTTACATGGTTTTGTCTACTTACATATTTTGTTTAGTTACTGTGTTATTTGTTCTAGCTTTCCAAACCAATATGCTTATCTACCAGACATACAATATTGGAATCCTTGCTGTAATCATATGATGAATGGTCTTTCTTTAGTTAAAGCAACAGAGTCCAAACAATTTAGCCATAATTGTGTGACTGTGAACCTAATGCCAATTATTGACAGAACTGAAAAATTGCAAGTGACCTTGCTAAACAGACATTGTTATTAATGCCCCCTATTGGCGAGACTTATAAAGCAAGTAGTTCATACCAGCTTATGATAATACCAAAGGTGTCCCTTAGGGAACAAAAATAGGTAGCACTGTATTAATAATTTTAAGTGGAGATAATTATAAATAGTAGTTCATGTGTTGAACTTTGAAGCCTGATTGTAGCTTGGATTTGTGTTAGTCGTCAAATTAGTCACCATAACTTATTAGGGGTGCCAGCTTATAAGCAAAATTAAGTTCTTATGTTCAATTTTCCCTTGTACTGGCTTGACGGTTAATGTTTTAAAAAATCCTATAGCATCCATTGTAGAGCAGATCAATATTTCCATTAGGCTAAATTATCTCAGAAGACACAGAGGAGTTATTAGAGTTGATGTGGAGTTGTGGTTCCAAAATATTGCTGGCATGTTGGGCTATTTGTTATACTGACCTTTAAAATAAATATCTTCAAAAGTGAAAGGTCCTCCCTGAGATCACTTGTTCATATGTCTCAGCATTCTCTGGCTGTTTTTTTGGCAATGTAAGCGTTTGGGATAATTATCATCAAAATATTTCATAGTGTATTCATGCTGAGCGATGCATCATATTTTGAACTTTCTGTCTTCTGGGTTGATGTAAACTGAGAGCAGTTCTTTAAATAGAGAAACTTATATTGGTTGCATAGAAGTGTACTACTACATTTATATCTTTAAAAACCATTTACTAGTATATTGACCGAAAGCCATTCAAAACCTTTCACAGCGCCACATATTGGTAATGAGTGCAAGATTTTTGCATTTTTATATGTTGGAATTAGTTGAGAAGGTGAGTAACAACTCATGCAGCTCCCCGTTGCTTAACGAGTAAGAGTATGGAATAACCAGCATGAATGATGTTTGTTCATGATATGCTCTTTCAGATGTGAAATAACTGGTTCACAGGAGTAAAAACCTCCCACTTGAGGTCAAATCTCAAAGCACACTCTTCCAGCATAGGCCTAGGAGTGACTAATTTAACATTGTTTGGAAATGGCGAAGTGTATTTGATTCAGAGGTCCTATGTTCCCTGGAAGGACTGGTACGGACAGGAGATCAGAGGAAGATGGAACGTGTGGAATGAGGCTGGAAGTGACTTAGATATATGGACAGATCAGTCCACAGGGTTTAATAAAATTCGTCTTGTTCAACTTAACCTGCATTCAGCACTACTTTTTGCTAAGGATACATGGCTGTGAGTTCTCTGAAGCGCAGCAGCTGTCCACGTGAGTTATAGCACTCGGCTTGAAGCCCCCTGGAGCCCTGAAATTTGCAGACACAAAACCTAGCCCAGTGATGGACTTACTGGAAGGAGGAGGGTAGTGGTCCCTCGCTCTTAAGTTGGGAGGGAGGCCACTGCACCTCGCTGTGTCCGGTCGCAGCACTCGGACTCAATCAATAAGCAGTCTAGCTCTGTAGTCCCCTAGCAGAAGTAAACAACCATTAACAGCCTTGTACTCTAGCCCCCTCCAGCGAGGCAGAGCAGTAAGCAGTCTCTAGCTCAGAGTCTCCTGCCTCGGGCTGCTGCCAATCAAGAGGTTGGGGCTCTGGCCCTCGAGGTGGTGCAGAGCATAAGCAGTCTTTAACCCACAGCGTCCTTCCTGGAGCAATTAACAGTCTGAGATTCTGGCTTTAGTCTGAGCATTCTGACCAAGGCAGCCAGCAAGCACACAGTCTACGCTCTTACCCTTTGGGTGGGGCAGACCAGGAAGCAGGCTTTAGCATAAGCCATTGGGCTAAGGCAGCCAGCTAAACACATGATCTAAGGGTCACTGTCTTCTGATGGGGGCAAGCCACCTGCCAAGCCTTCTGGCCTAGGGGTGAGTAGGCCACCACCCAAGGGTGAGATTGACAGTTGGGGGGGGAGGAGGGGGAGCACCCAGGCCCACCTGACTCCATCAGGTCCCAGCCCAGGGCCCTAATGGTGGCGGAGTCTTCTGTCTTGGGTCACCGGGGAATCCAGCCACAACCCAGTGGCTCCTGCTCTGACAACAAAACCAGACTACAGTCTGGTTTCCCTGGGCTACTTCCTAGCACAGTCTGGAGAGAGGGTTTTATAATCGAAAGGTCTGCTGTCTCCTCAGGGTATATTGCGGATGGCAGACCCAGCAACTCCTCCCCAGGGTCAGTGTCTCCAGAGACAGGGCACTGCACAGTGCGGGCTCAGCTGCTGCGGTTGGCTGTAGACTAGAGAGGTCTCATTCCTTCTGTGGCTCCACTCAACTGAGCTGCAGGGCCCTCTCTTTATACTTCCTATCCCGCCCTGTTATGTCCAATGAAGGGGGCGGGGTGGGTCTCGCTCTGCCCACCGGGGAGGGGGTAGTGGTTCCTCACTCTTAAGCCTGGAGGGAGACTACTCCGCCTCACTACAAGGAGTTAGAGCTGTTCCTAGACCTTGCTGTACAGGAGAGTGACAACAGCAGGAAAATAAAACTTGTTTTACCTTATTGGAGAACAAGCACCACTCTGAAGCTCACCACTGCCTCAGGCCTCACAGCGGTCCTAGCAGCCCTGGGGACTTATTGCGCCCCAAAGCAGAACAAAACTGTGGAGCGACTCAGGTTTTTCACTACAGACTAATCTGAAGGGGAGCAGATAGACCCCTATGTAATTATCTTATGCATGCACGCAGGCTGCTACGTGAAATTTTGGTTAGTTGAAAGACTCCCAGGATAGTTTGCAGCACGTGAGATCACCACCTGCAGGAGAGGCTGCTATGGGAAGGCAGTCTCACATTAGATAGATTCCTGGACATGACATGTTTAGCAGAAGCCTCAAGAAGAAAGGTTGAAAGATATAAGAGACACAACACCCCCAAACATATATGCAGTGAGACAACAGCGAAGGAAAGCAGGTGGCAATGGTTCCATACCCATAATGAGATGCATTTATTGTGGGAGACAGCGTGAGCGGGTAAAGGAGAAGTGCCCCACACTAGGACAGCATTGCATGCAGGAGCAGAAAAAGGTCTCAGAAAGATTCAGTTAGACTTGTTGTAATAACCTTAGTCCCAGATTTGGACCTTAGCGTCCAAGATATGGGGGTTAGCATGAAAACCTCCAAGCTTAGTTACCAGCTTGGACCTGGTACTTGCTGCCACCACCCAAAAAATTAGAGTGTTTTGGGGCACTCTGGTCCCCCTGAAAAACCTTCCCTGGGGACCCCAAGACCCAAATCCCTTGAGTCTCACAACAAAGGGAAATAATCCTTTTTCCCTTCCCCCCTCCAGGTGCTCCTGGAGAGATACACAGACACAAGCTCTGTGAACCCAAACAGAGTGAATCTCCCTCTCTGTTCCCAATCCTGGAAACAAAAAGTACTTTCCTGTTCCCCCAGAGGGAATGCAAAAATCAGGCTTGCAATCCAACACACAGATCTCCCCGATTCCTTCCTCCCACCAATTCCCTGGTGAGTACAGACTCAATTTCCCTGAAGTAAAGAAAAACTCCAACAGGTCTTAAAAGAAAGCTTTATATAAAAAGAAAGAAAAATAAGTACAAATGTTCTCTCTGTATTAAGATGATACAACACAGGGTCAATTGCTTAAAAGAATATTGAATAAACAGCCTTATTCAAAAAGAAGACAAATCAAAGCACTCCAGCACTTATATTCATGCAAATACCAAAGAAAAGAAACCATATAACTTACTATCTGATCTCTTTGTCCTTACACTTGGAAACAGAAGACTAGAAAAAAGAAACTACTTCTCCAAAGCTCAGAGAAAGCAGGCAGCCAGAAAACAAAGACAAAGACACTCAATTCCCTCCACCCAAAGTTGAAAAAATCCGGTTTCCTGATTGGTCCTCTGGTCAGGTGCTTCAGGTGAAAGAGACATTAACCCTTAGCTATCTGTTTATGACACTTGTGCAAGAGGGGGATGACACATCAGACAGTGGTGATGACATCATGACTCTCTCTTTGATTCCAAGAGCATATCAGGTTCCAGCTGTCTGAACTGGAAAGCAACAAGTGACCATATTAACCATGCATGCAACAATGTTAATAGGGAAATGCCCTCTGCGATTTCAGCTGGATAGTGGGGCTTCCAGCAACGTGATTCCTGAGGGTGAATTGGACTCAAACACACCCATTACAAAGAGCAGGTGCAATCTAATAATGTACAGTGACAACATAATGCAGCCCATAAGAAAATCTGACCTCATAGAAACTAACCCAAAAAATAACTGTACTAATTGAAGTTTTTGGTGGTGAGTGGCAAGGGCCACACACCCCTCTAGAGGAACACAGCCATGGATCTGGTCAGGGTACAGCATCAGAATATTATCGTTGCAGTACAAGAAGCAAAAGGAGAGTTCCGTGGACAAAAGACATAATTGGGGATGTTTTCCATAACATATGGGGATGTTTTCAAAGACGACAGGTGTTTGAAGAAAAGTTGCAGTTGGAAGTAGACCCCCACAGTAGAACCTGCATGCTTACCACAAAGGAAAATTCCAGGGGGACTACATAATCCAATATGCAAGGAGCTTGAAAGTCTGCAGTGCTGGGGTATCATAGCACCTGTAGAAGCAAATATAGCTTTGGTAAGCAGCATACTGGTGGTTCAGAAGCCAACAGACAAATTATGCATCGGCATAGACTCAGTGCCACTGAACTGGGGATAGAAAAGATGCCATTATTCACAGCCCACAACGGATGATCTGTTGCCAGAACTTTCCAGAATCTCAGTCTTTACAGTCTGTGATATAAGGAACAGGTTTTGATACAGAAGCCTGTTCCTTGCAGTTCAGACCCTTCTTAGCATTTTTGGCACACAGGAATACACCATCGCATGGGTGCTAAAACAGTCCAGCACAGGAGCTGATGGGATGAAGGCCCAAAACCCTGCTACCAATGAGGGGAGACCTGTTGCAGCAGGAAGGATGGAGATTCTGCTGAGAAGAGATGGCAGGCATTAGAGTAGAACAGGTTAGCCAGGGACCTACCAGCTCTGGAGAAAGGCACTCCTGTGAGGATCCAGTCATTAGAAACACACTGGAAGGAGTGGACTGAAGGATTAGCACCCAGGGTCACACAAAATGACTATGTAAGAGGGAAAGGTGATCCAAAGGAACACAAGGCACTTATGAGACAGCTGACCCAACACCTAGAGAACCTTCACAGATTTTTGCAGAACAGAGAAAGAGAACCATCTGGAGGTCAAACTCACAGTGAGGGAGAAGACTCCACAAAGAGAATTTGTTAGACTCAAAGACAGGTTAAGAGAGACAGAGAGAGGTCACTTCCAGTGTGGGATGGCCACCCAGTGTGCTTAACTGAAGACCCAGGAAGACCCAGTGTCAGATTACTTTCAGTTTTAACAATAACATGTAACCAAAAGAGAAAAGCATCCCTCTACACTGTTGTTGTCTTCTCAGGTCCCACCTATGTCAACTCAAATACATATTTAAAGCACAATATGTATTTGTAAAGAAAATCACAAAGGGGATTCCACAGACTTGTAGTACTGGGGCTCGTGGTAGCACTCTAAAAATAGTTGTCTAGGTGCTGTAGCTGGCACTCAGGCTCTGAAACCAGGGCTGTGGGACTGAGAGCCTGAGCTCCAGCATGGGTCACAATATGAACACACCATCTACCCAGCTATTTTTAGAGTGCTACTGTGAGTCTGTGACCTGGGCTGTGAGTTTTGCTCCCAGATGCAGTGTAGACATGCCATGTGTGTTAAGTTTCTCAATTAATGTTATTGTTTTCCCTCATAAAAGCACCTTCATTCATACCGAATCATGCTCCTAAAAATTTAGATCTGTGTTTCAGGACAACTCAAGAAACTCGGTTTGGTAAAAAGCACCGGTATGGGCTGCATTTGCAACCAATGCACAAGTACTCTGAGTGGTTGTGAAATATCTGTTTTATACATGACTACTGCACTGTACAATACACACTGTAACATGAGCCGGAGGCTATCAAAAACCTCATAAACACAAATTCCTCCCTAACATTAGCCTACTTGCAAATAATACATTAACTTTCTGGGAAGAATTCCTTGGTGGAAACAGAATACAGGTTACCCAGCCAAGTGTTCTGCCACGGAACCAAATAAACAATTCTATTACATAACGCCCATGCTGCTTTATGGGAGGTTATCATTAGTGACTACAACTTTCATATCTTTAATCACTCAGATACTGTACTTCTTTTAAATATAAAATTAGGTTAAGTCTCAGTGGGTTTTTTTAATTTAATTTATTTATTTATTCTGGAAACTACATCTGATAGAAAGTTTCGTAACAGGACCTGAAATTTCATCCAGATTCACTAAAGGGTTTGCAGAAGTTTGAGAGCTGTCAGTCAGTCTTGGTCAAGTCTTTAAAAGAACAATTTCTGATCCAAAATTTGGAGATTTTAGAGGGTTTCCTGTTACTATTTTATCTCCTGTGGAAGGGAATGTTAAATACCTTAGATTACCATTATTATTTTGTATTAAAATAGTACAAAGAGGCCCCAGTCAAGAGCGGGGCTCAATTTTGCTAGATACTGTACATACACACACAGAGTAAGAGACATTCCCTGACCTGAGCAGCTTATAATCTAAGTAGATAAGACTGGCAAAAGATTGAGGGGAAAATAGAGATAGAGAGGTGAAGTGACTTGCCTGAGGTCATAAGCAGCTCAGTGGCAGAACCAGAAATAGAACCCTGATTTTCTAACCCAGTCTAATGCCTTGTCCATTGGGCCATACTATCTCTTGGCTCAGGTACGTTAAGGAGATACTGAGTTCATATTTTGCACCTATTAATAACAGGAATCCATTTTGCTATGTGCTGTGCAAAAAACAGCTCAAAACATGGCCCTCGCCCAAAGAGCTTACAATCTAAATATAAAATGAGAGGCAACAGATAGGAGAGTACAAGAAAACAATGAGATGACGTAGGTCAGTGTGACAGGTAGTGGTCTTAGCATATCCTTGGCCTAAGGTTGTCAGATTTTTTTGTAGGCATCCTGGCAGAAGAGAATTTTAAGGAGGGATTTGATGGAGAACAATGAGATAGCTTTGTGGATGTTTGTAAGGAGCTACATAGGTATGGACACCACTCTAATGTGCACAGTCTTAATATGCATAAACTAAAAAGGATTTTTACTAGATACCATTGAATAGCATTATCATGTAGGCCAGCTAATGGTAAATAACAATCTGATTTTCTTCCTTTTGTTTCTAGGAGTTCAGTAGAGTCCTTAATGGTAGGAGCTAGTGAGTTAACTGACTAGTACAGGGGTAGGCGACCTCTGGCACGCGTGCCAAAGGTGGCACACGAGCTGATTTTCGGTGGCACTCACACTGCCTGGGTCCTGGCCACCGGTCCAGGGGGCTCTGCATTTTAAGTTAATTTTAAATGAAGATTCTTAAACATTTAAAAAACCTTATTTACTTTACATACAACAATAGTTTAGTTATATATTATAGACTTATAGAAAGAGACCTTCTAAAAACGTTAACATATATTACTGGCACACGAAACCTTAAATTAGAGTGAATAAACAAAGACTTGGCACACCACCTCTGAAAGGTTGCCGACTCCTGCACTAGTATAACTCTTCCTTTTATGTAAGAATTCTAAGGGGAAAAAGGAGCTTCAAAATTCAAATATAAGGTTGCAATTAAAACAACACACAAGCATTAGAGAGTACAATATGGAACAAGTACAGTTAGTTACTCGAGGAATCTTAATTCAGCCCCCTTCATCAATGACAATTTCACCCTGCCCCTCCCATCATACCTAGTACCTAAGACTGAGGCATTTTGATGGAGGTTTGCTAGAGGATTTCAAGAATCTGGCAACCGTCTACTTCAAATACTCTAAAGACCAAATCCTCAGCTGGCTGAAGAGACAGTCCCATTGATTTCACTGACACTTGAGTTCTCTGCCTGCTCCCCTCTGAATGCAAAGTATGTGTATTTGGATGTTACTGTCTAGATCTCTTCTTAGCCCCACACCTCTCCTTAGATTGATCCATCCATCTCAGTGTGGCTCTCTACTTACCTTTCCCTCACCAGACTGGTGCCCCCATCACATGTGAATCCCTGCCTATTGCTCCTCCAACATAACTGTATTCGTATGGGAAATTAGCCATGACTAACAATATAAAACGTAATCACTCACTGTATATGTACTGTGTATAGACGTAATGATTATTCCATAGGCTGGCAGTGTGCAATAACTGTATCAAAAATAGAAAATTCAAATTGCTTTTATGGTACAATTTTGGGCTTTGAAAAGTTTTGTTTGGTTTTGTTTGTTTGTTTTTAACTTATGTTGACATCTTGCTGGAATCGCCTGGAAAGAGAAATATAAATCTCTGTGTTCTGATATAAAACTAAATAAGATCTGTGCTCTGTGTGAAATATGAATGTAGGTGGGACGGCAAGAAAATTAGCTTGGTTAGAAATGGTTTCAAGTCGCATTTAATAGACTCTGGTCCCAAATCATATCACTAGGTTGCACTTGCTATGTGTCTCAATGAAGAATAAGAGGCACAAATAGCAGAATGTGTCTAGAGTTGGCAAGTCTGCACAGTGCAGGAAAAGAAGACATCATTTACAAAAATAAAAGGCTGCAACTTTTAACAGACTGAGAAGAAGTGAGACAGGAGATAGTACTTGGCACATACAACTAAATTATGTGAAAGCCTTTGGAGAGAGACATCAAGATCCCACAGCAGGTGATTGATCTGCATGGGTCATGAGGCTCTTTCTGAATGACTAGTCCTTGCTGGGGCAGCTTGGCACCAATGGTAGTGAGAAACCGATTTGTTTCTTTTCAATTTGATTGGAGAACCCATTGTTCTTGTGTTATGAGGAAAGGGTAAATAGGAGCCAGCTGTCTTACCTTCTCTGTAGCCTTCGTTATTTTATATCTCCATCTTCTCTCCTCTGATTCATCTCCTCTAAGATAAACAGTCACATTATTTTCAATCTCTCTTCATGCAAATGTTCCCTGTACCTCTAATCATTTTTGCCTATCTGAGAACTCTTTCTGTTTCTGCTGTAGCTCTTTTGAGATATTAAACATCATGCTTCAGGGTTTAAGCCAGTCTGTATTAAAGAGCAGATTCAGATCTAATATGGTAGTGGGCAGATTATCCCACATGTGGCTGTGCAGTTCTTACACCTTCCCCTAAGGCATCTGGGGTTCGCTGCTGTTAGAGACAGGATACTGGATTTCAGTGGACCTCAAATCAGATCCAACAATGCAATTCCTATGTTATGGAATGACATAGTATTCTAGATTTAAACATACCATCTGTTCATATAATGGTATTTTCATATTTTCTATATTATTGTCTATTATTTTTGACAGAAAATTGTGTTTGGGATTAAACAATGTTTGTGTGTGAAAAGTGTCTATTTTGTGTGGAAAATTGAAAAAACCAAATACCTAAAGCTGAATCATTTTGGAGCAAAACCTAAAACTTTCAGCCAAAACCCAAAAAATTTCAATTTAGAAATGTTGAAATATTTATTTCAACATTTTAAATCAAAATTAAAAATTTCAGCATTCCTGAATTGAAATATTTCATTCTTGCTAGGCAGCAAAGAATCCCGTGGCACCTTAGAGACTAACAGACGTTTTGGAGCATGAACTTTCGTGGGCATTAAACTGTGTCCCTCTGAGCTCCTGGAGTTGTAGTTTATATGGCCCCATTCTCTTCTGTGGGTTGGGCTCCTTGGCCAGAATATACATCTCCCATGATGCATCACAACGATGTGGGAGAGATAGCTCAGTGGTTTGAGCATTGACCTGTTAAACCCAGGGTTGTGAGTTCAGTCCTTGAGGGAGCCATTTAGGGATGGGGGGCAAAAATCTGTCTATGGATTGGTCCTGCTTCGAGCAGGGAGTTGGACTAGATGACCTCCTGAAGTCTCTTCCAACTCTGATATTCTATGTCATGATGCGACATCAAGGAGGGAGATTGTGGTACATTGCTGTAAGGATCTGGGGACTAGAGCCTGGGGTGGCTGATATTCCCACAGTGGCACCAGAAGGCCCTGCAGAGGCACAGCCAGGGAGCAGTATGGAAAGTAGGCGCTGCAGGAAGTACTATCCATGAGACCCAGAATAATGGTACCCGGCAGCCTTTGATTGGCCCCTAGTTAACCCCCGAGGTTGGGCCCAGGAAATTGTCTGGGCAACCACATAACCCTTGGCCTGCTACTATGCTAGACTTTGCCCTCTCTCCTGGTCTTTGATCCCAGCCTGACTCCTGTTTATGGAACCTGGCTTTGAGATTCTCTAACTCCAGCCTGATGACTCCTGTCCCTGGTGGGCAGACCTCTGCCCAGATGCGACCACTTGGCAAGACTGCCTACACCCTGGTCCCTTATAATCATGTAAGATGTAATGTGGCCAGGGAGCCTGGCTCATAGAGGAGAATGGGAGCATGAGGCATCTGAACTACAACTCTCAGCACAGCAATGTCAACAGACGTGGTTTAACTTGGAATGGACACAAAACAAAATGTTTGAAGGCAAACTGACATACTGAAGTATTTCAGTTTGGGTCATCACAATCTGAAAAAAAAGTTTCATTTTCATTCTCATTATGGAAACTTTTGGTTTTTAGCCAAAATTTTTCAGGTTTTGGGTTTTCAATGAAAAATAATTTTTTTGTGTGGAAACTTTTGATTAAAAATATTTTTTGTTTTTTCTTTTGTCAAAATTTTCAGTGGAAAAACATTTTTGACCATCTCTACTTTCTAGCCCATTCTGAATATATCCCAGCATATTGTTATCATTTTTTGACTACTGCTGCACATTGATCAGAGGTCTTCATTGTTATAGCACAATATGATGGCCAGACATTTTTTTTTCTGAATTAATTTAAAATCCTACAATTTGTATGAACTCAAATGATTCTTTGCAATGTACATTATCCTGTATTTGTCATGATAGTATTTCAGCTGGACAGCATGCTGCTCAGTTGTCTAACTGTTAGATTTCTCTGAAGCACCTCACAATCTTAAATTACTTCTTGTTTTCTGCAATCTTTACCATCTCATTACTCAATCCCTTTGCCAGATTATTGAAAAATATGTTGAATAACATTGGTGTAACACCCCAGTTCTGGAAAGTATCCTTATGCCAAAGAGCACTTAATCATGTGCTCAAATCCCTTTGAAGTCATTATTAGTTTGTTGTAATTATATATTATTGGAATTGGCTTTGATTCCTTGATAAGGTTTCTAATTTTTGACTGATCAGTGTGTTATATTAATAAATACTAATACTTTTCATTCCAATATTTAAGATGTTCTGTTTTTATACACATTAATATTATGTGAGGGGCTTTTTTTTGCAAAGGATGTATGTTCTTATAATAAAAACACTGTCACTAAATGTATGCAATATTTTGAGTGAATATCCCATGTATAAAAGGGGTGTGATACTTTATTATCACAAAAACAGGATACTATAGTCAGAGAGACATGTAGCAGAAAATGAAACTTATTATGCAGGTGAGCACTCCCTTAAAACACTCGGTACATATGATGAGATACTGAACAAACACTCAAAAAAAGTCTGAATTATTTATTTCCATATGTTTAAAAGCATTTTAAGATCACTCAAAAAACCCCACTCCTGTCAGCATACAATAATCTCAGAAGTAGGACGAAATAAAAGACCTCTGGTGTAGGAGACGCAGTGTGAATACAAGATAAGTTAGCTAAGGTTTTAGATGGGTCAAAACCATCTTTCTCTGTTTCCTTAGACACTGTGATAGAATTGAGAGAGTTATTTTAAAAAAACAGACATTTTATTTTTGCCTTCAAATTGTTTCCTTCTACTTTCTGTCTTTGATCCATGCACAAATCTCACCTCTCTATCAAAGAGGGGCATTAGCTTCACAGATTCCAAATGCCAGGAGTGATCATCTAGTCTGACCTCCTTTATAACACAGGCCACAGAACTTCCCCAAAATAATTCCTAGAGCACAGCTTATAGGGGGAAAAAATGATCTTGATTTAAAAATTGTCAGTGATGGCAAATCTACCATGATCCATGGTAAATTATTCCAAAGGTTAATTATGCTCGCTGTTATAAATACACACCATATTACTAGTCTAGTCTGCATTTGTCTAGCTTCAATCCATTGGATTGTTATATCTTTCTCTGCTAGACTGAAGAGCCCACTATTAAATATTTGTACCTCATGTAGGTGTTTATAGTCACCCCATAACGTTCTCCTTAGTAAATTAAATAGATGGAGCTCCTTGAGTCTATCACTGTAAGGCATGCTTTCTAATCCTTTAATCATTCTCGTGGCTCTTTGTTGAACCCTTTCCATTTATCAACATCCATTCTAAATCATGGACAATAGATCCAGCACATTATTCTGGCAGTGGCTGCATCAGTGGCAAACAGAGAAGTAAAATAACCTCTCTACTCCTGCTCAAGATTCCCCTGTTTATGCACCCAAGGATCGTATCAGCTCTTTTGGTCACAGCATCAGAATGGGAAGTTATGTTCAGCTGCTTATCTATCATGACCCTCAAATCTGTTTCAGAGTCACTGCTTCTCAGGATAGAGTCCCCCATCCCATATGCATGGCCTACATTATTTGTTCCTAGATGTGTGTATATTCATTTAGTCAATCTTGTCTGAAGATTGATGTAAGTGGTGAGCACTGGGTGGGCTGTTGCAGGGACAAAATAGTTAGAAATACACATGTAACATCCATCAATGTCTCCAAAAAGATTGACAGGAAAGGTAACACACCGGAGACTCTATATTGCCTGTTTGACTGAGACGCTCTCCATGAGGGAGAATAACCTCTTTTATTTCAGCCCTGGGTATAGCCAGGGCTGGCTCCAGGCACCACCCCAGCAAGCAGATGCTTGGGGCGGCCAACGAAGAGAGGCGGCACCTCTTGCTCTTCAGCAGCGGGTCCTTCACCCCTTCTGGGAGTGAAGGACCAGCCACCGAATTCCTGCCGAAGACTGAACCGGCGGCGGTAGTGCCACAGATTGTGATTGCGGCTTTTTTTTTTTTTTTTTCTGCTTGGGGCAGCAAAAATCCTGAAGCCAGCCCTGGGTACAGCCACAGGCTTCAGACAATCTTGCACTTTGTCTCCAGCCCTTGAGTGATTAGAGTGATGGCAACTTAGTGTGCAGCAGGCCAGGGTGTGAATGTATAGTTCGCTAACTTGCCATACACCAATTAGATATACTGCAATTATAGACCTGCAGCTGGCCCATGCCAACTGACTTGATTTTGTGGGGCTTGGACTAAGGGTCTGTTTAATTGCAGTATAGACATTTGGGCTCAGCCTGCAGCCCAAGCTTTGGGACCCTCCCACCTTGTAGAGTCCTAGAGCCCAGGTTCCAGCCTGAGCCCACACATCTACACCTCAATTAAACAGCTCCTTAACCTGAGCCCCACAAACCTGAGTCAGCTGGCATAAGAGTCTAACTGTACTGTAGACATATCCTAAATTGCAGAGTAGGCAGCAGTATGTCAAAGCATATTACTTAACTTTTAGTGTGTGGTAATGTGTCCTGTTAATGCGTAGCAAACTAGGTGCCATAGATTTACACCCCAGCTTGACACCACCACTGTTTGTTTGGGGCTAAGGCTGACTGAAAAAAAGATATTTTTCACAGAGAATTTTTTTATTTAATTATTCCCTCCCCCCAAATTCTCACAAAAGGTATAGTTAATGAAACACACAAACACACACCCAACACAGTTTGGTTTTTGAAAGTAATTGAAAACAAAAAAGATTGTTTTTTCATTAAAAGAACAACAACCCCGAAAATGTTTGTTCAGAAAGGATTTTTAGCTATTTCTACTGAGGACACAATGCAGCCAAGAAGCATCAGAACAGACAGCCTGGGCTCCTCTGGGGCTCATTCTGCTGCATTGTGCCTAGATAGAATTATTCAGGTAGCCCCCTGTGAAGAGAAACTTGCAGAGACTTTCTCCTCTTGGTCCTTTCCTGCAACTTTCCGCACAGGAGGTGGGAGTCAAGCCCACACAGTCATTAAGTACCATTTCAAAGGACAGTGCAAAAGGTCATTTTAACAGAGTAGTCCATAGAGTAGCTTGTTGTGTAATATCATTTTCAGGCATAACTGTCCATTACAGGCAGGCTTAACATGTACTTAGGTGTTACTTTTCCTGAGTTTGTATTTAAAGTCTCTGTCACTGAGCTGTCTTTATAGACAATCTGTTCCTTTAATCCACTCTGTTGAAATTTTTATTCTTATCTCTTTTATCTTTTAGCAGTGATAACGGGTATATCAGAAGATTTAGTACTGCCACATTTTTAGAGTTCTTCTCTTTGTCATTTAAAATGAAAAAAGAAAGTGTAGAGGAGGCAGAAATGCTGGAAGAAAAAGTTTATTGAAAACCAAGTATACAGTTCTACAATACGGAGTTAAAATACTAATTTATTTTAAATAATGTTAATGACAGATTAAAATCTTAGTGTAGGTTTCTGAGACTAGCTCTTCTGTATTGGAGAGAGAGCAAGCTCTCAAAACTGAACTTTGGGCAGGATTTTCAAAAGCATGTACAAGATTAAATCTCATTGATTTACGAGTTTGTCGTACTGAAAATTAGTGGGATTTGTGCTCTTAAGTCATTTAGATAGTTTTGAAAATCCCATCTTTTTCATTTAGTTAGGCACCTGGGGATGAGCAATGTACTTTTCAAGCATTCATTATATTTAGGCTTATAATATCTCTTTGATGTGAGCAAGTAGTATGTTCATCTTATAGATGAGAAGACTGAAGTATGTTGGCTGAGGTTTTCAAAACTGACTAGAGGATTTAGCAACACAACTCTCATTAATGGGAGATGTGTGACTAAATTCTCTAATAAGCTTTGAAAATCTCAACCATTGATATTAAGGTACAAATCCTGCCCTCTTTTATACCTGTGTAGATTTGAAGTAACTCAAGTGAAGTTAATGAGTTATTCTTCATTTCCACCAGCATGACAAAGAGCAGAATTTGTTCATAAGTGATTTGGCCTAGGTCATACAAGAAATTTGGGGTGGAAGAAGATAAAAGAATCTAAGTATCCTGCCCCCACAGTCTGTACCTTTAATGCAAGACCCTCCTTCTTCCTCTTGCATACCAACTGCCTATTTTAACATAGAGCACTCAAATATATCATAAGAAAGTGCCCCAACCTCACATGACTGTGGCAATGGACAATAAGCAATACACACAACTGTGGTAGTAGAAAGTAAACAACATACTTCATCTTGGAAGAATCTTTTCAGTAACATAGCTTGACACAATCAGTAATATAATTTGTCACAACTATGCCCTGATTTTCAGAGGCACGGAGAGTCTGAAATTTGCACTTAAGTCAATAACATTGCTCAGAACTAGAGCTGTTTGAGAATATTTGATGAAATGTTTTTGTCAGAAAAATTAATCAAAACTTATACTGTTAGTGGAAAAGAGTTACTTTTGATGAATTTCTCAACCTGGGGGAAAAAGTTTAGCAAATGTTGAAACATTTCATTTTGACATTTTCTAAATGCAACCTTTAATTTTTCCTGTTAGAAACAACCTTTCATTTTGAAATTTAAGTTAATTGTAAAAAAAACAAATACAGTGTAAAGATGGTCAACATCATAATTATCAAACAAAACATTTTGATTTACTTAAACCATTTTTTTCCAGAGGTTTTTGACTTCCTTCCCTTCTCTCTGGTGCGTTTTATCTATAGTTTAAATATTGTTGGTTCTCTTTAATGGAGACATTCAGCAGGTGGGGCTTTAATGCTTACTTTGTTTCACTGAAAAATGCTACATCCAACCTTCTTCTGAAAGGAAGCACTTGAAAGTATTAGATGCAAAGTTATTCAAAGCATATGTAAAGTTAAGACAGAATTGGTTAGATGATAATATTCTGTTCCATTTTTTTCAATGTCGCAAACCAATTTTGTTCTAAAAGGAAAATTATACAAATGAATAAAATAAAAGATAGCTTATTCCCATCAGAACTTAGAAGACAAAGTATTTTACCCATCATGCAGTAGTGAACAGTAAAACTTGTTATTAGGTTGGGAACTAGCACATATTACTCTTGAAATGTTCATAACATTTTTTAGGATGTTAGTAACCCAGCAACAGTACACTTGCTTCATACATTAATGAATCACCATCCTCCTGATCTGTTCAGTATAAATCAAGATGGTTTATTGAAAGAAATGAACTTAGTTCCGTGATAAAATATGCACCAGTTACAGACATCTTTTGTATGTCAGAATTTAGTCAAAAGTGGTTTAGTACCAAAAAACCCTGAGTAAATCCCAAAGGTCTTCATACATCATTGCCGCCTTTTTTATGTGCAGTTAGTTCATTTGTCACTCTGCCTGAAACAGAAATGGGATAGAGCAAGCAGAGAAAAATGTGAAATAAACAAAGGAACTAACTCTGCTCTCATTTATTCCTGGTGTAAATCAGAACTAACTCTTTTGAGATCAGAGGAGAGTTACATTAGTGTTAAGCTGTAGTACACAGTGTGAAGCTGTTGTAAATGAGAGCAGAATTAAACTCATTAGGTGAAATTCCATATTGAAGGCATTGGGTATTTTGCAATTGCCATTAATGGGGTCAGGATTTCACTCATCATATTTAACATAACATTTTTGAACTCTCTTTTAAATGGAAATAAACTTTTTCATATTCAAAAACAATTAATTCCACTCTCTCAGTGGAGTGCTTTTGAAAATATGGACCGTTCATTTTGGTGCCTAAATGAGAGCTGAGCTCTTTTGAAAATCTGCCCTGGAATTTACTATTTTAAAGTTGCTGTGTTTGACTGATCAGCTCATGTTTATTTGTAATTGCTGAGGCCACATGCCATGCCAATGGGTGCTGTGTAAAATTACATAAAGTAATCATGCTGTGGTTACCATTATTCTTGTATTAGCATTATCTTGTATCCAACTGGATAAACATGTCTTCAGTGAAACATTTTTGTTTAAAAAACCTTTATGCTTTTTTCTCTCTAGACTGTTAATATAAAATGTGGTTGAGTCCTTTGTGCAGACTAAGTGTATTTCCCTTATCACTGAGCAAAAGAGGTAAATTAGTACTTGTAGAAGCCACTGAGTCAAAGAGAAATTTCAGGTCTCACTTGTCTGTAATCAGGTTCCAAATTTCTTTTCTCTCCCTTCGTTCTCTGCTCCTTCACAGTGTATTTGGAAGACGAATAAGGGAAACTGGAAAACTAAAGAGAAATGACAGTGAACCAAAACTTGTCCTCAGATGTATGGCTTCAATTGAGTTAAATGGGAGCTAGCCATGTACATCGAAGGACAGAATTTGGCCCCTAATTTTGTCTGTACATTTAATTCATGTTAGAAACCTGCTTGATTTTTTTAAAGATGCTTTTATTAAAAAAACCAAAACAAAAGCAAACTACCAAAGCCAGATTATTTATAAAACCACCAGCCTATTGCACAATATTTTTAGCACAGTTATTACTATTAAGTGTTATATAAAATTACTTTTACTCATGATATTGAAAGTTGCATAGAATCTTCCATTTTTGTCAAAGTTACATTATTTTAAAAATTGATTCAACTCTCAGTACACGGCAAGACTATAAAGAGGTACACAGTGGAAAAAATAAACTGAGGATATAATATGGGGATCTGTATCTGGATTGGCTTTGTGCTGTGGTTCAGATCTTGAATCAAGAGCAAGGATTAAGTTTGGGCTCAGGTACAGTTTTGAATGTGGAATTCTCATGAAATCAGTAGCTCTAGCAAAATTTCAGATTCTTTGTGGTTTTGGATTTAACTTAGAACCAACATCATACATGGAGGCAGATCCGATGAATTTATGTTCCCCCCCCTCAGTGGGGATTTGAAATTCTAGTTTTGGTCCATCTCTGCATAGCAGCTGCTTTCAAGCTGGCAGCAATGGTGGTGCCTCCTAGTGAATATTCAATATAAGAAATCCAACCCTCAAGTGCATTTTCTTAGTGTTTTCAAGATCATGGCAGATTCTCTGATCAGGCTCAGATTAATTTCAAATAAATAAAAGGATATTTTAGGATAAATGGTCTGACCTATAATTATGGTTAAAGTATCCATCGTTTAACTTTCTGAAATGCCATTGCTAACTTGCAAAAATTCCAAGCCCCCATAGTGTGTGTGTGTGTGTTATTCTCCTTGCATTAGGACATGTAAACTCCTCATGTACAGCTGTGACATGAGCCAAAAACTTTGTCATGAGATAAAAAACTAGAGTTGCCCAGAGAACAATTCTGTTTCACAAAAAATTCTGGGTTTTGAAATTTATTTGTGTTCTGATGAAAAACTTAACTGAAACTGATTTTTTTCTCTCTCTCGCACACAGATAAAATGTGATCAGAATAGGCAACAGCCTGGTGTTTGAGCCACTTGCTGGGGATGTGGAAGACCCAGGTTCAAGTCTCTCCTCTTAATCAGAGAGTGCCCTTACCATGGGGCTGTAAAGTCAGTCTTTCTCTTAGAGCTGTTTGAACTTTGTATAAATTAAATATTCAGTGGGCCTCAAGGTGAGACTGGCGCGCTCTCTCTCTCTTACACACACACAAAATTCCTAAATAAATTTCTGTCAAAACAAATATATTTACATGCAACATTTCAGTTTTGACAAAATGCCATTTTTTGTCAGAAAAAAAGTTTTCCTCAACACTTTTTGACCAGCTCTATAACTAAGCATGTACCCCAACATCTGATCAAAAATCTATTCTGTTTCCAGCACCATCCTGCCTATCCTTCTAATCTAAAAAAACTGTCACAGACTCTTAACTAGTTTGATAATCTCTGCTGGACTGAGTCTTGCCTACAGTTCCCGTACACTTTTGTATTTGGCTGGGGTCAGGGACGAAACACTACGTTGAAGGCTGTCTCTGGCCATTAAGTGCCAGCAATTTGAAGATGACTGCAAGCCCAACTGAGTCTTCCAAAATTGCTGAGAACCTGGAGAGGATTTGACCAAGGTATCAGAAAAGTTCAGGCCATTCTAGAAAGAAAAATAATAGCAGGAAATGTAAGCGGAGAGAATGGTATTCACTGGGTCCAGTCTAGGGTGATTTGTTGATTAAATTAATTGTGCTCGGGGAGGAGAAGAGAAAGGGACTGAGCTCATAGTGTGAGAAGTATAACACGTGAAGAAAACTGAGGAGAGAACCTCATGAGGCCAGATAAGTTTCCAATAAACAGTCATACTTTTGGGGGGTCGCTGAACCAAACTAAGCTTGTGAACCTGAGTGAATCTCCTATCACAAGGTAGAATTCTCCATGGTGAGAAGTACTGTATTCTAAGAATGCTTACACCTTGCAATGTACTATAGAAACTGTTATAGAGATCCAGTGACATTGAATTAGTGAGGTGATAGTAAATGATATGTGTTTTTAATTAGTAGATAGGGACTTAAGTGAAGTTAAGATCCAGAGTGAAATATTGTAGCTTTAAATCAGAGAGATCTTGTAAAAATGAAACATACTGTGTTTCAGTCTTCATACTTTTTTCTAATATCCTGACCTTTTTCACCATTGTATATGTCATAAACATATAGCTAAGGGTTAATGTTCTTTTACCTGTAAAGGGTTAACACAGGGAACCAAACACCTGACCAGAGGACTAATCAGGAAACAAGACTTTTTCAAATCTGGGTGGAGGGAAGTTTTGGGTGTGAGTTCTTTGTTCTTTGTCTTGGGTCTGACTCTCTCGGTTCTGAGAGTGATTTTTCTATCTCCTGGCATTCTAATGTTCTGTTTCCAAGTTGTAAGTGCAAGGATAGTAAGACAATAGGTTTATATTGTTTTCTTTTGTATTTACATGTGTGTAGTTGCTGAAATGTTTTAAATTGTATTCTTTATGGATAAGGCTGTTTATTTATTTTTTTCCTTTAAGCAATTGACCCTGTATATTGTCACCTTAATACAGAGACTATATTTTATGTCCTTTTTCTTTCTTTTTATATAAAGCTTTCTTTTTAAGACCTGTTGGAGTTTTTCTTTAGTGTGGACTCTAGGGAATTGAGTCTGCAGCTCTGTCATAAACAGTTAGCTAAGGGTTAATGTCTCTTTCACCTGAAGCACCTGACCAGAGGACCAATCAGGAAACCGGATTTTTTCAACTTTGGGTGGAGGGAATTGTGTGTCTGAGGTCTTTGTCTGTCTGCCTGCTTTCTCTGAGCTTTGGAGAAGTAGTTTCTGCTTTCTAATCTTCTGTTTCTAAGTGTAAGGACAAAGAGATCAGATAGTAAGTTATATGGTTTCTTTTCTTTGGTATTTGCATGAATATAAGTGCTGGAGTGCTTTGATTTGTATTCTTTTTGAATAAGGCTGTTTATTCATATTTCTTCTAAGCAATTAACCCTGTATTTTGCCACCTTAATACAGAGAGACCATTTGTATGTATTTTTCTTTCTTTTTTATATAAAGCTTTCTTTTTAAAACCTGTTAAAGTTTTCTTTACTGGGAAATTTCAGGGAAATTGAGTCTGTACTCACCAGGGAATTGGTGGGAGGAAGAAATCAGGGGGAGATCGGTGTGTGTTGGATTTGCTAGCCTGATTTTGCATTCCCTCTGGGTGAAGAGGAAAGTGCTTTTGTTTCCAGGACTGGGAACGGAGAGGGGGAATCACTCTGTTTGGATTCACAGAGCTTGTGTCGGTGTATCTCTCCAGGAGCCCCTGGAGGGGGGAAGGGAAAAAGGATTATTTCCTTTTGTTGTGAGACTCAAGGGATTTGGGTCTTGAGGTCCCCAGGGAAGGTTTTTCAGGGGGACTGGCGTGCCCCAAAACACTCTAATTTTTTGGGTGGTGGCAGCAAGTACCAGGTCCAAGCTGGTAACTAAGCTTGGAGGTTTTCATGCTAACCCCCATATTTTGGACGCTAAGGTCCAAATCTGGGACTAAAGGTATGATATGAGTGGCAGCGGTTACGGGATAGACAAAATCCAGAAGCCAGTAGGAATATTATTTTTTTCTCTTCTCTGCTAAGGGCTTTTTAGCAGAGAGAAACAGTTTGGGTTTAAAAGAGGATTTTTTTTTCTGCTCTCTCTGGCAGTTTGTGGCTTGCATAATAAGCAAGAGACCATTAAGCTGTGACAAAGAATCTTTTGTGACAATAGCACTCCCATTGAGAGTCATTACCAGCACTATGTACATGCAAATAAAGTGGTTTTTCAGGTTTACTTAACATTGAAGATTAGCTAAAGGCACTGTTGCTAGGCAGACTCTAGGAGGCAACAGAGCCTGCAGTGCAGAAGATAAACACCGGAGGGCACCCCAACCCAAGAAAACAGGAACCATGACTTCTAAGGCAAAAATTGAGGCCGAAGAACAAATCAAAGAAGCTGAACACAGGCGACAACTGGAAATAAAACAAAAAGAGATGGAGATGAAAGAAAGAGAAGAACAAATCAAACAGGCAGCACACAAAAGAAAACTAGAAGAAGAAGAGTTGGCCCACCGAAGGAAACAAGCAGAAGATGAGTTGGCCCACAGAAGGAAGCAAGAAGAAGAAGAGGCGGCCCACCGCCGAGACATGGAAAAACAACAAAAAGAGAATGAAGAGAAGGAAAAACAGAGAAAACATGAACTGGACTTGGCGCACGCTGGGCTGCATGTGCCAGCCAACCCTAACAACCCGGTGCCAATTATTGCTCCACAGCACAGGAAATTTCCCACCTACAAGGCAGGTGATGACACCGAGGCCTTCTTGGAAAATTTTGAAAGAGCCTGTCTTGGGTACAGCATCCCCGAAGACCAGTACATGGTAGAATTGAGGTCACAGCTCAGTGGACCTTTAACAGAGGTGACAGCTGAAATGCCTAAGCAGCAAATGAATGACTATAAACTTTTTCAAACCAAGGCCAGATACAGAATGGGGATAACCCCAGATCATGCCCGTCGGCGCTTCAGAACCCAAAAGTGGAAACCAGATGTGTCATTTCCCAAACACGCCTACTACGTTGCAAAAAATTATGAGGCCTGGATATCAGTACACAATGTTAAAACCTTGGAAGAACTGCACCTCCTCATACAAATGGAGCAGTTCTTGGATGGTGTTCCTGAAGACATCACACGGTACATACAAGATGGAAAACCCAAAGATCTCGCTGAGGCGGGGGAGATTGGAGCCAAATGGATGGAAGTGGCAGAAAGCAAGAAAGCTACTGTCAAGGGGAACGATTACCCCAGGGGGCACACCGACCATAAACCCTACAACCGAGGACAGCCAAAGACCCCACATACCACCCAAGTAAAGCCACAGACACCCTACTCTTCCACCTCACCAGTCTCCAGTAACTCACCTCGGCCCAGTAACCCATCAGATGGAAGATGCTTTAAGTGTAATGAACTGGGACATATCAAGGCCAACTGTCCCAAGAACACCATGCGAGTGCAATTCATTACACCACCATCACCCCAAAGATCCCCAGGCCCGGATGCCTCTCAAATACCCTTGGAGCGAAGGGAAAATTTGAGAGTGGGCGGAAAGAAGGTTACTGCGTGGAGAGACACGGGGGCACAAGTGTCAGCTATCCACCAATCCTTCGTTGACCCCAAATTCATCAACTCAAAGGCCAAAGTTACAATTTACCCCTTCATGTCACAAGCTGTAGACTTGCCTACAGCTCAACTGCCTGTCCAGTACAAAGGCTGGTCAGGAATGTGGACTTTTGCAGTCTATGACAATTATCCTATCCCCATGCTACTGGGAGAAGACTTGGCCAACCAGGTAAAGCGGGCCAAGAGAGTGGGAATGGTTACACGTAGCCAAACCAGGCAAGCTTCCAGACCCATTCCTGTTCCTGAACCGTCCACAGATGCCCCGTCTGGGTTACCAGAGACCCAGACAGAGGTAGTGGACCCGGATTCCATGCCAACCACTGAAACAGCCACAACACCTCCAGTCCCAGGCCCGGAACTGGAACAGCAACCAGCACCAGCAAGTGCAACCACATCTTCAAACTCAAAGCCAGAGGGCGCCGGCGAGCCAGAACTGGCAGAAGCAACAGACAGCCATACCCAAAAGGCTCAGCCAGAGCCTGAAATAACCTCAGGTGCACCAGCGGAGAGCGGTTCACCAGCAACGGAAACAACCCCATCACCTACATTACTTCCAGAGGGACCAAGCCCAAGTCCACAGTCTGAGGAAGAACTGGTGACCCCAGCCTCAAGGGAACAGTTCCAGACTGAGCAGGAAGCAGATGAGAGCCTTCAGAAAGCATGGGCGGCGGCACGGAGCACCCCACCGCCTCTCAGCTCTTCTAATCGATCCCGGTTTGTTATAGACCAAGGACTTTTATACAAGGAGATTCTTTCTGGTGGACACCGGGAAGAATGGCAGCCGCAAAAACAGTTGGTGGTTCCAACAAAGAACCGGGGGAAGCTCTTAAGCTTAGCCCATGATCATCCCAGTGGCCATGCTGGGGTGAACAGAACCAAGGACCGGTTGGGGAAGTCCTTCCACTGGGAGGGGATGGGCAAGGACGTTGCCAAGTATGTCTGGTCTTGTGAGGTGTGCCAAAGACTGGGAAAGCCTCAAGACCAGGTCAAGGCCCCTCTCCAGCCACTCCCCATAATTGAGGTCCCATTTCAGCGAGTAGCTGTGGATATTCTGGGCCCTTTCCCAAAAAAGACGCCCAGAGGAAAGCAGTATGTACTGACTTTAGTGGACTTTGCTACCCGATGGCCGGAAGCAGTAGCTCTAGGCAACACCAGGGCTAACACTGTGTGCCTGGCCCTAACAGACATCTTTGCCAGGGTAGGTTGACCCTCCGACATCCTTACAGATTCAGGGTCTAATTTCCTGGCAGGGACCATGGAAAAACTGTGGGAAACTCATGGGGTGAAGCACTTGGTTGCCACCCCTTACCACCATCAAACCAATGGCCTGGTGGAAAGGTTCAATGGAACTTTGGGGGCCATGATACGAAAATTCATCAACGAATTCTCCAATAATTGGGACCTAGTGTTGCAGCAGTTGCTGTTTGCCTACAGGGCTGTACCACATCCCAGTTTAGGGTTTTCACCATTTGAACTTGTGTATGGTCACGAGGTTAAGGGACCATTACAGTTGGTGAAGCAGCAATGGGAGGGGTTTACGCCTTCTCCAGGAACTAACATTCTGGACTTTGTAAGCAACCTACAAAGCACCCTCCGACACTCTTTAGCCCTTGCTAGAGAGAACCTAAAGGATGCTCAAAAAGAGCAAAAGGCCTGGTATGACGGACATGCCAGAGAACGTTCCTTCAAGGTAGGAGACCAGGTTATGGTCTTGAAGGCGCAACAGGCCCATAAGATGGAAGCATCATGGGAAGGGCCATTCATGGTCCAAGAGCGCCTGGGAACTGTAAACTACCTCATAGCATTTCCCAATTCCTCACTAAAGCCTAAAGTGTACCATGTTAATTCTCTCAAGCCTTTCTATTCCAGAGATTTACAGGTTTGTCAGTTTACAGTCCAGGGAGATGATGCTGAGTGGCCTGACGGTGTCTACTACGACGGGAAAAAAGATGGTGGCGTGGAAGAGGTGAACCTCTCAACCACCCTGGAACGTCTGCAGCGGCGACAAATCAAGGAGCTGTGCACTAGCTTCGCCCCATTGTTCTCAGCCACCCCAGGACGGACTGAACGGGCATACCACTCCATTGATACAGGTAATGCTCACCCAATCAGAACCCCACCCTACCGGGTGTCTCCTCATGCCCAAGCTGCTATAGAACGGGAGATCCAGAACATACTACAGATGGGTATAATCCGCTCATCTACCAGTGCATGGGCATCTCCAGTGGTTCTGGTACCCAAACCAGATGGGGAAATACGCTTTTGCGTGGACTACCGTAAGCTAAATGCTGTAACTCGTCCGGACAACTATCCAATGCCACGTACCGATGAGCTATTGAAGAAGTTGGGACGTGCCCAGTTCATCTCTACAATAGACTTAACCAAGGGGTACTGGCAAGTACCGCTAGATGAACCTGCCAAGGAGAGGTCAGCATTCGTCACCCATGCGGGGGTGTATGAATTCAATGTCCTTCCTTTCAGCCTTTGAAATGCACCCGCCACCTTCCAGAGGCTGGTAGATGGTCTACTAGCTGGAATGGGAGAATTTGCCGTTGCCTACCTCGATGATGTGGCCATTTTTTCAGACTCCTGGCCCGAACACCTACTACACCTGGAAAAGGTCTTTGAGCGCATCAGGCAGGCTGGACTAACTGTTAAGGCCAAAAAGTGTCAAATAGGCCAAAACAGAGTGACATACCTGGGGCACCAGGTGGGTCGAGGAACCATAAACCCCCTACAGGCCAAGGTGGATGCTATCCAAAAGTGGCCTGTCCCACGGTCCAAGAATCAGGTCCAATCCTTCTTAGGCTTGGCCGGATACTACAGGCGATTTGTACCACACTACAGCCAAATCGCTGCCCCATTGACCGACCTGACCAAAAAGACCCAGCCAAATGCCGTTAAGTGGACTGATGAGTGTCAAAAGGCCTTTACCCAGCTTAAGGCGATGCTGATGTCTGACCCTGTGCTCAGGGCCCCGGACTTTGACAAGCCATTCCTAGTAACCACAGATGCATCTGAGCGTGGTATAGGAGCAGTGCTCATGCAGGAAGCAACAGATCACAACTTCCATCCTGTCGTGTATCTCAGCAAGAAGCTGTCTGAGAGGGAAAGTCACTGGTCAGTCAGTGAAATGGAATGCTATGCCATTGTGTACGCCCTGGAAAAGCTACGCCCATATGTTTGGGGACGGCGGTTCCAACTACAAACTGACCATGCTGCACTAAAGTGGCTTCATACTGCCAAGGGGAACAACAAAAAACTTCTTCGTTGGAGTTTAACTCTCCAAAATTTTGATTTTAAAATTCAACACATCACAGGAGCTTCTAACAAAGTAGCTGATGCACTCTCCCGTGAGAGTTTCCCAGAATTCAGTAGTTAAAAAGTGTTCTTAAAATGTAGAAGTCTGTTAGTTATATACTTAGTAGTATATGTAAAGGTGCATGTGTTGTAGTAATCTGTTTATTTTAAAGTTCTAGAAGGAAATCGCCGCCAGTGAGCTTCCCCACTGTCTGCAATTTGGGGGGCGTGTCATAAACAGATAGCTAAGAGTTAATGTCTCTTTCACCTGAAGCACCTGACCAGAGAACCAATCAGGAAACCGGATTTTTTCAACTTTGGGTGGAGGGAATTTTGTGTCTGAGGTCTTTGTTTTCTGTCTGCTTGCTTTCTCTGAGCTTTGGAGAAGTAGTTTCTGCTTTCTAATCTTCTGTTTCTAACTGTAAGGACAAAGAGATCAGATAGTAAGTCATATGGTTTCTTTTCTTTGGTATTTGCATGAATTAAGTGCTGGAGTGCTTTGATTTGTATTCTTTTTTGAATAAGGCTGTTTATTCATATTTCTTTTAAGCAATCGACCCTGTATTTGTCACCTTGATACAGAGAGACCATTTGTATGTATTTTTCTTTCTTTTTTATATAAAGCTTTCTTTTTAAAACCTGTTAAAGTTTTCTTTACTGGGAAATTTCAGGGAAACTGAGTCTGTACTCACCAGGGAATTGGTGGGAGGAAGAAATCAGGGGGAGATCTAGACTATATTTTATGTCCTTTTTCTTTCTTTTTATATAAAGCTTTCTTTTTAAGACCTGTTGGAGTTTTTCCTTAGTGTGGACTCTAGGGAATTGAGTCTGCAGCTCACCAGGGAATTGGTGGGAGGAAGAAGTCAGGGGGAAAATCTCTTTGTGTTAGATTTACTAAGCCTGACTTTGCATACCCTCTGGGTGAGGGGGAAGAGAGATTAGATCTCTCGGTACTTGTGTTTCCAGGACTGGAAACAGGGAATCTCCTAGGGTCGTCCAGGGAGGGGAGCCTGGGAGGAAGTAACAAGGAAACAAGGGGAGGGGGTTATTTCCCTTTGTTGTGAGACTCAAGGCATCTGAGTCTGGGGGTCCCCCAGGGAAGGTTTTGGGGAGACCACAGTGAGCTAGGCACTGTATAATTCCTAGCTGGTGGCAGCAATACCAGGTCCAAGCTGGTAACTAAGCTTGGAGGTTTTCATGCTAACACCCATATTTTGGACGCTAAGGTCCAGATCTGGGAAGAAATGTTATGACAGTATATCACAAAGAGTTATGATTTTATGGTAGGCATCTCGTTTTAAAAAAGCAAGATAATAATACAATAATAATTATGTTTCTCCACATATATACTTATGCTGACAAAGAACAGTGCAGCAAAGAACACACAACTAATGGAGCGTGAGATTATAATCTTTCCAAATGTCATTTCAGAACCTAATACATGTAACAATCATTTCAGAGAAGCAAGATATACACCCACATACATGAAAAATATTGGGCAGCAAAAACAAAAGAGCACCACAGCTATTTATGGCACTACTGATTTCCTGTCAGATGAAAGTAACATGTGTGTTTGATAGAATATTGAGTGACTTCTGAGTACAGCAGAGCTCCCTAATGCAAGCCATGTATCCACCATGGAGCTGCAAAGATGAGGAGCCATAAATTTCCTGCATAAGATGGCTGTATGTACTGCACCTTTGTTTGAGCTGAGGAGCGACAGTCACATCGGCAATACCAGGAGGGATGAGCTGGAGTGCCAATGAAAAGCGCTGTTAGGAAAGTAACTGAAATACTTCCCTATAGATAGCATTTTCTAAATGGACAACCTACCCTAATTCTTAGTTACTGAGGGACAATCTCCACTCATTGGTATATTTTGCTTTCCACAACCAAATCTCTGTACAACTTCTCATGAGTGATGTTGTGACAGTGTGCCCCATAAGGCTTTAAGGGGTGGGAGTGCTTATAAATGTATGTATGATATAACTGGAATAGAGTTTTGCTACATATGCCATGTAACATATCTATGTAAAGGTTATGATCCACTGGTTATGTTCATCCTAGTTGTATGCAGGCACCATTTGTGTGTTCAAAATTATGAACATTGGCTGTATAATTGCTTGATTTCTAAGTAGCCTTAGTTAGAACATTTGGTCACTTCTTTGGTCAATCAAGAAGCATTTAAGAGACAAAAGAGCTTGGAAGACTCCAATCCACATAAGAAGTCTACCTGAGGACATTCAAGGTAGCATGTGGGTAATGACTGCTGCCTGCAAGTCCTGAGTCATGCATGGGCATGTGACTTGCCCATCAGATGTAACCCGAATACTTGGATGCTAATATATAAACTGTATTTTTAAATTTATTCACCTAAATTTGGGTTATTGCTGATTATGTACTATATGTATCATATGACTTTTTAAAACAAACTTTGTATTTGTGGATAATCTAAGCACTATACCCAGATGTAAAGACACACTTTTCTCAACCTGTGTTATATAATTTTAACATTAACTTTAATAAAAATTTTAAATCTGTATTGTCCATGAGTCTTAAACTGAGTCTCTGTAGTTTGGCAGTCATGGTTGGTTGTGGGGATGTGTAAGCGGTGCACTTGTATATGGCATCTCATGCCCTGTAATCAGGGGTAGCTCCAGGCTCCAGCACGCCAAGCGCGTGTTTGGGGCAGCAAGCCACTGGGGACCCTCTTCTGGCGCCGCAAGGGCGGCAGGCAGGCTGCCTTCAGTGGCTTACCTGCAGAGGTTCTGCTGGTCCTGCAGCTTCAGAGGACCTCCCGCAGGCAAGCCGCCGAAGGCAGCCTGCCTGCCATGCTTCGGGGGGCAAAATGCCTAGAGCCACCTCTGCCTGTAATGTCCCCTCTCTGGCCAAGAATTCAGGCTGGAAGTAGCAGCAGTACAGATACTAAATATTCTTTTTTTTAACATGGAAGTGGTGAGACCAGCAAGTTCATTTTGGGAAGCAGCAGGATGGGATTTGAGAATACTAGCTTTCCCCTAAATGATTCTTGCCCTGCCAATGAAAGTCTGTAAGACCATTAGTAGTTGTGGTGCTTCTTTGTTTTTGCTGCGTAATTATTTTTCATGTATGTGGGTGTGTATCCTGCCTTAGTGAAATGATTGTTACATATATGAGGTTCTAAAATGCCACTTGGAAAGATTATAATCTCATGCTCCATTAGTTGTGTGTCAACATTTTCTTACTTCCAACACCAGGCTGCATGGTTTGCTCCATTATGAGTGCTTTCGCAATTCAATCCCTTGGAAGAAAAACTGTGCAGGAAAGACCATTTAACAGTCTAACCACTTATTCATCAGCCTTTGAACACACATCAAAGCAGCTGTTCAAGGGGGAGGGGGAAGGAGAATAATGCGTAACACAAAAATAAAGCAGTTTGTAAGACCAGCTCTGTCGTTTGTTTTGCATGGCAACAAGGAAATATATTTGCCATTTGATTTTGTTTAGACTGAAAGCAGAAAATCACATTTTTTTCTGATGAAAATAAGTTTTGCTCTTTAATTTCTAAATTATGGAAATTGTGCTAATAGACTGAGTGGCTAAAAATATTGTAACGCGTTGTACCACTTTTAGCTAGTAATGGCATGCGCTTTTTTTCCTATGGAATTCATGACTAAAGTGGTCTGCTACTGAAGTTTGCATAGAACATTTTAATGTAAATAAAAAATTAAAAACATCTTGATTTACATATACTATGTGATGGAAAGAGAAATGGGAACTCTCCACTAAAAGCAGCAGAAACCTCCTAGAGTAATTTATACCTGGAAATTTAGAGGACATCATAATGATTTTCATGAGGATGCTGCAAAGGGTGTGCTATTCTATGAATGAATATGACAGCTAAATATGAATGCAAGTAACTTGAGACTGCTAAAAACTGGCATGCCAATTATATCAATTTGCTCATACTAACTTTTGAATCCATATCACATGCTGAGATATTAAACAACATTTTAAAAAAATCAAATTTCAATTTTTGATTGAACCTCTTAGTACCCATGGATCCATCATGACAATAAAAAAAAAATCAGTAGGGGTTGAAATTTGAATTAAGTTTGCTTGCATGATGACCCTGGGATTTGTCTTTATTAATATTTTTGTTATCTTTCATCCATGGGTACTGAAAAGATTAAATGAAAAGGCCTGAGTCTTGTATAGAAGATTTTGTGGAGTAATTTATAGTACACAATTCTGCCCTTGCTGCTGAGGTGCTCAGGATGACACACAAGCAATTAAAATGCAATCAACAAAATAATTAAAAGGTCACAAAATACAAATGTATGTTTCCCTGCATGCACATGATACATTCATGTTCCCCTCACATAAAGTATCAAGAAGAACAGTAGTGATCTTCTGAATATGTGTGATGTGCAGTATTTGAGAGGTTAGTAACATATTGTGCTAGTCTATATCTTCCCAGTGCTTTCTGTGCTAAAGCAGGGAGTGTGTATCCCATTATATATCTGACAAACTCCCACAGTATCCATGGTAACAAGCAACATTTTCAGGGACTTGTGCTGATCAGCTCGTAGGTCCCAATTCTGCATGAAGGCCCCCCATGGGGCAGAATTTGTCCTAGAAGTCGGTTACACTCATACAATCCATTCTGATGTCAGCTGCATTATACAGTTGTAAGGGTAGAATTTAGCTCAAAGTGCAGTTTAAGTCACTATTCTGTTTGGATAAAAGCCTTCAATGGGAGAAATATCCACTTGATGCTGGCTGAATTTGACCCATTTGGGGTTGAACATGGCCCTTAGCCATGAACTTCTAAGGTACAGAACAAAAAAATACATGGGGCCTGATTTTGATCTCACACCTGGCATAAATGAATTGATTTCAGCCAAGTTGTACCTGATTTATACTGGTGCAAGTGAGATCAGAATCAGACCTACTCACAGACCTTTGTTCAACTTGTAGACTCAGTCTTGAAAAGTAGAGCTCCTATGTATTATTCAGTCAGGTTGGAAACATTCCACTAGCTCACGGCACTGGGAAAAAGTGTATCTTTTACGACTTTTCTTTTCTGGAAAGTCATACAATTCTGTGCACATGAAGGCTGTGTCTGATCCTCAGGTGAACTCCTCAGTGAAGGTAATTCAGAGTTCCCAAAACTAAGTGCTACTGTAATTACACAGGCAAGGAAGAGATTGTGATTGCAATTCTCAAGGCTCATATGGACATTATTCTGTGTCTTTTTTACACTCTGTATCAGGGAGATGCAAAAATCAAATAGCTGAATAGCAACTTTGCAATTAACGTTTAAGATATATTTGATTATGCTTCTGTCAGTATATGTTCTGGGGAAAGGCTGTGATTTAAGAAACATCAGGCTGGGGAGGAGTCAGGGGAACTCTTATAACCAAACATCTACCTGTATTAATGAGGTAATTAGGAGAAAATGTGTAACTCCAGACTTTTCCTGTGACATCTTACGGTCACTTTTACAATGCAGCAATATTGATGATAATAACAAAGATGAGCTCATTGTTTTTAAGTTCAGCAGAGCTGCTACGAAATCCAGCAAGGTAATCTGGTTAGTTGAGTGATTGGGGCATCTAGGTTTTATTACGATCATCTATTAAAAAAACAAAGTGGAATTTAAAGCTTGTAGCAGACCTTAAAGCCATGAAAAGGGAAAATGAACTCTTCCAGTTTCCCCAAAATGCCACTTTATGTAGTCATAGAATCATAGGTCTGGAAGGGACCTTGAGAGGTCATCTAGTCCAGTCCCCTGCATTACTGGCAAGACTAAATATTATCTAGACTGTTCCTGACAGGTGTTTGTTTAACTTGCTCTTTAAAATCTCCAATGATGGAGATTCCACAACCTCCCAAGGCAATTTATTCCAGTACTTAACCACCCTGACAATTAGAAAGTTTTCCTAATGTCCAATCTAAACCTCCCTTTCTGAAACTTAAGCCCATTGCTTCTTGTCCTATCCTCAGAGGGTAAGAAAAACAATTTTTCTCCCTCCTCTTGGTAACAACCTTTTATGTACTTAAAAACTGTTATCATGTCCCCTCCCAGTCTTCTCTTCTCCAGACTAAACCCCCCCTCCGCCTTTTTTTTTTTCAATCTTCCCTCATAGGTCCTGTTTTCTAGACCCTAAATAATTTTGGTTGCTCTTCTCTGGACTTTCTCAGGTTTGTCCACATCCTTTCTGAAATGTGCCCAGAACTGGACACAATACTCCAGTTGAGACCTAATCAGCATGGAGTAGAGCAGAAGAATTATTTCTCGTGTCTTGCTTACAATACTCCTGCTAATACATCCTAGAATTATGTTCGCTTTTTTTGCAACAGTGTTACATTATTGACTCATATTTAGCTTGTGGGTCCACTGTGACCCCCAGACCCCTTTCCACAGTACTCCTTCCAAGGCAGTCATTTCCCATTTTGTATGTGTGCAACTGATCCTTCCTGAGTGGAGTATTTTGTATTTGTCCTTATTGAATTTCATCCTATTTACTTCAGACCATTTCTCCAGTTTGTCCAGATCATTTGAATGTTTCTTCTAGGTGGGCTTTAGGTTTAAACCTGAAATGCATTACCAAAGTATGTTTAAGGAATGCTGTTGAGTAATCTAGGTTGCAAGTTTGACCCATCTTAAAATTATAAAATCTTGGATAAAACTTAGGCACCTAGGAGCTTAGATCACTTTTGAAATGTGACATCACTTAGGCACTTTTGAAATTTTATCTTGGGCCTGGAAAGTTCTTTAGATTCTAAATGTTCTTTGTTTCTTAGCCTGCTGCTGACTGTTTCATTTAAAAAAAAAACAGAAAAGAAATAATATACTGCCTT
This sequence comes from Gopherus flavomarginatus, assembly GCF_025201925.1. Classification (NCBI taxonomy): domain Eukaryota; kingdom Metazoa; phylum Chordata; order Testudines; family Testudinidae; genus Gopherus; species Gopherus flavomarginatus. The sequence continues at coordinate 66,281,916 of NC_066626.1, forward strand.
CGTGTGACATCATTGGTGATATTACCAGTTTGAGAGCCCTTGTTGTAGTGATTAGGTGTTCTCCACTGTAGTGGGGCACCTGCCCCACTCTTTCAGAACAGGGTTTAAAAGCAGCCAAGCTAGGCTGATTGGGGAAGCTCAATTAGGGCCCAACTGGCTCCGATAAGAGGGCTGTGGGCCAAGAGCTAAGGAGGCTCTCTGTAGTGGTGGAGAAAGAAGGACCTGGCTGCCTGGGAGCAGGGTACCAGAGGTAGAGAAGTGCTGGGGAAAGGCAAGAGGAGCTGGGGAGCTCCAGCCTGGCAACTCCCCAGGCTGAAGGCCTTGTTCAAGGCCTATCAAAGGTACTGGGGCTGCAGAGATATAGCCTGGGAACAGGCAAAGGCAGCAGGTCCTAACCTCTTGCTAGTGATGAGTGGTTTACAGACTGCAGTTTGCCCCAGTGAGTGGGGGTTAGATGATGACTGGCAGTAGCCACTTAGCAAGGTGAGGATAGAGGGTCGGGGGTTCCCCTGGGAGGGGAGACCCAGACTGTGGTTACTGATGGGGGCATCACCCCAAGGTAAAGGGGCCCACCAGGGTCCAGGAGGGGCACAAGGGCCTGAGGCAGGTGAGCCACCGGCCAAGGAGGGCTCTCTGAGCTGGACAAGAGCTAATTCCTGAGATGACCAGCAGGAGGCAGAGCAGTGGTGAGTCTTACTTCGCTACACCCACCCATGTGTCTCGTGTAGGTACACAATCTACTCACAGCATATAGTCTTTGCCTCTTTCCTAGAAAAACAAAAGGTACAGAAATACCAGAGTACAGAAAGACAGGATTGCAAGGGGGCAGCTTTTGTTTTATAAAGGAAAGTGTTTCGGTGTTGGGAGTTTTGAGGTAGGTATAGTGTAGGGCCATTAGCTGTGCAGATCCTGGCACTTCTGGAGGGAACCTGCTGTACTTCCTGCTTGGCATAGAGAGGCCACGTTCTGTTGGAGGGATGTTATGGGTGAGATCTTCCGCTGATGCAAACTGGTGGAGCTTCACTGAAGTTGATGGGGCTGTGGTGATTTACACCAATAGGGAGCTATATCTTATTCGCAATTGTAGCAATTGTGATGTCGTTTGTTTGTGATGGCCATTCCTGTCCTTCATTTGATACTGCTTTTAGGGAAGGAGAGCAGAAATCAGTGGAGATGTTTGATCATTGTCCATCACTGCAAAGAGATCATAAGCCAATGAGATTATTGTTGTGTTCATGGTAAACCAAAAATGTGTCCAGGAAATCTGAGGACTGCAACGAACTAGGATTGCATCACTAAGCTTCTTGAATAATGGCTTATTGGTCACTTGTCTGTGGGAAGCTGGCACCTTAGTTTCTCATAAGGAGGCATTAAGAATCACAGCCCATCAAAAGCTGCTGCTTTCATTACTTTCTTTTGGAAAATGTAGGTGTCAAGGTTTTTTTCCCCCACTTTAAACTTTAGTGTCCAAAAAGTGGAGACCTGCATGGACCCTTCTAAGCTTAATTCCTAGCTTAGATCTGATAACGCTGCCACCAGCCAAAATATAGTGTTTGGCACGCTTTCTGTTCCCCCAAAACCTTCCCTGGGGAACCCAAGACCCAAACCTCTTGGGTCTTAAAACAAGGAGAAATAAACCATTCCCCCTCCTTTCCCCCTCCCAGACTTTCCCCTCCCTGAGTTACCCTGAAAGGCTACACTGATCCAAACTTCTTGGTTAATTCAGAGGAATTAACCTTCCCCCCTCACCTCCTTTCTCCCCACCAATCCCTGGTGAGTTCAGACCCAATCCCCTTGGATGTTAAGCAAGGGGGAAAAAATCAATCAGGTTCTTAAAAAAGAAAGCTTTTAATAAAAGAAATAAAAAGTAAAAATTATCTCTGTAAAATCAGGGTGTAAAATGCTACAGGGTATTCAGATTCATATAGACTAGAGGGACTTCCCCCACCCAAGCCTGAGATTCAAAGTTACAGCAAACAGAGGTAAAAATCCTTCCAGCAAAATACACATTTACAAGTTAAGAAAACAAACATAAGACTAATCCACCTTTTCTAGCTAGTACTTACTATTTTGAACATGAGAGACTGTTTCAGAAAGATTGGAGAAACCTGGGTGTACCTCTGGTCCCTCTTAGCCCCAAGAGTGAACAACGAACAAAACAAACAGCACAAACAAAGACTTCCCTCCACCAAGATTTGAAAGTTTCTTGTCCCCCCATTGGTCCTCTGGTCAGGTGTCAGCCAGGTTCACTGAGCTTCTTAACCCTTTACAGGTAAAAGAGACATTAACCCTTAACTATCTGTTTATGACAGTAGGTGAGTTATCTTCAAGGTTCTATCACAATCTTTAAAGACACAGGAGAGTGAAAATCAATATTTAAACCTAAAATAAGTATAGCACTGTATATCATTTTAGTATCTGTGGAGCAAAGTCATCAAGTGGGAGCTCTGTATTTGTCCAAGGGGAAAATTGGACTTTATGGATTCAGTTCAATACCAGCAGTAAATTACTACCTGAGCTGGCAGAGAGATTCTGGCCAGCAAGTAAAGGGGGATTAGAGTAAAGGCTGTACCCACTCTCTTCCCTTCTCCACTCTTCTCTTTTTTGTTTGCTCTGGAAGGAGCAAGCATGCAAGTAGCCCATCCAACTCTTACTTAGTTAGACTCAATCTCAGTAGCTTGTATAGGGAGTAAAAGGTGTTTTTTCACGCCACTTGCTCAGGTCTATAGTTAGAATCAAAGTAATGCTCACCAACATCCAGTTATGGCAGCAAAGTCTCTTTGTTTTGCTATAAGTCACCTCCAATAAACATGGGAAACACATCTGATGGTTTCCAAGGTCATTTTTATTTACTGTACATCTATTGCAACTCTAGCAATTATTAAACAATGACTGTCTGCTTTGAGATACACAGAATTGATTTTTTATAAATTACTGATTGGATTGATTTTACACTTAAGCCAGAATGGGACAATTAAGTGTATAAATTGCTTTGGTCTCTCAGATGTTTTTCTTGATCTACGGTGATGAGCTAAGGCTTGAGGCACATTAATAGTGAAAATTATAGAATCTAGAGATGGGAAAGGCCTATTATTTCATCTAGTCCATCTCCTGCCAGGGCAGGACTGTTCCCTAATGTACATGTATTAGTGGTTTTTTTCCTGGTCTAATTTTAAATTTGCCAAATGATGGGGCTTCTTCCACTTCACCCAAGAGAATATTCCATGGTTTGATATATCTAACTGGGCCAAATTCAGCCATGGTTTCAAGACTTCACTGGAGTCACATGTGCTTCCCTTGGGTTCGAGGTTTTTTTCCTGACATTCACCCTAAACTTTATTTTTCTTAATTTCATCTCTTTCTTCCTAGTTATTGTGAGAGAAGCCAACAAAAGAAGTATCAAAGCTGGTATGGTTAGTGGAGCAGAGGGAATGGGAGGCGAGTGCGGCAGAATTATGAAAGGTCTTGACCTTGAGAGCAAGAAGTTTGAACTAGATACTGTAGAAAAGGGGAAGCTAGGAGAGGGATTCAGAGGCAGCAATGATGTGGTGGGAGTTATCTGTATTATTACAAATATTATGAGATATCTATTTTTATTAATATTAGGTGGTGCTCTGTCTATTGGATTACTGGCATGCAGTCTGCTACAGGGTGCAAAGAGATGACAGAGTCCCCTGTGGTTACTGCATGTCTGCAGGAAACAAAAGTCATTGGCTTTAGACCGCCTCAAGCACCATTGCTTAACAAACAGTTCAAGTGTCAAGTCCTCTGAAGTTTTGCCTCTGTCCAAGTTGGGCACAATATTGCCTTAGTTTGGGGTAAAGGGCCCCAGTGTGTGAACACAGAAAATAAAAGGGTCTGCCTGGTTTGAAAAAGACACACTTCCTGAAACTCAGAGGAGAAGGAAAGACTAGGTCTGCAGAGAAACAGACTATAACCCAGTCCTCAGAATAGCGAGGGTGCAGGAAAAAGTCTGGCCTACCTAAATCTTGAGGGTAATGCTAAACTTAGGTAAGACAATATGTGTGAAATTCCTTTTGTTATTTTAATCCTTTTCTCTCTGATGACTTTGTTGCTATGGATGGATAAATAGTACTTTGTTTTGAAGAAGCTATTTTGTGTCACTGCATTTATCTACTGGGAGTTTCCCTCTTTGTCTGTCTGTCTCTCTCATACTTAACAATTGTCCATTACCATAGTATCCAAATGCCTCACGTCTTTAATGTATTTGTCCTGAAGAGAAGTCTGTAGTAGGGGCCAAACACAGTTGGACACACGGTTGGTAACTGGGGATGCTGTAACCTGGAGAGCCAGTCTAAAAATGGGGTGACTTGCAGGATTCCAGTCAGAGAGGGGCAGGTGCTTGGGCATGTCACTTGAAAGAGGTGCCCATGAAGAGATTGAGTGTGGGGTCAAAAGCACAGCTAAACCTGGAATCGTAACACAAGGAAAGTGATCTTAAGTATATTTTATATAGACTGGAGAGGGGCAATGTGGGTGTCTTGGAGGAGGAAATGCCAGGAGATAATACTAGCAATCTCATCAGATCCATATTGTCTGTCTGCCCCTCTCTGATAGTTACGTGGGCCCATTACTGTGATATCCAAGTGCTTCAGAGCCTTTAATATATTTATCCTCACAACATTTCTGTGCAGTAGTGAAGTACTATTATCCCATTTTACACATGGGCGACTGAGGCACAAGAGATGAAGGGCCACATTTTCAAAGATGTTTATGCACCTAAAGATGAAGATATGTGCCTAGTGGGATTTTGAAAAGCACCTAAGCAGGTTAGCCATCTAACTCCCATTGACTTCAATGGGAGTTAGGCTCCTAACTCATTTCAAAAATGTTTATTTGCATCTTTAGGTGCTTAAATACATTTGAAAATCTGGTCCTAAGTGATGTGCCCAAGGTCTCACAAAAAGGTCCAGAGTACTAATTAGTGGACACATCCCTCTTCTAATTCCTGAACCAGGTAAATGTCATGTGCTTTCACAAAATTTTTGGATTACTTTACATCTGAGATTATTTTTAACTATTTTTGCCTTTTGGCACTGAAAAACAGTGTCCTGTTAGTATCATGTTTCTTTGCATTTCAGCATTGATGCAATATTTAGGTGGAATCATGTTGAGATTATATTCATCCTCGACCAGCTATTTCCTTAATGGGATTTACTGCAGCAGTTTCCATTTAGAACTGCTACGTTTAATATGCCATGTGTATTCACTGTGTGGCTGGCTGAGTGAGTAGGAACAAGATTATGCAACAGTAATACATAGCAGCTTATTACTTTTCTCATCTGCATCATCCTAATAGTGATGCTACTCTGGAGAAATTCTGTAATTCAGGACTTCTGCACCCAGTAAATCAAAGAATAAAAGTTCTGTTTTTGTTTTTCCATCATTTTAAAATCCTGATTAATTAAAATAATAATTGTGATGTGAGGTGGGGTGGGATGGGATAATGGGCCTTTCATCAAAACCAGCCAAGGCCGGGAGTGACTGAAAACATTTTTTATTGTCCAGTGCTAATCAGAGGTCTAAGTGAAGTACATTGATGCTCTTGTGACCTACTCCTAAAATATCACTAAGCGGACGGGCCAAAAATTACATAGTCATGGAGGCTAGACCACTTCTTTCTACCACATTCTGAAACAATTGTAGAGGCTTAGGACATATTGGCAGGGATTATGCATTGCCAAGGTTTACGTGTTACTTGTTCTGTGGACAGAGAACTTTGGTCTTTAAGACTGTCAATCTGGCACTTCCACTGGGCTCTAGTTCAGCAAGGACTTAAGCATGTGACTAATTTTAAAGCACACTGAAGTCAAAAAGAGTACTCACATACTTAAAGTTGGGCATGTCTTAAGAATTTTGCTGAACTGGGGCTGTGAAAACTGAATTTATTCAATTGTTCATAGTGTGGTTAAATATCAGGCTTCCTGCCATGGGGAGTTTGCTTTAAGAGCACTCAAAGCTTCATGACTTTAGTCTATTACCTTTCATATTTTGTTCTCTTTGGCTCTTTTGTCTCTTTAAATAGGTTCCTAGCTGAATGCTTTAGTTTAGAGTAAAATCTGAGGATGCGGGAAATTGATTTCCATGTAACAAATTTCATTTATACATGTTGTGACACTAGCCTCTACTGCACTGAATGCTGGATATGTTGCGGTCTAATGGTCTTTCAGCTGCTTGAAGGCCTGGAAAGTACTGTAGTTACAAGTGGGTATATCTGTGACCATTAAAGGTGATTTGCCTGTAGCTCAAGTGCTAGTACCTTGTGATTTGGAAGGAGAAAACCAGTTCTGTTCCCCTCACTTTATGCATGAGACTAATGCATGGCACAATGTGATTTAATATGTGGCAGTGACTCATGGATCTACCACAAAGAAAATACAATGTGTCTAACTCCTATACATACAAATAGGAGTTTCTAGCATGGAAGAAGGGTAGTTACATAGTTCTTGGTGTTTAACAAACTCTTCTATATGCAGACGTGGTATTCTTCTAGTTATAAATATCCCCTTGTTCTGAGTGTTCACGTGGAAGAGAGGCAAAGAGCTAACCACGTGGCAGTGTTAACCCATGAATGGACTGAAAGCTGCTAAAACGAACACTGGATGAAAGAAGAAGCAATCTATTTTATCAGGCAATAATTTGATTTCCAAGGGATAAAATAAGACTGAAAGCAAAGTAATTTATTTCAACAAGGAATCGGATTACTGGCATTGAACTCTGAGCACATTTTCTGTCACTTGAGGCATGGTGCGTGTCACTTTTGTATTTGTAACACATCTAGCTTGATGGGCCCTTACACTAATTGGAGCCTACAGTGATACAAATTACTAAGACAAGAAAAAAAAATCCCCCCTTCTTACTGAAGAAGCTACTCCCATTCCATTCTCCATTTAATAGCTGATCATTTGGATTTTCCCTAATAATAATAATAAATAAATAATAATGTTTCCCTCCATTGCCTTACAAATGATTAGCACTATCTACGTTCATATGGGCAGCTTAGCAAAATGTTAAAAATTAAAACCATGCTGTTTCATTTCGCCTGCTGCTCTTTCAGGCTGAGCTCACCTCACTTCAGCCCCACCCATAGTGACAGATTGGTTTATAGTCCAGAGTTAATAGGAATGAGGAATTTAGTAAACAGTTCTGTGTATTAATTTTTTTCACACAGTCTCCTGTTAGAACAAGCTTGAATGTGTGTTCTGATGGCACTCTTATTAAGATAGGCTCCTTCTGAAAATAATGTGAAGCAATGAAGTAAGCAAATTTAATCTGTAAAACTCACTATGCCTCCTGGTGGTTATACAATGTAATTTACTTTTACTATCCACTGAAGACCAACATCATAGGCTTAGTCTACAGGTGAAGTGCCCTCATGGACAACTCATGGACAATATTACAGGGGGAGACTGCAGTTTATCATATGAAATCCAGATTCTCAACACTGAAAACAATCTGTACAACTTTCAATAAATACTTTGTGGCAAAGCAACATAGAGACTTTGCCATGGAGGTTTCATGTCTAATGTTTTATTCATTAGTATAAATAACATACTTTACCATGTACGTTCTTCAGTTTTGTGAGTTTTAAAATTATGATTTGTGCTACTCCGTGAAATAATTTAGTGATATAATAATTTAAAGTGATATACAGAGCTAAAGTGCCTTGACCGCCTACATTGCTAAAAGTGAGTATCAAGAGGGAGACAAAAACCATCTGTATAGATCATATTTGCTGAAGTAGTTATATCAGAAATCTGAAGGAGAGAGATCTTTGTGTGCTGAAGACATTGTGTGCATAAATCTTACTTCAGGACACAACAAATGGCTCCTCTGTTTATCTGAGTGTTAAGTTTTCTGAGTGAATTTCATAACATTATTAGTCTGTTTTTTACCTTAGTATAATACTACTAGACATAAGCCTCAACAAAAATATATCTCTCTGTAGGTCCCATCCCTCTAGGACCCACCTCCATGACAGGTATCCCTGACTAAGAAGAAACTTCTTCTCTCCTGTATCTTTTGACTAATGAATTAAGTACAGACCCTCCACTAGGGTTGCCAGGTGTCTAGTTTTTGAACAGAATGCCCAGTCAAAAAGGGACCCTGGAGGCTCCAGTCAGCAGTGTTGACCAGGATGTTAAAAGTCTGGTTGGCTTGCTGCAGGGCTAAGGCAAACTAGTCCCTACCTGTCCTGGCTCTGCCCCTGAAGCGCTAGCAGGTCTGGCTCCTGGGGGTGGTACAGAGGACTCCGAACACTGCCCCCACCCTGATCATTGGCTCCGCACTCCCACTGGCTGGGAACTATGCAGGGCTGGTGTCTGCAGGCAAGAGCAGCGCACAGAGCCTCCTGGTCCCCCCACCAAAGAACCAGACTTGCTGGCTGCTTCCGGGGTGCAGTGTGGAGCCAGGACAGGCAGGGAGCCTGTCTTAGCCCTGCTGGGCCGCTGACCGGGAGCTGCCCGAGCCTCAGCCCTGAGCCCCCCAAACCCATAGCCCCTCCTGTACCCCAACCCCCCCATCCCAGCACCTGCACCTCCAGCCAGAGCTCACATCCCCTCCTGCACTCCAATCCCCTGCCCCAGTCCAGAACCCACTCCCGCACCTTGAACCCCTCATATCTGGCCCCATCCCAGAGCCCGCAGCCCCAGTTAGAACCCTCACTCCCTCCTGCACCCCAACCCTCTGCCCAGGCCCAGTGAAAGTGAGTGAGGGTGGAGGAGAGGGAGCTACTGAGGGAGGGGAATGTAGTGAATGGGGGGCGGGGTCTCGGGGAAGGGGTTGTGGCTTCAGGGAAGAGACGGGGCTACGGTGTTTGATGTTGTGTGTTAGAAAGTTGGCAACCTACTCTCCAGACAAGAGGCAATGAGTTCAAACTACAGCATAACAGATTTAGATTAAATCTCTGGAATAAATTCCTAAATGTAAGAACAATGGAACAAACTGCCTAGGGAAATTGTGGAAGCTCCTTCACTGGAGGTTTTCAAAAGGAGGCTGGATAGCCATCTATCTTGGATGGTATAGACATAACAAATCCTGTATCTTGGTGGGGGGTTAGACTAGATCAGAGGTTCTCAAAGTGTGGGGTGTACTCCCATGGGGGGCACCGAATATATTCTGGAGAGATGAGAAGCTTTAGGAGAAAAAAAAATTACTGCACACATTCAGAGCTGGGTGTTGGGAGAGTGCTAGCTGCTGGCTGGGTGCCCAGCTCTGAAGACAGCACTGCTGCCAGCAGCAGTGGAGAAGTAAGAGTGATAATGCAATATCATGCCATGCACCTGGAGGTGGGGGCATAAGCTACTATAGACACAAAGAAGAGTGTGTGTGATCAAATAAGTTTGAGAACTATTGGACTAGATGACCTTACAGTCCCTTCTAACACTGTGGTTCTAGGATTATGTGATTCTCAAAGCTCAGGAAATGATGGGCATCTTATCGGAGTAAGGAGAGCTTCCACAGTGCTTGTTCATATGATGCTTGTGTCTATCTACTGTTATAAGTATATAACTCTGAAACAACTTCCATTAAATTCACCTAAAACATTTCTAATGCAAGTAAAATCAGGCTAGAACACAATGGCCACCATTTAAAAATACAAAATTTGCCAACAATCACTACCACATTTTAATATTGAGATGCTATAGTTATTTCTTATTTGACATGTAGGGCAGTTCTGTATTGTAAGGACTTTAGCTGCGTCTCAAATTATGTTATAAAGCACTCGGTATGTGAAGCTGTTTTGTTATACCAATCCTACTTATTCCTGCACTCTGTTTCTCTGTTGTTATTGAACAGCCTTGTAGCTCCCCCAGAGATGAGCTTTAGATTTAATTGTGGAATGAAAGGGCTTACATGCTGAAGCTGGACAACAACTGGGAGGCTCACGCTAAGCACTGAGAGGTGTGCACAATATCCTGCCTTGGAAAGTACTTCAAGCTTGAAATTTCGCTTTCTTACTGCAGTCTCTAAACATGTTTACAGTCTTTTCTTTCATTCTGAAAAAGCAGTCCTGTTCCACGAAAAATAATACTTTTCATTGTATTCCCAAAAGACTAAATCTCATTGTTAGAGAGGCCAGAAATTCTTTCAGTCAACTGCTACATATCATGCCAAAAAAACTGAAATTCTTTTCCACTCTGGTAACTTTAAATTTTCTTCAAACTAGTGCACATTTCTAGTCTACATCCCACTATGGAAAGGTCAAGCCACACAATGCAGATTAAAACTAGGTGAACCACAAAAACCTTCCTTGCACTTTCATTTATGAGGGAGAAAAAAAAGTTTCCTAATTTCATTAGGTTTTTTATCTTAATTAACCTTGTCAGGAGACTTAAAAGTGAAGAGAGGAAATGGAGGGTAGAATTAAAAAGAAATAATTCTTATTTATCTGATGGTCTCTCTTTCTACTGATCATCTTCCACACTGGGATGTAATGTTTTATGCAGATGGATCAACAATCACACATACACAAAGCATTGGAATTTGAGCTTCACACCTATCCAGAAATTTTTACACACTTTGGTATAGGAAGGAATCACTTGCTGTAGAGTAACAGTGAGGTGGGGAAGAGAGACAAACTTGTCTGTCTCCACTGTCATTAACTGAAATCCCCAGATGAGAGGCCTTCGTGTATGAAGTTACTATTGTTTATTTGGTATTTTTCTTTCAGCATCTTCCATTTCCACAACAAATCTTGATTGGCACATGTGCAAGTATGTGTTTAGTGTCCCCTTTTCTGTCCCCAATCCATAGTGTATGTTAGTGGGTGATAGCCTCTAGCTGGAAAGCCTGGCTCTTTAGTTTAGAAACTGTGCTTTTAACTACAGCTTGAGTTCCTGATGTCGGCCAGGATGACAACCAAATAAAACAAAATAAATCTCCAAGTAGAAGGGGGGAAAAAGCCTCTCACTATCTGATCTCAGTCTGATCATAAACACACTAAACTACCAAGAAGAAAAAAAACACAAGAAAGTTATTTTGTTATCACAGCCTCAAAGACAAAATAAAATAAAGTCTTTCTGAGTTTCTTTGTTTTCTGGTTCCTATTAGATCATGTAACAAAACAAACACCCCAAGAAGAAAAAGTAGCTAATTGTGTTCTGTTCAGGGCTCCCTGTCTTTTATCAAAATCTGTAAAATAATATCTTTCATTTTTGTTTGCAATGTGCGGCTATTAGAGAGACAAGGGGAGGAAATATCTTTTATAGCACCAGGTTCTGTTGGTGGAAGAGGCAAGCTTTCAAGCTACACAGAGCTCTTTCCACACCTATCGTTTGTCTCAATAATAATAATAAATAATAAAACAGTTCCAATAATCTTGATGTATCACAACATGCTTTATAAACTGTGCCAGTACACAGTGTTTAGGAATTGCTGTTCTTATCTGGGGTGAAAAACACCAGATATTCTATGTCACTAACACTATACAATATTTTTTTAGTCTGGGGAGTGAGGAGTATCTTCTCTTTACTCTAGAGAGCAGTTTTAGGAAGGTGTAATCTAAAAACCCAAGTTAGGACAGGACAGTACTCACTAAAGGTGCTGTGAGATAGTTAGGTGACTCTTTCCAACAGTCTGCATCCCTTTTGTGGGCATAATTGCATTATGAACAAATATCTGAGTACTTGCACCTCTAACTGCCAAATTGTTTGCATATCAGCCAATTAGACGTGCAAATACTCCAATTTGTGCCTATGATTAGTTTTGAGGTGTATAATGCAGGTGTAGATTCTACCTTATGCATTTGATCGAACAGCCACCACAGTTAGTTTGAGTCTTTCATTGACTTCAATGGATTTGGATCAAACCCTCAGTCAGGGAGGCTGGGCCTTAGCCACTTTGAAAATGTGCTTGTTAATAATTTATCATCATCATCATCATCACTCCCATAATCGCACTGGTCATTGGGGCATTGATCAGCAATCAACCAATTGTCTCCACCTCTGACAATTGTGTGTTTGCGAAGTCCATTCCTGTCCACTCTTTTATGTTGTCAGTCCATCTCTTCTTCTGTCTACCTCTTCTTCTCTTCCCCTGTATTGTCCCTTGGAGGATGATCTTGGATAGGCCAGATGATCTTGTTACATGGCTGTACCACTTCAGCTTGTACTTCTTCACGGTCATCAGGAGGTCTTCATATAACCCAGCGCTTTGGGTGATGATATTGCGGACCTCTTCATTAGCGATGTGATTGAAGCAGGAGATGGCCAGGATTTTACAGAAGTATCTCATCTCTACTACCTGTATTTTTCATTCAAGTTCTGCCATAAGGGTCCATGTCTCACACACATAGTGAAAAATGTAGATGACCTGTACATGCAGCAGTTTGTTTTGATTCCCCTAAATTGGCTTTAGCTTTGCCACTGTTACTATTGTTTGCGTAGTTCTTGCCAGAATTTCTGCCTTTGATCCTTCATCAGTGATGATTGCCCACAAATACTTGAACTGTTTTACTGTCTCCAGCTCTTGTCCAATGACAGTGATATATGAGCTGACCCTGTCACATTTGTTTGTCATCAGCTTGGTTTTCTCTGAACTGATTTCCATAATATTTTGCGGAGGTTTCATCCAATCATTTCACAAGGTTGGCAAGTTCATCTTTGCTGCCTGCCGGGCCATCAATGTCATCAGCGAACTGAAGGTTTGAGATTGTTCGCCCCCCCAGTGCTGACTGTGCATATGTGATTTTCCAGGGCATCAGTCATTATGCGCTTCAAATAGATGTTGAACATTGTGGGCAAAAGAAGGCAGCCTTGCCAGACTCCAACAGTGGTATGAAACCACTCTCCTATTGTGCATTTGACAAGAACTGCACTGCTGGCCTTGGCATACAGTTGTTTTAATGGTAAGAAGCTTACGACCAACATTGTGCTTCCTCATGGTTGCCCAGAGAGCTTCGTGCCACACTCTGTCAAACTTCTTCTTGAAGTCAGCAAGGACATGGTGGATGTCCTGCTGGTATTGTAAGTACTTCTCACATAGAACATGAAGATTAAAAATCTGTTCTGAGGTATTTCTTCCAGCACGAAAGCTAGCCTGTTCTTCAGCAGTGATATTCTCCATTTGTGGCTTCAATTTATTCAATATGACTTTCAACATCACTTTGCTGGGATGGCTAATTAAGCTTATAGTCCTGTAATTTTAACACAATTGCAGGTTGCCTTCCTTTGGCAGAGTGATGATTAGTGATTCTGTCGAAATGGCGGGCCACTCACTGGTCAGTCAGATCTTGTTGCAGATCTTGGTGAGTACATCGATTACTATTTCTCCTCTGAATTTCATCAGTTCAGCTGGGATGTTGTTAATACCTGTAGCCTTTCTGTTCTTGAGTAATTTCACAGCTGTCTCCACTTCTGCATGCGGTATTGGAAAGTCATCCTCCTCTGTTGAATCTGGGCTATCTACAACACTAGGATATCCATTTGTTGGGTGATTGTATAGATCAAAGCAATAATTTGTGCACCTATTGTTGATGTCCTTTTCTTCTGTAAGACTGTTCCCGTCTTTGTCTTGGATTGCATTAGCTTTGGTCTGGAAGGCTCGTTTACTATTTTTATTATTGATAGACTCTTCAATTTCAGAGCATTGCTTTTTCAATCCATATCTCCTTGCCCACCTTCATTCCTTTCTTGATCTTTCAGCCAATTGTTCTGTATTTATCGAGTCCCTCAGTGCTCTTCTTGTTTCTCTTAAGTTCTTCTTATGTCACACATTTGTAGTATTTCATTTGTGTTTCCTAAGAATATTCATTGCTGCCTCATCCATTACAGTGTTGAAATTGTTGGTCATTGTTTCTACGTCTTCCTCTATAGCAAGCAACGGAGCAAATGTTCCACTGATCATTGCTTGGAATGACTCTGCAGTTCTTTGATTTCTAAGGGCTGATCTACACTACAGGGGAAAATCAATCTTAGATACGCAACTTCAGCTACGTGAATAACGTAGCTGAAGTCGAAGTATCTAAGATTGAATTACTCACCGTCCTCACGGCGCGGGATCCATGTCCGCGGCTCCCCCTGTCGATTCTGCAACTCTGTTCAGGTTGGTGGAGTTACGGAATCGATATAAGCGCGTTTGGGGATCGATATATTGCATCTAGATGAGACGCGATATATCGATCCCCGAGCAATCGATTGCTACCCACTGATACGGCGGGTAGTGAAGACATACCCTGAGACGCGATATCTTGATCCCCGAGCAATCGATTGCTACCCACTGATACGGCGGGTAGTGAAGACGTACTCTAAGTCTTTCTGACTCAGACTTGATTCTGGTGAACTTTGGCTTAACGATTTTCCTTAGCCGCAGTGAAAAGTCAAGCATCACAAGGTCACGATCACTTCCAACATCAGCTCTGGGGAAGCCCCTTGTTTTAGCTCTGTTGATCCCAGAACAAAAGTAATTTTTCACCATGATGTAGTCAATCTGACTGTGATGTAAACCATCAGGTGCATGCTACGTTGATCATCTGGATGCTTTATGTACTCCTAATGTGTTTGCAAGAACCAGTTTGCTATAGCTGGTGAACTCCAAAAGTCTCAGTCCTCTCTCATTGGTTACTGCATTAAAGAAAGGGCCACAATAATCTCGCCAATCTGCCTGTGCATCAGTACCCACTTTAGCATTCCACTCTCCCTGTACAGTCAGGATATCTTTCTTTTGTACCTTATCAATGTCTTGGTGCTGATTATAAAAATCTTCAATTTGCTCACTGTTATAGTTTATTGTAGGGATGTAGATTTGTACCACTGGGACATTAAACGGTACTGCCTTTAGACGGATGGAAATAAGCCTGCTGGATATTCGGTGGCATCCTAATACTGAATTCTTGATATCCTTATACACAAGAAATCCTACACTGTTGACAAGTTTGTCCTCTCCACTGTAATAGAGTACATGGTCTTATTCCATTAGTGCCTCTCCAAAGTTCTTCCATCTGACCTCAGAGATTCCTAGGAGGTGCCAGGGGTATTGTTCCATTTTGTACCTTAATTCTTTCAACCTCCCTATTTGTCTCAATGTCCTTACATTCCATGTGGCTATGGTGATATTATCTTTTCCACGGATCCTATTTATTGGGGTTACACCAGTAGTATAATTGTTGCGTCCACTCTGATGGGAGATGGTTGCACAGTCATCATTAACCTGGGCTGCGACCAATACGGTATGGAGATCGTTGACTTGCTCATCATATAGTGTGTCTTGGGCAAATTTATAACCTGGCAGAGCCCATCCCTCTCCACGTAGCCCCCTTTTAGTCAGTTCTTACAACATGCAGGAGGAACAGTGGGCCTATTCTGTCCCCGAACCCACAGGGGATAACCCTGGCTCAAAACCTTGGATTTACATTTAATGTGAAAGATGACACCTGCAGGAATATTTTGAAGTAATATATTGGATCTTCCCCCATTGACATCCATGGCAAAACTTTTGTTCTTAACTTCAGTGACAACAAACTCAGGACCAATATGTCATCGAAGCCTTTGGAATGAGCCTAAAAGTTTAGTTTCTTTGCTGAATTGAAAAGTCTTTTTTGCTTTGTCTTGTCTTGCTCACTGTGCTTTTCTAATTCCAGACAATGTCTATTAATCATCTATCCCTGCTGGTTATATCTTGCCAGCTCACGCACACCCTTCACTGTGTCTCATCATCACATCCTTTTATTTTATCTTGCCTTCTCTCCATCACATGGAGTATCTTATCTGTTATATTAATCTGCTGCTTAAATTGTTCTCAGTTTTGAATTATTTTACAGTCCTCATTTCATTTTCAAGATGACAACTTTTGTCTTAGTCCACATTTCAGACAATTCTTCTTTTCCTCTCCTCACCATTGTCATACTATCCTGGGTTTATTTTTGTGCCTAAATCTGTTATTTACTTCTTTCCTATAGTTGACACTGATGAATTCCAAATTAAATCTTATATATGAAAATTGTATCGTCAACTGGAGTTGAAATCTAGCCCCTTGACATTATTATCACACTATGTTCATGAGCAGGTAGTTGAAAATGATAGGTTTCCACTGGCTGGAAGTCATGAAGTTGTACGACTGATTACAAATATATTTATGCACACATACTTCTTCTGATTGTGGTGTTTTACAGAGTCTTTCTGTCTTCAGTTTGTCAGTTTATATGAGAAGAGTTAACTTGTTTTTCTATGCAAGTCCATCATTCTGAAGTAGACAAGGTAAATGACATCACACCTTTAATTAGACCAAGAAAAAGCGAAAGGTTTATATTTGTTTTAATGTGTCTGCTTAGCCAGAGAAAAGGATGTTTTGATGAGATCTTTCTTGTGTTCTTCAGTGGTATCCTTGGTCCACAATGGCATCTCCTGAATGTTGCACTGGTTGTTTCACTTCTACATAGAAGTATGGATGTGGCTAGACTAGAACTGGGCGAAACCTGCGTGATATATATCAAAGTCCAAACAGATTGGCAGACTTGATTTGCATCAGACTCTAAAAAAGTACTGTTGTTCAGGTGTAAGAAACACCTTGAAACCATGGTCAGTCCCTGCTGATAGTAAGTTCTTCCACAGAGCTAGCACGGCTTCCTTCTCCCTGTCAGTGTGACTCTGTTAGGAGCTGGGCTGTCATTGGTTCTCTTCCCTTTTAGCTTGTGGCTTCTGAAAGGGGTGAAGTCAAAGAGGTCAGTTACCCATGATTTCACCAATGGAAATCTGCGTGGTACAGAGGGCAATGTGCTGTGGAGATTCTTTCCCCCCAGCACTGCCTCTTTCCCCTCCCCTGGCCGTTCTATGTACCCGAATGCGGTGGAGCTGCCAGCTCTTGTGATTTTTATTGCAAGTCATGTAACATATGGTGTTTCTCAAAGCCCCAGCTCCTAGAGGCAACAATTTCAGCGCTCTTTACAAAAAATCTAGCCCCCCTGATTGCCTAGAAAAGCTTGAAAATGTGACCTGAGTGTACCCTAGAGGCTCACTAACCAAAATACAAAGGAAAAAATCCAAAATGTATTTATGTATTTAAAAAAAAAAATCTCACTACTACGCTAATATGATTTTTTTTAAAGGCCAGACTCATGACTTTTGAATGCTTAGAGTAAAAAATATTGCAGCAAGACCATGATCCCTGGGTCTGAGGGTAGCATAGGTTATCGGCACTGCTCCCCAATTTTGCATATTCTAGGGGGCTTTCTGCCACACATAGGGGGGAGTGAGTTAAGTCTTTCTTGCTGTTCTCCTCAGTGTTGCAAGATGGATTTCTTCGGTGAGTCTAGTGAGCAACATTCAGGTTTGCTGCTAAGAGCCAGGCTGTAGAGGGACAAGTACTGAGCTTGAGAACCACAAGGAGCTTGTTCACTTCAGTTGACTGGCAGGGTGAGACTGTTCCTGTCACACTAAAATATCACAGTGTAAGCATGTTGTATTCCTCGGGTGAAATCCTTGCTTATTGACAGCCACCAGATGGCCTCCTACAGTTTTTTTTCCTTTTGTTGCTCCCCTGTGGCCCTATCAGGAAGAAGCAGGTGGCAGACAGGAAACCTGAATCAAACATCCTAATAATCTCTCCTAAAAGCTGCATGTAAACTAGAAAGCACAAGAAAATGAGGCCATGGCTGTAATCCAGGGGGGATTGCTAAAAACATGAAACGATGAACAAGCCGCAATGCTGAGCATCTATCCTTAACATACACTCCCCAAATTAGCTCTGAAGCCCATTTATCACAGAAAGGATCCTTGATCCACCTTTCTAGAAGCAAAATGACTGTAAGCAGAGAACTTAACTCCATATGTAATTTGTAATTATGTGTTTTTAGTGTTGATGAAAGTGAATTCTGACTCTAGCCAGGAACTATGTATGCTTTCTCTCACGTTTCTTCCTGAGCTCATCTAAACCTCTTTGGTCTAAATATCATGCTGGAAAAATCTGACAATAACATGCTGCCTCGAGATAATTCTAATATTAGCCTGTTGCAACCAGCTGGGAAATACTGTCCCAAAATGAATCTTATCTTGTAGCATATCTCGCCTCTCTCTATTTATCTCAGCAATCCCTCTCCTTTCTGAATTTGGTAATTCCACTTCCAGTCATACTTCAAATCACAGTGGCATGCAAAAATACTTAAATGAGTGTTTTGTGCTTCAAAAGAGGTTTAATTTTGAGTTTTAGGTAAGGATTACTTTTTCTGAGAGAGAGAGGGAGTTGCCAGTGCCGTTGGTACAATGCAAAAGAAAGAGAAGAAAAAGGCCCCTGCAAAGACATATATATGCAAATAGTCTTATTGACTTCACTGGGACTACTTCCATGCATAAAAATTTGCAGGTCCCAATCCTGAGATATGCTGAGTGCCTCCTGAAAATTGAGGCTTGATTCTAATCTCATTGAAGTAACTGGTGTTACAAGATAGAGCAACCTCACATCCCACTGAAGCTAATGTATGTACGATAAGGGGACAGATCAGTTTTCATTTTGTTGCTTTTGGGAAAAGTCCTGCATCATTGAATAGATGATGATAATCCCTCTGTGGAATTTTAATTTAACTTTACACAGATATACAGGGATACAACTCTCTATTAATCTGTTAAGAAATATTCTTTTTATAGAAATATTCTCTAGGTTTTTAGTATAATTTGTATAAAACTCTATTGGCTCCATCTCTATTAAGGGTAACCATTAACTGTGACATAAGCAGGATTCACAAGTTTGAGATAACCAAGTTCATCTAATTTGTGAATCAAAAGTACATTTAAAGCTATGAAGAGATGTAAAGGATTAATCCAATTACACTATCCAACACTTCTTTTGTCTAAATAGTATTTAGCAGTAAAGGATAATTCTCTATTAGGTGTTTGTGAGCCATCCTGTAGAAATTAATATTCTTTTCCATGCTATAGTATTCTATAGGATGATTTGAAAACCTATAGAAATTATATCATTCTCAATTAAAATTGCAAAAGTATTTAGAGTGTTGTGATGGCCATGTTGGTTCCAGAATATCAGAGAGACAAGGTCTATGAGGTATTATCTTTTATTGAACCAATTTCTGTATGTGAAAGAGGCCAGTTTATGAGCTATACAGAGTTCTGTGTAACTTGAAAGCTTGCCTTTTTCACCAACAGAAGTTGGTCCAGTGAAAGATATTACCTCACTAGCTTGTCTCTAAAAGTATTTAGAGTAACTTATTTAGAATATTATATTCCTTTAGAATCCTATTACCATTATCCCTATTACATTCTATAAGATTTTCCCTTATGTTCTCATTTTGAATGGGATTTGCCTGCAATGGCTGTCAGTCAACTGACAGTGTCTTTCAGTTTATGCTTTGCTGGAGGATTATGCTCATTTCACTATCCTATGTAATTTTACTTATAGGCAACAATGATATGTATTGAATTTATTTTGATCAAGTATTTGTTTAAAGTTCAGTGTGCAAAATCATGAGAGAATCTTAGAGCAACTAATGAAGCCTCTGTAGATATAAATATTTGAAGGATGTTATTTATTCACTTCATAAATCAGCCCTGGTTTGTACAGGTGAATATAATCCAAACAGTGGAGATGAGAAATAACCATGGCATACATCTTTGCTGCATAATTTTATGTCACTTTATAGCTTGGAAAATGTAGTGAATTTCATAAAAATGACAAATGACACAACCGTGTAATAAATAGCTGTAGTTTATGAAATGTGAATTGGAGTTTAGATTCAGATAGAAATACTTTTTCAGGAAATTGAGTGAAGACTTATATCTCCCAAACTCTCTATACAGAAAATAATCTGATTTCCATATGTTTGTTCTATATTGTGATCAATTACATGGCATGCACAATATACTAAGTATGAAACATATGAAACATATGCAAAATTGGTTTGAGTTCATATAAAAATATATGGTATAAAATTATTCACTGTATATTTAAAACATGAAATTTATATAATTTTTATCACAAAGCAGGCCAAATTTTGGCCTCATTCACACCTCAAGCAAGTCTTCTGAATGTAGTCCACAGTAGGCTTCTGTCAAGCTTTCTTCCCCGCTCTGAACTTTAGGGTACAGATGTGGGGACCTGCATAAACACTTCTAAGCTTAACTACCAGCTTAGATTTGGGTTTGCTACCACCATCCAGATTCCATAGTGTCTGGAACACCCTCTTTTCCCCCAAAACCTTTTCCTCCCTGGGTAGCCTTGAGAGGCTTTTTCACCAAGTTCCTGGTGAACACTGATCCAACCCCTTGGATCTTAACACAAGGAGAATTTAACCATCCCCTCTCCTTTCCCCCACCAATTCCTGGTGAGCCCAGATCCAATCCCCTTGGATCTTAAAACAAGGAAAAATCAATCAGGTTCTTAAAAAGAAAGCTTTTAATTAAAGAAAGAAAGGTAAAAATCATCTCTGTAAAATCAGGATGGAAAATCCTTTACAAGGTAATTAGATTCATATAGCCCAGAGGAACCCCCTCTAGCCTTAGGTTCAAAGTTACAGCAAACAGAGGCAAAATCCTTTCAGCAAAAAGGAACATTTACAAGTTGAGAAAACAAAATAAGACTAAGAAGCCTTGCCTGGCTGTTACTTACAAGTTTGAAATATGAGAGACTGGTTCAGAAAGATTTGGAGAGCCTGGATTGATGTCTGGTCCCTCTTAGTCCCAAGAGCAAACAACCCCTCCCCCCCAAAAGAGCACAAACAAAAGACTTCCTCCTACCAAGATCTGAAAGTACCTTGTCCCCTTATTGGTCCTTTGGGTCAGGTGTCAGCCAGGTTTCCTGAGCTTCTTAGCCCCTTACAGGTAAAAGGATTTTCATGTCTCTGGCCATGAGGGATTTTATAGTATTGTACACAGGAGGGCTGTTCCCTTCTCTTTATAGTTATGACAGCTTCAAATGTAATATATCTTCTACTGGGTATAGGAAATTTCTATATTGTATGTCCCATATTCTGCATCTACTGGAGGTACATGTTAATGATTCAAGTATATCTCTGTGTTTTAACAGGATAATCTGAGGCCATCATTCTCCTACTGAAACAAATTCCTTCTTTTTTTAAATTAGTGTAAAATAATATAATTTTAATATAAATTTTAATAGTATATAAAAACCAAAAGGGATATATACAGAAAATGGAAGGAGGAGCATGTCACCAAGAAAGTATCCATTGGGAATAGCTCAAGCCTGTAAGGACAAAATCAGGAAAGCCAAGGCAAAGAATGAGTTACAGCTGGTAAGAAATGTTAGAGACAACAAGAAGGAGTTCTTCAAATATGTTAGACTAAAAAGAAAAATTAAGCACTGTGTGGGTCTGCTGTTCAATGGAGAAGATGAACTGGAAACAGAAGATCATAGGAAGGCAGAGCTGCTCAATGCCTACTTGGCTTCAGTCTTCTCACAAAAAACATAACATGACCGGATGACTGGTGAAGTTACCACAGATGACAATGGGGAAGAGATGCAGATCTGGATAAATAAAGAACGCATCAGAGAGCTTCTGACCAATTTGAATGAATTCAGACCAGTGGGGCTGGGTGTTATTCACCTGAGGATATTGAAGGAACAGGGGTGGCTCTAGGGATTTTGCTGCCCCAAGCACGGCAAGCAGGCTGCCTCCGGCAGTTTGCCTACAGAGAGTCCGCTGGTCCCGTGGCTTCGGCAGACCTCCTGCAGGCATGCCTGCGAGAGGTCCTCCGAAGCCGCGGGACCAGCGGACCCTCCGCAGACACACCTGCCGGAGGTCCACTGAAGCCGCAGGACCATCGGACCCTCCGCAGGCAAGCTGCTCAAGGCAGCCTGTCTGCCGCCCTCACGGCGCCTGCAGAGTGCCCCCCGCGGCTTGCCACCCCGAGCACGCGCTTGGCGTGCTGGGGCCTGGAGCCGCCCCTGTGAAGGAATTAGCTGAAGAAATCTCAGAGTCACTGGAAATAATATTATAAACTCATGGATGACAGGAGAGGTCCAGGAAGATTGGAAAAGGGCTAAAAAGGGGGGAAAAGGAGGAGCCAGGAAACTAGAGACCAATCAGCCTGATTTCGGTACATGGGAAGCTACCAGACCAATGTATAAAACATTCAATTTGCAAATACCTAGAGGATGAAGGGGTGATCACTAGCAGCAAACATGGATTTACCAAGAGCAAATCATGACAAACCAGCTTGTTTTCCTTCTTTGACAGGGTAACTGATTTGGTTGATGGGGGAATGCGATGGACATAACATATCTGGACTTCAGCAAGGCTTTTGACATATTCCCAGATGACAGTCTGATAAGTAAACTGGAGAAATGTGGGCTCGAAAGAACTACAATTAAGTGGATACATAATTGGTTAAACAACCTCAAACAAAGAATAACTACTAGTGGAATTAGATTGGAGGGAGATCTCAAGTGGGGTTCCATATGAAGTTTGTAGATGACCCAAAGCTAGGGGTGGGGTTGCCAGGGTTACTCTGGAGGGTAGAGCTAAAATCCAGAGAGATTTTGATAAATTGGAGAACTGAGCTATAGACAACAAAATGAAATTCGACAAAGACAAATGTAAGGTGCTACATTTATGGAAGAAAGACCAAATGCACAAATATAGAATGGTGGGGAACTGGCTTGGCAGCAATGCTGCTGAGAAGGATCTGGGAGTTGTAGATGTCCAGATTCCCTGATTTAGCAGATAAGGAGCTTATCTGTGTTACTGAGCCTCCTGAATTTTGGCAAGGACTCTACCAGCCTAGAAGCTGCAACACAGATATCAAAAGCAAAGGAAATTAAATGCGCTCATCAAGATGGGAAGCCATTGTCTTCATATAAAAAAGAAAGGAAATTAATCTAACTGGTCTAAGGGGAAAGAGTTTCCAGTGATCACATTAGGTACGATCACATCATAACAATGTGGAAGAACTTGCAATACAAAATATCAGAAAATGAGTACATAATTTAGAAAAAGCTTTAGAGATCAGACCTGTGACCAGTCTAGTCCAACACCCTATCTCTGACAGCAATGGCCAGTATTTGATAGGTCAAAAGGAGGATACAAGAAGTCTCTGGTAGCTATGGAACAGCCTGCTTATACAGAATGATTCTTCCTAATGCTCATCATTTAAAGGTTGGTTATACCTGAGACATTAGCGTTAATATCCTTTCCAAACTTTTTTTTTTAAATCTATACTATTGTAATTTTGGATGTTCCCATAAATCTGTTGCAGGAAAACCCACATAAATTGCTGCTATTTAGATTTTGAGGCCACACAGAAATCAAAGCAAAGCGCAAGCATGCTTAAACCTGCCTCAGCCCAGGGGATGGACTAGATGACCTCTTGAGGTCCCTCCCAGCCCTTTCATTCTGTCACCAATATATTAATTAATTGGACCAATTAAAGTAACTCTTTGGGTGAGATAGTAGAATTGTCTGACAGATTGCCCCTCACAGCTTGAATCCTGCTTTTTAAGAATTTGTCAATTAAATACTTATATTTAACATACCAGTACATTGAAGTAATGGATTTCTATGGAAATTTGTGCTTGTAGTGTGTATAAATAGGGGGACATGGCAAAATGAAGGAAAGAGTTGTGAAGAACAACGGAATTATGCCATTAAAACAAAGCAATCCCCCCACCCCCGGATTTGCTGAAGATTGACAGAATCAAAACCTTGTAATTAGTGCTGCATACTTCATAGTCCTCAGAAAAAAATTATAGCATCCCTACGTTTGTATGAAATTCTGGAAAATGGGTGCTTTGTGTCTCAGTGAGATTGTGATATACACTAATGCCTGATGTCGGGTTTTACTAAACATAAAAGGCATTGTAAATGGCATAAAAGAGGTAATTCCTCCTGTGTTTTGAGTGCCAGAGGCCTTCCTTATATCCCTAATTCAATAAAGCATTTAAGAGTGTGGTTCAAAGTGTGCTTTGCTGAGTCAAAGCCTAAGTGAGTAAATTTCCTATTGATTTTTGCTTGATTGAAGATCACAGAATCTGGCGCTTTTTATTTAAAGAATTTGGCCCTTTGCACTTAAAACATGTGGTCTGTCTTTGGGCTCAAATGTGTTTTAAGTGGGATTGAATTCCAGAGGAAAGAAGGCACCACCACTATACTCTGTCCTCCATTCTCTTTGCTTCACTTTAGGGATAACTACCCATTGTGTTAATCAGTCTGGGTTTGGATTTTGTTGATGATGCTGAGAAATTGGTTCCTTCAGAACCTTCCACAGGATTTGGCTCACATCTTTAAGTGCTGCCTCCCGGCCTTTTAATCTTTGGTTCTTCTGCTGAGATTGCCAACAGTGGCACGATTTGGGGTGGGAGTTAGTGATGCAGACACTTACATCAGTATTCTCTATGAAACTGGACTGAGATCAGCAATACACGACGTGGAGCAATGACATGCAGAATCTGGTCTGCCAGTTTGGAGCACTTCGAGGCCACTCTTGAAAATTTCAAAAATATTGTTTTTGATTGGAAATATAAATCAGAGCCACAACTTTGGCCTTTCTGTGAATATTGCCAAGAGGAGCACAAGACTGATTCATTCTAGAGGCTCAATTTTACTCTCTGCTGTGAGCAGCTATAACACGGATTCTTTTCTGTATTTTCTACTTTTATATTTTTAAGCCTTTCCCTTTGTGTACAGTTTATTCTCTCGGTTACTAATAGCCTGTGAAACACAAGTGGCTGATACACACGGAGTTCTCTCAAGGAGACTTTCCCTTTGTTCTTTCTTGTTGGTTTCCTTAGTCTAAAATAAATCATTTTAGACTGAAAATGGATGATTGCACATTGTGTGAAGGAGAACATTCTCAAACAACTTCACTCCTGCTCTGTATTAAAGTAAAGGGAAATCGCTGCTACCCTACTTATACATTGGCTGTAAACTTTTAGGTCAGGGATAAGTGATAAGGAGCAATGAAACATACATGTGAGACCTACTAATTTTCAATCATAATAGAAATGTCATCAGCTAATACAGTTTATTTTTATTTTTTGTTATTGCTTAATTCCAGAATTGGCAAAAGAGAGAGTGTCTTTTTGGTACACATCATGCAGCTGAATCTCCCTTGATAACAAAATCTTATTTCATTTTTTCAAAGCAATCTTGATAAGTGAAAAATTATGTAAGTGCTTTACTTTTCATTGTGAGCTGTTACTTAAAATGTTACCATTAGAGGAAAGCTTTTCACTTGCTAAACAAATCTCTTAGTGTTGTGTTTTCCTTTTCTGAACTTTTTCCAATTCCAATATATATTTTTTGAGATGGGGCGACCAGACCTGCATGCATTATTCAAGATGTGGGCCTAGTATGGATTTATAGAGAGGCAATTTTCATTCGCACCTGTGTCTTCACACATATCTGAGGGGGCTGAAGGAACATTAAAAGTCAACTAGCTGTGCTGCATCATCACAAAAAACGCTTGCTAACCTATAGCAGTGATTGGAGAGACAGCACATTGTGGAGGGGGCAGAGAGGGAAAAAAAATCTCCTGTATGATGTATGCAGTTGCACATTTTATTAAAAGTTTCTCAGGATTTTTCTCTGATGCTATGGAACTTCTAGAGCAACAGAAACACACACACAGTCTGTGTCTCTGTCTCTATCTCTGTCTGTCTCTCTAGACTAGTCTCTTACCATACTAGAAATTTCATTAGAGCAGTGAATAGGTAAATGAGATTTTAACTTGGACTTAAAGTTTGTTAAAGTGGGAGTATTATACTAAAACAGAAATTGCTATACCTCTCTGACCTCATGCATGCTGGAGCTGTTCAAATATTATTGCCACAAATGAAGTAGCACTTTGTATTGTAATGTACACTACTGAGCCCAATAAAAACACCAAAAATACCTTTAATAAATGTGCAGTGTGCTTCGGGGAGAGTATATGGGTGGAGGACAGAGGGAGTGAAAAATATTTCAAATGTAGCAAATGAGAAGGAAAAAGCAGCAGAGAATGAAAGACGGATAAAGGAGTAGTAATGCTAAAAAGAAATAATGTGGGGTGGGAAAGCAATGTGCAAAGGAGGTATTATCCCTCTACCTTCTTTGGGAGAGGATATGTGAATGCAGCTGGGGCATTCATAGCAGTAATGATATTGCTCCCTCCCTAGCTAACCAGCTCATTCTTTGAAAGATAGGTACACATGAGATGGAGCTTATGTAATGTTTTCTAGGTGGCTGTTGTATGGCTGTTGACAATGCATTTAATTACAGCATTACTGCTGGGTAGAGCTGCAAAGTCCAGATAAAAACATCTTCAAATGTAAGGGTGTCCAAGCACAGTGCTTTGGTGCAGGCCCCTCTCCAGGAAACTCCATTACATTCTCTTCACATTGCATCTTGAAGCTTATTTTTGACCCCCTGTTTCCTTCTGTCACATCCATGATCTCACAACTCTTGCTACTTCTCGCACTATAACATTTTAAAAATCTGCCTTTTTTCTCCAAACCCTGGTTCATGCCATTGTTCCTGCTCCCCTGGATTACTGTCACCACCTCCTCTTTGGTCTCCTGACTTTCTGTTAGCTGCTTTTCAATCTGTCCAACATTCAGCAGATAATAAAAGGCTAAATTGTGCTCTGCGTGTGGTTGCGTTATCCTGGAGCAGGGGCAGAGAATCAGATTGTTCACTCAGAGTGCTGCAATCTGCTTTTCAGTCTGCTACTCCCCTTCACTTTGGGCAGAAGAGAGGGAAATAACCTGTGCCAAATTACTTCATCTACCTCGCTCTCCTCAACCTGTGCACTTCCCACCACCCCACATGGAAGGAGGAGTATTGCCCCATGGGAAGCTGCTCTCTGCCCCACGTGGCTACCTGCGATAGATAAACCCATAATCGTCCCTTCCTGCAGCTCTAACCATCTCATGTCCCAACTTGAGTTCCTTTGCTCTTGTCTTGCCCTCACTTCTAAAGGTATGTCTACACTTACCAGAGATTGATGCCGCAGCAATTGATCCATTGGGTGTTGATTTAGCGGGTGTAGTGAAAACCCACTAAATCGACCGCAGATCACTCTCCCATTGATTCCGGTACACTACTGGAACGAGAAGTGTAAGGTAAGTTAATGGGAGAGTTTCTCGTCAACCCAGCATGGTGTAGACACCGCAGTAAGTCAACCTAACCTATGTCGACTCCAGCTATGTTATTCGTGTAGCTGGGGTTGCATAATGTAGGTCAGCTTAACTGCGTAGTGTAGACCTGCCCTAAATCTCTGCACAACTCAGTCCCTGGTCTCTCCTTCTCTTAGTTCTCACCTTGTTTGTTTTCTTGTTATCCAGCACCTTTGTCTTCTCCCTGTTATGCCTTTGTGCACATGGTTCCCTCCTCCTGGACCTCTCTTAGTTCTGTGCACCAAGCATCCTCCTCCACAAAAAATCTCTTCTAATAAGCCACACATTCCACCAGTCTTTCCTCCAATGACTTCCACTCCTGCTCAGGAATCATCTAGAATATTTAGTCATGGTCTCCATTACAGACTCCAAAGGGTTGTGTGCTGCATTCTGCATAGGCAGGGGTTGAGTTTAGCTGTTCTGTCTGGTTCCTTTTTCCTGAATCACTTTTAATTAGGGATGTTGCCTCTTTCCTGTTTGGTATTCAGCCAGACACTGAATAGATCCTGTAAGTGCCCAATAATTGCATGTGAACAGCAGCATTATCATTTTAGGCACAAAGGGCTTTTAATCAGTTTTCATGATTTGAATATTAAGGGCTGGAATATCACTCAGAATAAGGCCTTCTTTGCTTCCCTGCTCAGACTGGGGACCCAGGGTTTGGTGGGGAGAACAAGGGTACTAGAGCTAGGCAGATGCTGTATTTTTCATTTCACAGGGAATATCACAAGGTTTCCATTCTGAACCGAGAAAAAAAATTGAAATTTCCCACCAAAAAAGATTAAAAAAATGTTTCATTACAATTCTGACTTTTATATTAGATGGTAATAGAAAATTTTAAAAAGTAACAAAATCATTTTTGAAATGGAAAGGTGAAACCAGCAAGTCCTAAAAGATTGAAACACTTTTTTTCCCCAGTTTTTCCTTTGAAACAAACTTGTGTCAAAATAAGCACATTTACGTGAAACATTTTGCTTTTGAAAAATCGGCATTTTCCAATAGAAAAGTATTCCCCTGGAAAATTTCTGACCAGCTCTGCAAGGGGTACCTGCTATGAGCAAGTGTGTAGTGAGGGTGTGGAGTAGGAGGAGCCCTGGTTTTACATCCCGCCTTATTTGCTGGCCAGTAGCTTTTCAGGAAGGGATGAAGTAATTGACTCCCTCCCCGGTGCAAGGAGGAAGCAAGGGAGCTATTCCAACTTTCTGAATCAGTTTGATTTCTAGTTTGCTGCTGAGGCAGTGCAGCTACATGCTGCTTCTTTCTTATAGCGTGTTGTAGGGTTACAACAATCTAACCTAAAATAATAGTCTGAGTCTGTGTCCCCTACTCATGGTGAGTAACATCTTACTCCACTAATAGACCCATTCAATTTAATGGAACTAATCATGGAGTAAGGATTATAAAATCAAACCCTCCGTATATATCCTAAATATATTAAGGGTCAGTTTGTGCATTCCTTTCTCACATCTGCAAGCTGTTAATGGGACTGCTCAGGTGAGTAACTGCTGAACAATTTGAGTAATTAACAGTTTGACTCTAAATGGATAACTAACAATATTCACTGTATATGTTATAAATCATTTCTGATGCCAATCAAATGTAGATGTAACTGTGCTGAAACTGAAGACAGAATACAGTCACTAATAAAATGAAAAGATTGGGGAAATTCATTTAAAATTTTAGTGTAGAGATAGTGCTATAATACCTATTTTTAATTTTCAAAAGAGTTCATTTCATGTGTTATAATTTGTTACCCATGGAATAATAGTTTTTATATTATGCATTAACTTTAAAATATATTTTCTAATAATTTATTGAATACTTAGTGTACAAATTGACTAAAAGTGTCTTAAGTCAAAAAACGATAAGTGCTGAGCAGCTAAGCACATGCAGTCAATTTTAAATTTAAAAAATCACTATTTAATGTGTTTGCATTAGTTATACTTAAGGATTAAGGGCCCTATCCAAACCTATTAAAGTGAATGGAGAGATTCCTACTGAGTTTAGTATATTTTGGATCAGGTTCTAATACAGTTACCATTAATACAGTTCTGATGAGTCACTTAGTTTTGTAACTGTCTCCCATACATGAGAAATAAAAGTTTGTTTGGAGAGAATTTCCATAGCTGGCAACTCATACTTCAATAGCCCCTATCTTACCTGTTGAATTTCAGCAAACATAAGCCCAGTGTGCCCCCTTCTGCAGATAGTCATGGAAGGGAATTATTTTTACTGCATTTTAATTAAGGACTCTGCATTGCCCTGATAAGAGAGTGAAGTTTATACATAACTCCTCCTAGCTCTGCTGAAAAGCTGCCTCCCAATAGCATCCTCTGGGAGCTGCAGTTCTCTGGCCCCTGGCAGTTCCCTACAGATACATTCCTTTGGAGCTACATAGCCAGCAACATCTTGACCAGGGATTCCCAAGGTTCCCCACTGGAGGAGATCCCTGAAAAAGTCAGTCAAGCTTGGGGATATTTAATTTTTTTGAAGATGTTCCACAGGATCTAAAAGGGAATGATGGGCAATTCCTCCAGTCCTGCCCCACAGTCTGCCCTGGCTCCATCTCTGTCTCATGCAGATAGAGCTTCACAGGGTGTAGGGAGAGAGAGATGGTGCTGCACAGGCACCTGACTTCCATTCCGTTCTGTGAAAGACCCTGCATGAGTGGATCTTTGGGGGATATGAATGTGGGCCACTTCTTTTAGAGTGACTCCTTTCTTTTGCTCAGGGTCAAAAACCAGGTGATATGTTGACAATCAGAGGGACATTAGTAATAATAACCGCCCCAGCAATCACACCTTAAAACCTTCGCCAGTCAATAACTGCCCAAGTAGTCCATGAAAACCTCCAGATGAAATGGCGTCAGTAAAACTGACCATTGTAAAGAGCACACACATACAAAGCAAACCAGGAGTTTAACTGATTCAGGTCCAAACCTTGACCGAGTGTGTAAAGCCCCAATAAAAGAGCTGAAAAAGTGAAAAATCACAGTAGGGTAGAGCTTCAATACCACCCCACAGCAACTTCTGTGTGGACATCATGGAAACTTCCACTTTTGTGGGTTTGGGCATGGAATACCCCACTGACCGTACCTCCCTTTGTGGATGACATACCCATGTTTCCTCTGCATAGTCTCCTATGGAGCCCTACACTGGAAGCCACTTCTGTGAAACACTGGGGCTCCAGGATCTTCTTGTATAGGTTTTATATTAGCCAAAGTGGTTAATTTCTGCTATGTTAATTCTTCATGTGTTTGTATTATTGGTCTTGGGATAGGTCCCTTTTCATGTGACAGTGGTAAAGGATCACAGAAATAATTGCTTGTGCCAAATAAGGACAGCACTGTCAGTTCTCTCTTAAAGTGACTTTGGGTGTCTGCTTCACTGTAGAGATTCTGCCTAGCCCCCTCCGACCTGCCTTCGTGCTAGAGATTTAAAGAAATTGTACACGTCTCCTGAGGCCTATATTAGTAAATGGATATCTAAAAACAGTGTGAAAATATGCTGGCAAGTCCAGTGCGCAGCAGTATTAAGTGCATTCAACTAAATAATTAATGTGTGTGTGCGCGCGCGCGTGTAAGAGATAAATACATCTAGTAGATTTGTCAACAAATCGTCCTGCCGTTGTTTAATTTTGCTATGGATCCCCATCAGAACACTATTTTGCACAATATATCCCTATATGTATATTTCCCCTTTTTTTATTCAAATGGCTAGTCAAAGTTTGGGACTGTGGGAATGTTCCAGTTGGGAGCAGAAGTTGGTGATAGGTATTTCTCTGATGCAGTCTTGTTTATTTACAAGGGATGTACAAAGTCCTCTGCCTCTGAACACAGAAGGAATCAAATAGCAGGAAATAGTTTCTTTAGCTCACAATACCATGAACACACTTTTTAGCCTGTATCCCTGACCCAAAAACCTCTCCCCAGATTTCTTCTAGGGTCAGACACGCTGCTTTCAGCTGCTTCTTCAGACTGCTGTCTGTCCCTCCTTGATCTTCTGTGTTCCTTCTCTCTTTCACAAACACTCTTGCCCAAAACAATACTCAGCAAAGACTCCAGGGCAAGTTCACTCTCCTTTTGTCTTGGATGGGGGCTTATCCTTACAGTTATGTTAACTGAAGAATGAATGCACACCTATCAATCTCAATGACATTTTAATTTAACCCTTAACAAGGTTTCACCCAGCTCATAGCATGTCCTATTCAGTCACACAGTCCCATACTATCTCATAAGAGAAAATTCTCACTTTTAGTGGTAGATTGTGGTTATCCTTGTGCCATGGGACAAAAGGGGAGTTCAGGGAAGGGGGAAGGTAGAGGGTATAGGAAGCATTCCCAGTACATAAGTGGCTTGTCACAATTCTAGTCCCTCTACACCCTGAGCACAAAGACTGGGCAAAGCTTGTGCTGACAGCAGCCCAGCCTGGGGACAGGCAGAGACAAGGGAAGGGCTGTGACCATATGCCCCTCCACAGCAAAAAGCTGAGCAGGGCTGGTGCAGGGGGAGGGCATGCTGCACCCTTTCAAATGACATAGTGAAGTTGCTCTGATCTGGGTTCCATAAACCACCTTGTTTGAGTGGGGCTCAGTGCTGCTGAGGGCGCACGCCTACATACTCTCTTACTGCAAACTGTCATCTTGCCCTAGTTTATGCTGCCTAATTTGCTTGTAAGGAAGAGAAGGAAATGGTCAGGAAATCTGCATCCTATTTAGAAATGAAGTTGTTGTTATGCATGATCTGTTCATACAACCATTGCTTGTGGTGGTAAACACTATGCATAGAATAACTCCACACTTCCGGGGGGGAGAACAATATAAAAATCAAGACAATAGAAATGTGTTTTAATTTTCATGGCTGGTTAAGATACAGTTGTATGAATCAAATTATGTCAGACCAACCAGAAGTGACAACTCCAAGTAATTCACTTTTATGATCATGTTATGTTGAGAAGATGCTGAAGGTTACAGACATTACTAGAGCAAGCCTGCATATGGAAATTTTCTGTAAACAGGGTCCATTTGAACAGCTTTGCCTTTGGAATGCAAGCTTTCTGATTTTAAAATGTACTCTAGCACAACTGTTTACGATAGTGGGAAAATGAAAAATCTTACCTGTTACCTCCACTTAAGGGTCAGATAACATTTAATATTTTTAAATTGCCAGTAAATTTATAGTTGCTTCAGTTGACAGGATATGAGATTAAAATAATCTCCTGTAATGACAGAAGGTAGTTTAACATTTATAGGGCCTCAATCATCCTGCCATATGAGCAAAATGCATTTTATCCATTTTTTAAAAACTTTCTGATGTGATGGAGTTTGGTTTGACTGATTAATTTTAGTTCTTCTGCTTCACAGAAGAGAGAGTGAGAGAGAGAATGACCATGATAAATTGATATATTAAAGTTTTGATTAATGGTTACTTTCTATTCAGTATAATTATCAGGTGATAGTTTCAATGAAAGATGCTGGGAAATGAAACTTTTCACTCTAGATAACCATCCACCCTGTCTGGCAAGAAAAATGGGTCTCTATTTTCAACATATTACACTGAAGCAAGGCCAATGGAGGGAGAACATACTGTTTGTGAATTTTGAAGGATAAGATTGATTTGAAAATGTGCTTGTCCAAATGAAGTTGTGAAAGAAATTCTGATGACCCATAAATAAATAAATAAATAAAATGAAACTGCATGCAAAAGATAAAGAAACAACAATTCTTGAAAGCAAAGCTTGTTGGTTATCCATGCTTGGAAAAGGATTATCCATTAACAAAAACACATGCACATTTATTTTTAAGTGCAAAAAATAAATAGGAATAAAATATGCTTAATCTATTAACATGTGGACAGGTTCTTACTGATTGCATTCCTTTCCTCCCCCCATGAAATAGTCTTGCAACCAACTGCCCATGAAGTTGTTGGTGAGCTTCATTACCACTGCAGACTCATTAAAAAGAGGCACAATTGGGAAAAGATAGAAAACAGCGGCAAACACTAGAACTTTCTCAGAGACTCAGACTTTAAGGTCAGAAGGGACCATCATGATCATCTTGTCTGACTTCCTGCACATCGCAGGCCATAGAACCATTCCTGTAATAGACCCCTAACCTCTGGCTGAGTTACTGAAGTCCTCAAATCATGGTTTAAAGACTTCAAGTTACAGAGAATCCATTATTTAAATGAATTTAAGCCTGCAAGTGAACCATGCCACATGCTGCAGAAGAAGGCAAAACCCTGCCAGGGTCTCTGCCAGTCTAATCCAATTAGGCTAAACAAGCCAAGCTCTTTGAATGTCCTCTCATAAATTAGGTTTTCCATTCCTAGTAGCCCTTATTTGCATCTGTTCCAGTCTGAATTGCTCTTTCTTAAACACGGGTCACCAGAATTGCACACACTATTCCAGATGAGGTCTTTGTATAACGATACTAACACTTCTGTCTGTACTGGAAATATCTCATCTGATGCATCCTACGACTGTATTAGCATTTTTCACAGGTGCATC
The DNA here is from genome assembly GCF_025201925.1 of Gopherus flavomarginatus. Classification (NCBI taxonomy): domain Eukaryota; kingdom Metazoa; phylum Chordata; order Testudines; family Testudinidae; genus Gopherus; species Gopherus flavomarginatus. Next base: position 66,315,494 of record NC_066626.1, read on the forward strand.
ACGTTGGCAGCATATAGTCATCTTGTGTTCAACCAATACACCTAGGTCTTTCTCCTCCTCTGTTACTTTCAGCTGATATGTCCCTATCTTATAGCAAAACTTCTTGTTGTTAGTTCTTGAATGCATGACCTTGCACTTTGCATTATTAAATTTCATCCCATTTCTATTACTCCAGTTTACAAGGTCATCCAGATCTTCTTGTATGATATTCTGGTCCTCCACCGTATTGGCAGTACCTCCCATCTTTAGGTCATCCATAAATGTTATTAGGATGCTCTCACTTTTTGTGCCAAGATTAATAATAAAAATGTTTAATAAGATTGGTCCCAATACTGATCCCTGAGGAACTAAACTAGTAATCTCCCTCCAGCCTGACAGTTCACCTTTCAATATCACCTGTTGTGGTCTCCCTTTAACCAGTTCCTTATCCATCTTTCAATTCTGATGTTAACCCCCATCTTCTCCAGGTTAACTAATAATTTCCCATGTGGAACTGTATCAAATGCTTTTCTGAAATCTCGGTAGATTAGATCTACTGCATTTCCTTTGTCTAAAAAATCAGTTTCTTCTCAAAGAAAGAGATCAGGTTGGTCTGGCACGATTTACCTTTTGTAAAATCATTTTGTATTTTATCCCAATTACCATGAACCTTTATGTCCTTAAATACTTTCTCTTACAAAATTTGTTCCAAGATCTTGCATATAACTGAGATCAAACTAACAGGCGTGTAGTTTCCTGGATCACTTCCTCACCCCCTTCCTTAAAAATAGGAACTGTATTAGAAATTCTCCAGTCATAGGTTTACAGATATATTAGAATTCCTTGCTATTGGGCTTGAAATTTCCTGTACCAGTTCCTTTCATATTTTTGGATGGAGATTATCTGGACCCCCAATTTAGTCCTATTAAGCTGTTTGAGTTTGACTTGTACCTCGGATATGGTAATTTTTACTTCCATATTCTAATTTCCATTATCCACCCTGCTCTTCATTAGTCTCATTAAAAACCAAAGCAAAGGCCCAGTATTGAAAACAGAATAGTGGCTTTCAACACAAAGGACACCGCACTGCAGAAAACAACTTAAAAGATGAAATGATGGAGAGTTATGACCCAGTAAACAGACTTGAAGATGTTAATCTGTGGGTATGATCCTCGATACTAAGGCCATATCTATACTACAAAGTTCAGCTGATGCAAGTTACATCAACGTACAGTCTCCAACTTTTGTATATTGCTTGGGGAAAAGCACACTTGGCTGCTTGCATCCATAGGCACTGACAGAAAAAAATTAGTCAGTGCTTAGCACTGACCTGCAGCAAAGCTCTCCCACTGCTGCCCAGTGCCTCCCATCCGCCACAGATCAGTTGTTCCACGATGTGCAGGAGGCGTTGGGAGGGAGAGGGAGGAGCAGGGACAGGGCACGCTTGGGGAAGGGGGTGGAAAGAGATGCAGAAGCGGCAGGGTGATGGCAGAGCAGGAGAAGGAAGAGGCAGGGTGGGGGTGGGCCTTAGGAGAAGGAGTGGAGCGGGGTGGCACCTGGCACTGAGCTGGGGTTGAGCACCTACGGGAAAATTGTAAATCAGTGCCTGTGCTTGCCTCAGCATTGCGTGGTTGCATTGATGTAGAATGTAGTGCACCACAGATAAGTATCTTGTCTGCCCCATGCTGCTGTATGGCACAATGCCATTGTGATATTTTGCAGTGCTTTGTGGGATACCACTGATTTTCCTGCGGATTTCTGGGAGCTAGCAGTCAAGTTCCCACCATTCCACTTTTTTCATCCCATAATGCTTGCCCCATCCCATAATTTTCACAACATTAAAAATTCCCACAGTCATGTGTGCCACTTTTCTGTCTCCCCCATCTCTCTGGCAGAAGCATAGACCCTGAACAGTTCAGAGCAATTCTCATGCATGTTACTGATATAGATTGCACCATTTTCCTGTATTTGCAAAACTTGAATGACTACTACTAAAATCACTGAAAGGTGGATATTGTTGAAGCACAATAACAAGACATAGGACTGGAATGGATCTCGAGAGGTCTTCTAGTCCAGTCCACTGCACCTCAGGCAGCACTAAGTATTATCTAGACCATCCCTGACAGGTGTGTGTCTAACCTGCTCTTAGAAATCTCCAACAGTGGAGATTCCACAACCTCCCTAGGCAATTTACTCCAGTGTTTAACCACCCTGACAGTTAGGAAGTTTATCTAATGTCCAACCTAAACTGCCCTTCTTGCAATTTAAGCCCATTGCTTCTTGTCCGATCCTCAGAGGTTAAAGAGAACAATTTTTCTCTCTCTTTTTATGTACTTATCATGTTGCCTTTCAATCCTTTCTCTTTTCTCCACACTGAACAAATCCAATTTTTTCAATTTTCCCTCATAGGTCATGTTTTCTAGACCTTTAATCATTTTTGTTGCTCTTCTCTGGACTTTCTCCAATTTGTCCACATCCTCCCTGAAATGTGGCCCCCAGAACTGGACACAATACTCCAGTTGAGGCCTAATCACCGCAGATTAGAACAGAAGAATTACTTCTTGTGTCTTGCTTACAACACTCCTGCAAATGCAGCCCAGAATGATGTTTGTTTTTTATGCAACAGCATTACACTGTTGACTCATATTTAGCTTATAATCCATTATGACCCCCAGATCCTTTTTTGCAGCACTCCTTCCTAGGCAGTCTTTTCCCATTTTGTATGTGTGCAGTGGATTGTTCCTTCATAAATGGACTACTTTGCATTTTTCCTTATTGAATTTCATCCTACTTTCCTCAGACCATTTCTCCAATTTGTCCAGATCATTTTGAATTTTAATCCTATCCTCCAAAGCATTTGCAACCCCTCCCAACTTGGTATCATCCGCAAACTTTGTAAATGTACTCTCTATGCCATTATCTAAAAATTGATGAAGATATTGAACAGAAATTGACCCAGAACTGCAGGACCACACATTATACCCTTCCAGCGTGAGTGTGAACCACTGGTAACTCCTTTCTGGGAATGGATTTCCAACCAGTTATGCACCCATCTTATAGTAGCTCCATCTAGGTTGTATTTCCCTACTTTGTTTATGAGACGGTTTTGAGAAATAGTATCAAAAGCCTTACTAAAGTCAAAATATACCAAACCTACTGCTTCCCCCCATCCACGAGGCTTGTCACTCTGTCAAAGAAAGCTATCAGGTTGCTTTGACACAATTTGTTCTTGATAAATCCATGTTGACTGTTACTTATATTATTCTAGGTATCTGGAAACTGAAGTTAAGCTGACCTATAATTCCCCAGGTTGTCCTTATTTCCCTTTTTATAGATTGGCATTGTATTTGCCCTTTTCCAGTCTTCTGGAATCTCTCCCATCTTCCATGACTTTTTGAAGATAATTGCTAATGGCTGATATATCTCCTCAGTCAGCTCCTTGAGTATTCTAGGATGTATTTCATCAGGCCCTGGTGACTTGAAGGCATGTAACTTGCCTAAGTAATTTTTAACTTGTTCTTTCTTTGTTTTAGACTGACCCAACTTCATGATCACTGCCATTCATTGAGTTAGATGTCCAATTGCTACTAAACTATTTGGTGATAACTGAAACAAAAAAGTCATTTAATACTTCTGCCATTTTCACATTTTCTGTTATTATACCCCTCCCCCAATAGACTTGCTTCCCAGGGGTTTTTTACCTACCAACTCCATGAGTTTGCTAAAGTCTGCCTTCTTTAAATCCATTTTCTTTATTGTGCTGTTTTGCCTCCTACAATTCCTTAGAATCATGAGCATGATCATTACATGATCACTTTCATCCAAGCTGCCTTCCACCTTCAAATTCTCAACCAGTTTTTCTCTGTTTGTCAAAATCAAATCTAGAACAGCCTCTCCCCTTGTGGCTTTCTCCACCTTCTGAAATAAAAAAATGTCTCCAGTACATTACAAGAACTTGTTGGAAAATCTGTGCCTTGCTGTATTATTTTCCCAATAGATGTCTGAGTAGTTGAAGTCCCCCAGCACGACCAAATCCTGTGCTTTGCAGGATTTTGTTAGTTGCTTATGTTAATGGACACAATGAAAAAGAATGCCAGGTTGCTGCTGGCGTTCACAGAGCAGCTCCACATGGTGGATTGCTGCTTCTGGGCCCAAGAAATGAGCACTGCCTGGCGGGATTGCATAGCAATATAGGTTTCGGATGATAAGCAGAGGCTATGTTACTTTTGGATATGAAAGGCCATGTTCCTGAATCTGTGCCAAGCTCCAGATCTCCAGCACAGCGACACCAAATTGAGAGCAGCATTGATGGTAGAGAAGTATGTAGTGATCATGCTCTGGAAGCTTGTAATACCAGATTTGTATCAGTCATCCAAGTGTGTAAGGCCATTCAGTGTATCCTCCTGTGCAGGACAGCGTCTCTTCGTAATGTGTAGGAAATAGTGCTGGATTTGTAGTAATGGGATTTCCAAACTGAGATGGAATGATAGACCTCAAACATCACCCTATTCTGGCACCATCCCCTCTTGCCAAGAAGTACATCAGCAAAAAAAAAAGGATTTTTTCCCATGGTTACACAAACACTAGTGGACTACCAGGGACTCTGCAGTGATATCAGTGTAGGCTAATCAGGGAAGATGCATGACACTCACATCTTTAAGAACACAGAACTTTTCAAAAAGCTGCAAGCAGGGACATCCTCTCTTGACTGATGCATTACCACTGGTAATACTGAAATGCCAATAGCAATTCTGAGCCTTCACCATTTTCTCTTGGCTCATGAAGCCATGCACTGGTCATCTCAGCAGCACCAAAGAAACATTCAACTACCAGCTCAGCAGGTACAGAACGATTTGTGATTGTGCTTTTGGTAGACTGAAGGGTCACTGACCTAAATTGTAGTGTAGACCGGATTTAAGAAAGCCATGTACATTTCTGACATAAATTGATATCTATGGGTCTTTTGGGTATAGTAACTATTCAAGCCAGAAACGCAGGCCCATTTCATACCCCCAAGATATGTGTGTGGAGGTTTAACCACCTCCTTTGGCATTGCTCACTCCTTCCTAGAACCCCATGTTTACCTCTCTGCTAGTTCAGGATTTGTGCTGAACATAGGGATGGGCGCAGGGACCAGGCTGTCCATGTTCAGTGGAGGTTGGGCTGAACTGAGTGAATATATATCACTTTTCCTAGAGCTCTGTGTGACCTCACGCAGTAAATTAATGCAACCTGGGACTGTATTACCTCTTCCCAGGAGCCCTCAGTCCACAGGGTCCATGTTTCTGCAAGCAATGAATACAGCATTCATTTGATATCACAGTTTCTGTGGGGTGCACTCAGGAGAAGATGTGGTGTTGCTGTTGTGGAAATTCATTCCTGAAGGTACAATATGGCCCCATAGGAGCAGTTTGAGAGATTGTGGTGAGAAAACTTACTGGAAATGGAAATGTGGATAAATATAGGAACTCAATCTCCATGCTGTAAATTTAACCACTACATTCAATTTCTAAAAGAAGGTTTTTAAAATATATTTATCATATTGACAAATATTTAAATATGAAATAGAAAAAGCTCTTTGGAGAAGTGGACATGTTTAGTGGGAGACTGAATCTTTCTTTTGTTAGAGGTTATATGAGAGACATATGTTCAGTTTATTATAAGTAGAAATGAGGAAAGGAAGAGGCGTTTAGAGTTAAGAAAAAATCAGGGCTAGACATGTTTGATATTCAACAACTCTGAATCTTAAGACTTGTTTTCAGTAGATTTTGACCCAAAAGACAGATTTCTGCCATCTTAAATAGAAGAAATTACAAATGCTCCAGGAAATTTTCACCATCTTGTAATATAAGCTCACAAAGAAGACTGTCTTGTGATACGTTGGCTGCAACTAACATTAAACCAGAAAATAGAGAGACAAGGTGGGTGAGGTAATATCTTTTATTGGATGAAATTGTTTGTCAGAGAGAAAAGCTGCAATGATCCGAAGAAGAGCTCTGTGTAAGCTTAAAAGCTTGTCACTTTCACCGACAGACGTTGGTCCAGTAAAAAATACCACCTCACCCACTTTGTTTCTCTAATATCCTGGGACTACCAGGGCTACAATAACACTGCATACAAACCAGAAAATAGGCATCTTCAGGTTTTGTATCCATTTCAGATTAAGATTCAGATTATTAGTCCATTTCTAATAAAATCTGTGCTATAAGGTCTATTGATTTTTGTGCTGTACTGAAAGCAAGAGAAACAGTTGGCCAGATATCAGCTAAGTTTATTTCTTATTATAAATATGGTTTGAATTGTTATGGAAATTGTGTTTTGAAATATTTTAGGCACAAGAGATTTTCTTTTTCTGGTTGGTGTCAAAGCTCTTAAGAGTTGATGTTCATTCTTTTGTACATTAAGAACCTTTATAAAGGGTAGATAAACTACTCCATTTGTACAAAAAATGATTCTTTTCAAATGCTATCTTACATGACTTAAGATATGGCAACTTGCAGTAGAATAAAAATCATTTTGGCAAAGACTATCCATGTATCAATTTGTGTAGACAGAGATAAAAAGTTTTGCACTCAGTCCCATCACTTGAATTATGGGGAATGGATATCTATTTCAAGAGTATCCTCTATAATATTATCTTATCATTGCTCCATAGGTCTTCATTTTCAGCTTCCTCTGGGTATTATTTCAGTTTAAAAAATCATCATTTTTGTCTTTTCAATTTATCTCCTTGTTCTTTTAAAGCTTAGTTAGAGTAAAATCCAGTAGAATAAAAATCATTTTTCTTTTCAATTTTTCTTTTTGAGCTAGTTGTAGGAACATTCATATGAAAAAAAATCATTTGTCATCCAGTTCTTTTAAGGCCTGGATATAGCAAAATTTAGAAGGAAAAAACCCTTTAGCTATCCGTGAAGATATACTACCTTCTTAAAGTAACAAACATTGTATAGAGAATGTGTACAGGTAAGTAGAGGAAGATAGAAGTCAGTGGGTGACAAATGTTTATTTTTGATCTCAGTGGAAGAAGTGACTTTAAAACCATACCTCTCAGTTTATACCTAGGAATATGAGCCCAATTCTGCATTATTAATGCACTCGGATGTTCCACAGATTTAAGTCAGAGCTTTGGGTCTACAAAGGATGCATGATCTAATGTGTGAGTGTTGAATGGGCAAGTAACGTCTTATGACTCTACACTCTAGTGAAACCAGCCATGTTTCTTATAGGATTAGAGCTAAGAGAATTGCTTTGAGTAAGAACTGACACACTGGTCAGTTACTCAGGACATGCAAATAACCTTTTGTGAGATTTAAAAATGTTTGACAAACTACTTTTGGTGTGATTCAGACCAGAAGAACCTGAACTGCACTACTGTAGGAATACTACTAATTCAGCTGCAACTGGCAGTAAAAAGAAATTTCATGAGACACAATGATCCTGACATATGTGTATTAGGGTTGCCAACTTTCTACTCGTACAAAAGCAAACATTCTTGCCCCACCTTGGCCCTGCCCCTCCTCCAAGGCCCCATCCATGCCCCACCCCTTCTCCAAGGCCATACCCCGCTCACTCTCCCCCTCAACTCATTCATTTTCATCAGGCTGACTCAGGGGGCTGGGGTGCAGGAGGAGGTGCGGGCTCTGGAGTGGGGCCAGGGATGAGGGGTTTGTGGTACAAGACGGGGCTCCAGGCTGCAGGCTAGAGCTGAAGAGTTCAGAGTATGGGAGGGGGCATCAGGCTGAGGTGGGGGTTGGGGTGTGGGAGGAGGTACAGGCTCTGAGCTGGGTGTGGGGGTGCTGGGGTGGGGCCAGAAATGAGGGGTTCAGGGTGTGGGGAGGGGGGCGGGTCTGGGCTGGGGCACGGAGTTGGAGTACAAGGGGGTAAGGACTCTGGCTGGGAGTGAAGACCCTGGGATGGGGATGAGGAGTTTGGAGTGTAGGAGGGGGCTCCAGGCTGGGACCGAGGGGTTCGGAGGCTGGGAGGGGGATCAAGTCTGGGACAGGAGGTTGGTGTGTTTGCGGGGGGAGTGAGGGTTCCAGCTAGGGGTGTGGGCTCTGCGGTGGTGTTGGGGATAAGGAGTTTGGGGTGTAGGAGGGTGCTCCAGGCTGGGATCAAGGGGTTCGGAGGGTGGGAGGGGGATCAGGGCTGGGGCAGGGGGTTGGGGCCCGGGAGGGGTCAGGGGTGCAGGATCTGGGTGGTGCTTACCTCAAGCAGCTCCTGGAAGTAATGGCATGTCCCCCTACCCCTGGAGCATCTATTGGCCATGGATCCTGGCCAATGGGAGCTGCAGGGGCAGTGCTAGGGGTGGGGAAAGCATGTAGAGTCCCCTGGCTGCCCTTACGCATAGGAGCCGGAGGGAGGGGACATGCTGGCTGCTTCCTGGGAGCCGTGCAGCATGAAGGCTAGTAGGGAGCATGCTAGCCCTGCCACGTGACACCACCAACCAGACAGTGAACTGCCCGGTCAGAAGTTTTGGTCGAAAACCAGACACTTGGTCACCATAATGAGCAGCCTGATTCCTGATTCAAGAGGTTCAGCTATACTCCAGAATAGCATCCCACATTTTTCAATTGTTTGGATTGAACAAAAACCTGCTTGAATCTTTTTTTCCCCCTGAGATTTGAAAAATAGTTTTATAATTAGTGAGGTTGTCAAAATCCTTTGTACTGCAATATGAGAACTGATATACGCTGAGTTATCCAAGGACTATTTGTGATATCTCAAAATGAGGAACTTGACTGATAGGAATCCAGATGGTAAAGAAAGAGATGGATTTGGAGAGAGAAAGGTTCTTATAAATAAGTAGTAACAGGATTCAGTACATTAAAAACTATGGTTCTACAAATTATGAGTGTAAGTAGTCCCTTTGACACCAATGGGTTAACACAGGTTAATTGTTAACTACTTACTTGCATGTTTGCATGATCAGGGCCTGTATCTCATTGATTTTAATAGGAAGCAATTTCAGGCCTTGTAGAGAAACCATAGTTTCCTTATAGACTGTGGAATGCATGATTTCAAGATGATAAATATATGTATCACTGACAGCTGAATAATGATCAGCTTTTTAACAACAGCTCCATATTTATTGCTTTATAAATATTGTGAAGCCTTGTCAAAGTTTTGAGGTGTATTACATGTGCAAAATATAGGTCTAATTTCAGTTGTTTCAAGATACCGAGGTACTTTCATTTTGAAAATTGATGAAAGCATTAAGTTCTGAACTGGAATGTTGATTCTAATGGAAACAAATGGCACCATTATTTCATAGTTTGAAGTGCCAGTAAACTGAAACCTCACATAGAGGGTTATCTTGTTAAAGGAGAAAAATTAAAGCAATCAGCTTGCAAGGCCTACACAACACAGATTCAGCATGTTAGATAGTGTTTAAAAATGTGTCTTTAAAGCTAGACAATTAGAAAGTCAATAACAACAGGGATAACTGAGTTAGACATAAACAACCAATATCAGCACATAAAAATATTTGATTTCACTTCTACAATGTGCCACTGATGTAAACTAAGAATATTCATTATATGAAATTAATACAAGACAGACTCTGTTGTATTAGTTATGGTAAAATAACTGCAACTGCTTTGGAGGATAGGGTCATAATTCAAAATGATCTGGACAATTTGTAGAAATGGTCTGAGGTAAACAGGATGAAGTTTAACAAAGACAAATGCAAAGTGCTCCACTTAGGAAGGAACAATCAGTTTCACACATACAGAATGGGAAGAGACTGTCTAGGAAGGAGTAGGGCAGAAAGGGATCTAGGGGTTATAGTGGACCACAAGCTAAATGTGAGTCAGTGTGATGCTGTTGCAAAAAAAGCAAACATGATTCTGGGGTGCATTAACAGGTGTGTTGTGAGCAAGACACAAGAAGTCATTCTTCTGCTCTACTCTGCGCTGGTTCGGCCTCAACTGGAGTATTGTGTCCAGTTCTGGGCACCGCATTTCAAGAAAGATGTGGGGAAATTGGAGAGGGTCCAGAAAAGAGCAACAAGAATGATTAAACGTCTTGAGTACATGACCTATGAAGGAAGGCTGAAAGAATTGAGTTTGTTTAGTTTGGAAAAGAGAAGACTGAGAATGGACATGATAGTAGTTTTCAGATATCTAAAAGGGTGTCATAAGGAGGAGGGAGAAAACTTGTTCACCTTAGCCTCTAAGGATAGAACAAGAAGCAATGGGCTTAAATTGCAGCAAGGGAGGTTTAAAGTTCCTAGCTGTCAGGGTGGTTAAACATTGGAATAATTTGCCTAGGGAGGTTGTGGAATCTCCATCTCTAGAGATATTTAAGAGTAGGTGAGATAAATATTTATCCGGTATTTGGTCCTGCCATGAGGGCAGGGGACTGGACTCGATGACCTCTCGAGGTCCCTTCCAGTCCTAGAATCTATGAATCTATAAAGCAATTTAAAGATACTGTTAAACGAAGGACTTCATAAGTTTTGAAAACCAAAATAATTACATGAAAATAAGAGAAACACATGACTGTACTTTCCTGTTTGTAAAGCACCATAGCATCAAATGAAAATTTTATATAGGAGCTAGTTGTTGTTGTTACTATAAGATGAATTTTATTAAGACTTAACCTCAGTAAAACTCAACATAATTTATAAAATAGCTTAGTAGAAAGGAATATTTTCCTAACTTGAAAGAAACTTTCTAGTTTCTTGTATAATTAACGTTAATGATTCTGGGACTTAATTTGAATCGAAATCCTGGGCATCTGCTGTGAAATTCTTTTCCATTGAATTAAGCCGAGGTTGTAACCCTTCTGTTTGTTTTCAGTGAATATACTAGCAAACGAGTTTACTTGCAGAAATGTTCATCCTTTTCATGTTCAGCAGATTTTAAGGAAATGGGACAATGGGTAAAGATGATGACTCAAAGTAGGAGATGACAAAGTATCAGAAATTGATCATATCTGATAAAGTGAGCAGCAATCACAGCATGTTTGCTGCCTAGACATGCTTAAGGGCTTTGTAGGCATTATAGAAGAGATGAGTTTAAAGAATGGATTTGAAGTAGGACAATGGAAGATTCAGTGCATTTTCAAACTTAAAATAATGTCAGTGTCTTTATATATTTTGTAAGATGTTTACTAGGCCAGGCATTTTTAGATCTATAGTGCCTTTCATCCTCATTTCACATAAACCTCTACATTTCAACATGGCAATTAAAGGTCCTGCCTTCAACAGAATTTTTGCTTCATAAAGGAATGCAAGGGGTGGTTCACTGTGATTTGGTATTATCAGTGTTGTATTTTATTTTAATCAGTAGTTCTGTATCATGTTTCCATGACTGCTTATTAATGAAGTAACAGTATATTGTATAGGGTTTTTTTAATAAGACATGCATTGACCAACTTTCCCCACTAGGGTGTACAAACAGTCTATGCAATTTCTAAATGATGGTGTAAGAATTATATTAATTCTGCATAAAGCACAATGGCAACAAGCCAGCCCAAATTAATCAGTATTCTCTAAAACAAGCAAGCAGATGGAGCGAGATGGATTTCTGAAAAAAGAATCTCATGAACAAAATCTAGAGATGGCTGCATGTTAGGGCAAATTGGAGCATATATATCAGTTTTTTACAAACTATGGAAACTTCACGTTGTAAAAATTACCGGGAATTACAAATCTCGAGAAGACTGCCCATCCAATAGAACACAATGAAAGGATTGAAAATCAGTGCAAGTCTCACACAAGTCTCCTTGGAGAAAGCCCATCAACATTTTTGAGGATGGTGCTTTATTAAGATATATCTATATAGTGAATACACTCAATAATCCTTTTTTCCTTTTTTGTAAACTCATATTATTTAATGTTAAATCCAGGTGCAAATGGATAGATACATTTCTTCTGGTACATGCAGACATAGGTCAAAGCTTTCCAGGTGACTAGTAATTTTGAATACCTCTGTTTAAAGGGGTCTAATTTTTCCAAGGATGGATGCACAGCACTTTCAAAAAATTAGGCCCCTTTCACAGTATCTCAAGCTGGATGCTTGAAAATTATAGCCACCAAAAATCACTAGTCATCTTTAAAAGTCTTGGCCATAAATTGCATCCCACTATGTCATGGAGCTCAAATACTTTTGTAATAGGGGAAAAGATGACTAGTGTGGCATCTTGTGCTACAGGGAGAATTCATCACTACGGGAGGGCAAACTGCATCTCCACAGCTGTCTTTCCCTGGGAGGGGGCAGCTTTAGATTTTCATGAGGCTCCATAGGATGTTTGCAGACCAAAACAGCTGCTGGAAAGCATGGCATCATTGCTCTCAATACCCTGGCCAGTGCCACCCATATTTGGAGGGTGCCACCCTCCTGGCACATGGAAGGTTGTACATGATTTGGGCACAGACCTGCTACAGTGGGAGCTGAAGGGAAAGGCTTCACTCTTGATTTCTCATGCTAGATTAATCTAACTGTAAGTTTTTAAAAATAACTTGAATAGAAACTTTACTATATATTTCTTTGCAGGACATAATTTAGTTTATGCAAATTCCGCACCTCGTCACGTAGAAAACTGTTTTACACCTAGAATGAAACTCTTTTGAGCAATAATACCAAAACAAAGTTTTGCTCGAGTGTAACTCAGCTTCTTTACAAAAGAAGTGAAACTATTTCTTTAAAAATAAAATTACATTGGGACCGTTTAGTACTAAGCAAAATTGCTGTAAGGTCAATCTTTGGGGTCTGGGAGGAGTGAGAGTTCAAGTGCATATTTGTACATGAGGTTGGTTGAGGCACTTTTTTTTTTTTTTTTTTTTGCAGACAACTCTAACCTCATCAGCAATGTCTCGGCTGAGAGATGAGGCAGTTCATGGGATCCCAAGGCTTTAAATAAAACTTTGGGGAATATTGTCTAATGTGGACCAATTGAGAAGAAAGGCACAAACTGTTTTTACTCAGAACTCTTTGGGGAAGAATGCGGGTAATAATATTTACAAACAACACTTTCTTTATATTGGTTAATGAGAGGGGGAAGGAGAGGCTAGATAAGGATTTGATTCTACTTTTCATAGATGCAAAGTACAGAATGAGTCAATCAAACATAGTGGGAGAGGATTCAGGAAAAAAGTGAAATAGTCTGTAACAGTCAAATCCTCAATCTTCCTGTCATCTTATTTGAGAGACATTAAAGGGAGGTTTGTCTTGGGGAGAACAGAGATACTGATCAGAGTTTAATATTTTATCTGAGTCCAGGCATCACTTTTCAGTGTTGATTTTCTTTCATTAAGCACACAGGACTGGAGATTACAAACCATATATAGCAGTTAAGCTGAAGAGTCCGCTATTAATTTGAAATGGGAAGGCATGTGGGTAAAGGTAAACCATTTGAACTCTCATTACAAGTCCTGGCTAAATCACTGTGAGAAACCAGGATTTTGGATTATTAAAAAACATTCCTTGTGTCATAGGATTTATTAGTTTCACCCTCTCATCTCAAAAGCAGGAGACAGGAAAAACAACAACTGTCTTTCAGTCTGAGTGTAGTGTTTGGTTGTGTCGGTTCCAGGATATTAGAGACACAAGGTAAGTCCTTAGAATATGTGCTCACTACTTATGGTAAACCACCTGTTCGATCTTGTATTTCACTCTTTCCCAGACCTGAAGAAGAGCACTGTATAGCTCGAAAGCTTGTCTCTCTGACCAAGAGACGTTGGTCCAATAAAAGATATTACCTCACTCACCTTGTCTTTCAGTCTGGAATCAGGCAGCCTCAGGAAACAGCTCTGAGCAATGGGGTAGAAAACTTTGTCCTGGTAGTGGACATAAGGGATCTGTCCTTGACTGATTAAGATAGACTATCGATCACTCGGTGTCAGTTGGCTAGGCTGTACTCCCTGGTTGGGATTGATAGAAGCCATCGTGAGTGTTTAAACTCCTTTCTTGAAGGGAAGGCTCAAAAATACAGATAAGAGCTTGCCAAGATTACAAGTTGACACAGGTCAAGTTGACACACAGTCCCCCCCATTCATCATGTGCAGTTGTCCTGGGCTAAGTACACCCCATCACCCTGGGACTGGGGCAAGGGTGTGGTAGACCCATGGTTAAGTCAATATGACTGCGTTCAGCCTCAGGGCTGTATGGCTCAATGACCAGCACCAATAGGACTCCCTTCGTCTGTGGGGGAGTGAGGCCTACGGGCCAGAGTCAATGGGGTGCCCCGTGGGAGCAGGGAAGCACACCCTAATGACCAAAGTCAGCAGGATTCCCCTTGGTGGCAGGGAAATATGGTCTAATGGCCAAAATCAATAGGACATCCCTTGGCTGCAGGGAAGTGTGGCCCAATGGCCAGAGTCAATAGAAGGGGGTTTGGTGGGCCACCCCCCCAAAGGGGGGGTGGTCATGTAGGGGGATTTGGGCCCTCCTTGCTCCACTGGGTCCCAGCCCAGGGCCCTGGCAGTGGTGAAGGGCTTCGCCCGCAACACACTTAACTGCTGCAGGGACACTGGCTAGTCCCTACCTGGGCTACTTCCTACCTTGACTGCTGCTGTTGAAGTTGAGGTGTCTTCAGAGTCTCCAGGCCCCTTGGGCAGTGTGGCCCTTGGAGGCTGCAACCTCCCTGTGTGCCTATCTGGGTCTCAGCATCTCCACCGCCCCCAGCCTGCTCTTGTGGCCTGGGCTTCCAGCTGCTCCTCAGCTAGAGTCAGAGAGGTGCATCCATCCTCCTTGGTAGTCCACTCAGACTGGGCTGAGTTGCTCCCTTTTTTTATTGCAACAGTTGGAGCATGCCCAGCAGGGGCAAGGGGGCATGGCTTCCACTTCCAAGAGTACTGGTTTAACCCCTTCGTCTCCCATGTGGGGCAAGTACACCTTGTGTCATCAGTGTACAGTGCTTCTAGACTATGGCATCAATTTGCTGATTATACCAACCCAAGTGCTTCCTTTATTGTTGACTCCTTGCGGACTGTCTCTTGCCTTAACTATCTTGCAGATATTTTGGTTTGGCTCAAGCTAAACTCAGATAAGATAGAAGGCAATTGTTCCGGGTTGAGGGGAGAGAAGTACTGCAAGGGACGAACATCACAGTCAGATTCTTCAACCCTCACTCATTTGAACTGCTGACACTTTAGCTTTGAGTCCCAAAGTTTAAAATCAAATTACTTTGCCTCAAAAATTCTCAAACTCTTCTAGGATGGGCAAATAATTCAGACAGTTAATTGGACCTGATCCAATAGTCTCTGGAGTGAATGGGAATCTTTGCTTGACTCTGTGAAGAAACTGGCCTAATTGTTGAATCTAAATCTGACTCAGGCACCATTATACCTTAATGGCCAAGTTTGAAAATGAAATGAAGGAGTAGGCAAAAATAAAAAAGTTCTAGTTAATTGAGCTACCTTCCTGCCGCTTGTGTTCTCGTGCAGCCTGGAAACGGTAGGGAACAGTAGCAATGATTCCATTTAAAATGTGAATCCATATCAATGAATAGCAAGATTAGTTCATACTGTCTTTTTTGGGTTAAATAAAAAAATAAATCTGAAATGACAGTGTCAACCAGCAAAAGCCCACATTATTCATGACACAGAAAAATTGGTCTCATTAGCACTCCAATTATAGATAGCTAACGCTTCAGCCCATTTCTAGTTCAGCTATAAAAATAAATTATTGTCTCTTTATTTTTAACTGCTTAGCTCTCCCTCTACTTGTGGATACAGTGTGGTCTTGGGGCTAGTGTACTCGACTGGGTGTCAGGAGACCTCTGTTCTCTTTGTAGCTCAACCACTGAACTGCGCTGTGATCTCAGGCAAATGATTTCATATCTTGATGCCTCTGTTTGCCCTGTCACCCTTTCTTTATTGTGTCTATTTAGAATGTAAACCTTTAAGGCCAGGACTGTTACAGTGGGGCCCCATTCTTAGTGGCCTCTAGGTGCTGCTGTAATACAAATAATTTATAATAATTATGGAGACAAGAATGGGAACTGAATGCAAAATAATCAAAGTCTGAAGCCCTTTAGTCACCAGTGTTTCACAACATATGCAAACTTTTAAAAATTTTATTTTGGGGAGAGGTCTTGTAGCGGGGAGGTCACCCCGCTCTGGCCCTGAGGGGGTTAAAGACCAGCCCTGTTGAGAGGGCTGGGGCTGAAAGCCAATAGGAAAAGGCTGGGAGGCAGCCAATTAGGGCCAGGCTAGGCCCTAGAAAAGAGCTGCAAGGCCAGAAGGTAAACAGTCTCTCTATAGCTTTGGAGAGGGATGGACCTAGTTGCCTGAAGGAGCAAGGGTACCTGAAGCTGAGCAGTGCTAGAGTAGGGCAAAAGGAGCTGGGGTGCTCCAGCCTGGTAACTCCCCAGGCTGAAGCCTTGGTAAAGGCCTAAGGAGGTACTGGGGCTGCGGAGGTGCAGCCTGGGGATAGGCAGAGGCAGCTGGTCGAACCCCCTTGCCAATGATGAGTGGCCATTACAGACTGCAGTATGCCCCAGTGAGAGGGGGCTAGATGACGACTGGCAGTAGCCACTGAGTCAAGGTGGGCATAGAGGGTTGGGGGTTCTCCTGGGAGGGGAGACTCAGAGTGTGGGAGCACTGCTGTGGGCAGAGCCCCAAGGTAGAGGGCACCAGGGTCTGGGAGGGTCACGGGGCCTGCGGCAGGTAGGACACCGGCCAGCAGGAGACACTCTGAGGCTGGAAAGAGCTAATTCCCAGACAACCAGCAGGAGGCGTTGCGGCGGTGAATGCTCGACTTGCTACAGGTCCTAACAACTCTGTCAAAAATATTCGGAAAATTGTGATTCAGCACCAGGGCCACACTAAAGCATTGAGATCCACTTGGCCCTTCCCTCCATCACCTGTATCCCTGAGAGGCATTGGCAGCTTCCTGGGGCTCCCCTTTCCCCCATGTAACATGGCAACCTTTCCCACCCACGTGGAGGCCCCCTTCATGAAGGCAGGGGTAGCAACAAGAGGGCCCTTTACCACTTACTCCAGGGTAAATCTATTTAGGTATGTGAGCTGGGCCTACTGCACTCTTCTCCTACCACATATACAGTCCTCTACTAGTGTGATGTTGATGGGAACCTCTTGTAAAGTGGGACTTGGAGTTAATGCCTCAATGAGTTGCCTGGGGCAGTTCACACCACTTAGGTTACGTCTAGACTACCCGCCGTATCAGCGGGTTAAAACGATTGCTCGGGGATCGATATATCGCGTCTCATCTAGACACGATATATCGATTCCTGAGCGCGCTTATATCGATTCCGGAACTCCACCAACCCCAATGGAGTTGCGGAATCGACAGGGGAAGCCGTGGACATCGATCCCGCGTGGTGAGGACGGGTGAGTAATCCGATCTTAGATATTCGACTTCAGCTACGTTATTCACGTATCTAAGATCGATTTCCCCCTGTAGTGTAGACCAGCCCTTAGATGTATTGTTTCAGGCTGTCTTCAGATTCAGACAGATGTTGCTGCTTTAGTTACACTGTTCGTGTTTTCAAACTTTTCTTTGTAACCAACTTTTATTTGAATGAAAGCAAAGATTGGGATGTAATGACAATACTCTAAGAGTTGGGTCCCTAGGCACAAACCTGTAGTTCCTCTATTTTAATTCAGCCTTGAGCAGTTTAGCCTCATTCTAGTCTATGGAGTAATGTAAATTTACAGCTAACCTGATGTTTTGTAACATAGAAATTGATTACAAACCATTAGCTTGTTGAGTGTCTGTGCACAGCTAACAATTTTCTTTTATTATGATGAACAATTTGCTGCTGTGATGTGAGGGGCTGTCAAGAGCCAGTCTGCAGCAGAGCCAGTCTCCTTGCGGTCCACTGAGCTCAGCTGGCCCTGACAAAAGCTGTCTGATTGACTGCACCATCTGATTGGCTGCAGGAATCTGCAGGCTCAGACTTAAGCTCAGTAGCAGCCATGGTCCAATGGCAACTCAATGTGTTCCTAGCCTGCAGCTAGAGCCCTCCACCAGGCCTGGGATCCTGTGGGTCCCACAGAACCCCTGCCATTATAGCGGGAGCAGGATAAAAATTCAAGAAACAATGCAGGAGCGGGTAGGTGTGGAACTGGGTATGCATAGCAGGATGGGAGCAGGATTAAAAATATAGTCCTTGTGCACCGCAAACAACATGAATGCCCCAATCAGCAGCTGCTACTCTCTGGCCACCCCGCTTTGAAGGCAGCGCTGCCGCTAGGAGCAGTGCAGAAGAAAGGGTGGCAATCTAAATGCCTGGGGATGGCAGCATGTGGGGGCTTCCTGTCCCCTTTACATGAAGATGCAGGGGCTTTCCAGCCATTTGCATGGAGGATTAGAGGTTTCTTTTATGTGGGAAAGGGGAAATGCAAGCACTGCTCAACACCTTCTAGGAGAGCACAAGGACTCCAATCCCTTTGCATGAATGGGTTGTGGCAAGGACTGGGTGTGTGCTGGTGGTGAGACATCTGCTGAGAGCAGCATGTCCAGCCATTGCTGGGACAATTTTAGAGCCTTGCAGCAGGACTGGGATCCTGCAGCTTCAGCAGGACTTGCTGCCATAATAGTGGAAGCAGGCAAAAAATTCAAGAAACGATGTAGGAGCGGGTCAGAGTGGGTATTGTGGGGTGGGACAGGAGTGGGATTAAATAAAATAGTTCCACACAGGATTCTATCTGCAGCTCCACTTGGCCCTGTCTCTGCCTCCACTGTCTTTAGCCTTGGCTCATCTTTTTCCTGACTTCTGACTCCCAGCTCAGACTCTTAGACCCACCTTCTGACTGCAACTCTGGCCAAGCCTTCGGTGTAGGCTTTGGTTTCTGACTCCTGGCTCAGACCCTCTGCTGTGCCTTCTGACGAAGACTCCAGTTAACCCTTTAGCTTAGACTTCAGTCTTTGTTGCCCAGCTATGACCCTTGGTTTCACTTCTGGATCTGCCCCATCTGGATTTAGCTCTCACTAGTAGACTGGCCTCTTGCTCCAACCACTAGGCCTGGCCACCTATTACTTGGCTGCTGATGGGACTGATAGTTCTTCCAAGGAAATTTGCAGGACAATTATTTATTAGCACTCAGAAAAAGGACCAAAGATAATATTTTCATGATCAATTTCATTATGTGAAAAGTGAAAAAATAATTTTTTTTCATAATCAGGGTGGAAGGCAGCAGCTGTGTATCAGCACACAGCAATCCTACACAACAGTAGGAAGTGAAGAATGATATAACACTGTAATGAAAGTGCATAGGAAAATGTAGGTAGGAAAAATGACAGGAAGCAAAGTTAATCCCATGTAGAACACACAGCTAGTATCTTTACTGTGCCATGTTGGTCAGTCACAGGTGATCATTTTACACAACACCTAAAAGATGGCATCAGTTCATTAATGAATTTGGGCCCAATCTTGTGAGACGTTGGGTAGTTCCTGAGAGATGATGTTTGCCCTCAGTTGAGGGTGCACAGTGTGGAGAACTGGGAAATTCTATATTATTTTTATGACTATGGTGTATTCCTTTGTGGGTTTATTTATGATGAGCTATTTGTTACGGAGTTACATCAAATAGGACTGTCAGGAGAACCAAGCAGGAAAGGCAACACAATGGCCTAGATAAGGAGCACCTGAGCAAATGCTCAAACACAATAGTAGGTTAATAGCCATGAAGAGGCAATACCTTGGACCCAACCCTGCTTACAGAGCTATTTTGCCAAGGCTGGGAACCTGGAGATCGAAAGACCAATCAGATAAAAGATCT
This sequence comes from Gopherus flavomarginatus, assembly GCF_025201925.1. Lineage (NCBI taxonomy): Eukaryota > Metazoa > Chordata > Testudines > Testudinidae > Gopherus > Gopherus flavomarginatus. Next base: position 66,335,163 of record NC_066626.1, read on the forward strand.
GCTGGGTGAAGGGGAGGGAGAATGTTGTCAGCTTCAGCAGGCTGACAGACTGACGGAATCAGGGTCTGCAGCAAGCAAGCAAGTTGGTCACAAAGAGAATGAGGGGCTGGGTTGGGAGGGACACCAAGGTTAAGTCATTTCTGCCTAGAGCCTTAAGGGAATGTCAAACATAGGTAAGACAGCTTGCGTTTGAGTCTCTTTGTTGTTTTAAATCCATTTCTCTGAGTGCTGTCAATCATTGGGCAAATAAATCCTACTTTGTGCTGAGGAAGAAGCTTTTGTGTCACTGCAATCTGTTACTGGCCACAGGCTCCTGAAGAGAACTCTTGCAGTTGCCAGGCCCATTGGGCCTGTTAGTATCCTGGTTGGTCACCAAGGAGTAGGGTTGCCAACTTTCTAATCACACAAAATTGTATACTCCTGTCCTGCCCCTTCCCCGTCCCTTTTTGAGGCCCCATCCCTACTCGTTCCATCCCTCTTCCCTCCGTCACTCGCTTTCCCCCACCCTCACTTACTTTTACCAGGCTGGAGCAGGGGGCTAGGGTTTGGGAGGGGGGTGAGGGCTCTGTCACCGGGTGTGGGCTCTGGAATGCTGCCAAGGATGAGGGGTTTGGGGTGCAGAAAAAGGCTCTGGCCTGGGGCAGGGGGTTGGGATGCAGTGGGGGTATGGGCTCTGGGCTGGGGTGCAGGCTCTGGGTGGGTCCAGAAATGAGGGGTTCAGGGTGCAGGAAAGGGCTCTGGGCTGGGGCAGGGGTTCGGGGTGTGTGTGAGGACTCTGGCTGGGAGTGTGGGCTCTGGGGTGGAGCTTGGGATGCAAAAGGAGGCTGGGGTTGGGGTGTTGGGCGGGGACAGGCTCTGGGAGGGAGTTTGAGTTTGGAAGGGGACTCTGGGCTGAAGTAGGGGTTTGGGGTTTGGGAGGGAGTGTGGGGTCATGGCGGCACTTACCGTGGCCACCAGGTCCCTGCAGCCCCTAGGAGCATGGGTGGCCAGGGAGGCTCCATGCGCTGTCCTCATGCCCTCAGGCACCGCCCCTGCAGCTCCCATTGGTGGCAGTTCTCGGCCAATGGGAGCTGCAGAGCTGGCACTTACGGTGGGGATAGCGTGCGTAGCCTCCCTGGCCGGTCATGCACTTAGGGAGCCATGTGGAGCTAGGCCTGGTTGGCGGTGCCGACTGGAGCCAACAGGGTCCCTTTTTGACTAGGTGTTCCGGTCGAATACCGGACACCTGGCAACCCTACCAATGGGGGTAACCTGGAGACCCAGCTGGAGAGTAGTTGTCTCATGAGGTCTCACCCCGAAGAGAAGTGGAGGCATTGGCCTATCAGTTAAAACAGGTGTGCTTGGGGTACTGGAAGAGAGTCTCAAAAGGGACAGCCTACCTAGGAACTGTGATACTCAGCACCAGGCAGGACTGGACCCTTAGGGAACAGAGTGCCCATCTGGCAAACACTTATTTCTTAAGAAGCACAAGCCTCATGCCTGGCATTATCTATTGGTAATTACAATTCCAGGAACAGGGTTTGTTAGTTGTATTTTTAACTCTGTTGGCTGAGTTGCTGCTTCTACAACAGTGCTATGAAGTGATCAATTTTCTTGCAACCTTATTAAGCCAGTCTCAGATTTCATCAAAGAGTTGCAAGTTGGAGCTGCACATATTATTTCTTGATGATGCCATGGGCTACCCAAGTCCTTGAAATAGCCAAATGTAGATCATGCCTTATTTTGTCGTGATGGAGCCACTGATATGACCATAGGACATGATGCCACATTGGAAAACTGCAGTCTGCTCACATAAAATTCACAGAGAAAAAGAGAAACCTCATCAAATCAATTATTTATTTAATTATGAATCCTCTAAATGTTAACATTCTTAGAGGTAATTTAACTTTTAGGCCTAAACAACTTGACAGTAGTATTATTTTATTGAAGTTAGTTCCAAATGCAAATCTTGACATTTCTGAAGTTTTTGACTACACATGATTCTTTACACTGGCATGAGAAATGGAGGAGAGATTTATGGAGAGAGAAGTAAGTAATATGCTTCTCTGTCTGTGCCTGTGTTTTCACAGGAAGGTGAAATACGGGACCTGTGATACCAGAATGATTTCTTTATCCCTTTGTAATCCATTCTTATGACTTCGGGTGGTTCTGCGGTTTCATAACGCATCATAAGAAATGAAACCTAGGAAAGGCAATTTCAGCTAAGTTTGAGGGAAGATCAAAGGCTCCAATTTTTCCCATAATGCTTTTTCTAAAACCTAATTTAGATAAAAGTAGAAGGAACATTCCGTTGAAAAAGGAAAATGAGAAGTAGAATCATAAGAAGACATGGATGTAACAGGAAAACAAACACCTCCCCTTGTATTGTACATTTTTAAAGTGAATAATGCTTCCAGTAATATAAGTAACAAGGAAATCATGCAAATTATTAAGTTACAGTGAAAATGTAAAAAAAAGGCAAAACTCTTGGTGCTCTGTGGCTCTGTATGCATGCATATACTGTAGTCTGGTGTGCAAGTAAGAATTGTAAGAGGTTTGCAACATTTTTTGGTTTTTATATTTTATTGTATTTGATTGTGCTGGGTCAGTGTATTGTATTTTTTTTATCATCACTACAAATCTGTGACTTAAATCACTGCTCATCTCTGTAAGAGAACCCTCATATGTCCTTAAAAGTAACATGCATGTGAAATTTCTGAAGTGGGGATATTTAGTTTGTTCTTGCACATGGTAATTACTTGAGTTAAGGTGCTTTTCTTACTGGCACATTTTTTCTTCAACATTGCTCTGTGAAAAGACCAAAACGTTTGAGTTTGAATAACTATAAAAAAGCTATTCTAAAGTATTTCCACACAAGTCCTTTTGGCTTTAAGGGTTCTCTGCAGAATACACAATGTAATTCTTTCTAGTTTAATTTTGGTTTTATATATATGGGCCAGATTGTCAACTAATGTAAATCAGCATAACTCGATTGAGGTCTATATAGAGCTATGTGGATTTACGCCATCTGAGGATCTGAACCATTATCTTTAAGACTGAGTCTTTCTGTGGTCCCACAAGATTTTTCCTTAGAAAAATAACATCATCTCTTCGTTTAAAACCTCTTTTATTTTTCACTTATTAAAATGATTTGCTTAATGTATGTCAGTCAGCTTTTCATGTGCTCATTCTGTATTGAAACATTGGCATAGGTATTTCTCATCCTATTAATGAAACATAAATAATTGGTTTTGCTCATATACAAAGGGTTTACCTTCCAGAGACAGGCAGAGGATTCGTTCTTAAAGACTGCTGACTGTCTGATAGATGACATGCACACTCATATTGCTTGCAAGATTTTTTTCCGTTTCACAGTATAATTGAAGTTAGAGTTAGAAAAGACCCACCTGATCAGATCATCCAAACCATCTCCCTGTCAAGACAGGATTGTTCTCTATTGTACATTTGTCTAAACTGGATTATTAAAAGCCAGTGTGATTATACTGTGGAGATAATTGTGTGATAAAACAGATATACAACTTCATCTACATCTAGACACACTTATGTTAGTACACATTGGGAGGATATAGGGAGCCTTTCTTTCCCCTAACATAGAGTACAATATTGTATAGTATTATGTAAGTAATTTACTTTTTTCAGACCTCATCGAAAAACATTTGGGAAGTGTAAGATTGGAATCAGGTTGTGTAGTTGATAAGTGTTTATCCCAGTGTTTTTCTTTTTCATTTTTCTTTCTAAATTTATATTTTGTCATCATAATTTGTTTTAAATATTAATATATTTATCAGGGGAGACTATTTTGCACCATATTGACTTAGCTTCTACAATAAAATGTATGGTACATGGACATACTAAATATTTCCATTCAAAAATTTACCTTCTTACAAGAAAGTACAAGGTATTCGATTAGAAGGATACAAATCTCTCCCAGAGGATTTAAATTAGCCAGCTGATCACAGCAGAAAACATAAGGAATTATTTGTCATGAAGTTTTTTTATGAAATATCTTCCTAATACTTCTGCTATTGTAAGTCTTTTTTCAAAAAGATTAAGAATTGCCGTCACTTATTGATTAAATAGGATCAGTGAGGATGAAATTATAGTTGATATTTCCCCCAAAGTCCTTTGAAAATCAGTTAAAGGGATCTATTCTGCTCTCATTTAAACTGATGTAAATCCAAAATACAATTGCTTCAGTGGAGTTGTACTGAGGTAACAGAGCAGAATTCAACACATCAGTAGCATTAAAGATACCACTGACTATGGAGGAAGCATGGCCAAGGTGTCAGATGTGCTGATTTAGTGTATTTTTTCCAGTCTCTTACCTAGCCATAACTGCATGGTGCAAATAGCCTGTGGAATTAAGTTCAGTGTAATACTCTGTGGGATATATTTTTAGACAATTATGCAGCGATCCTTTCTGAGTGGCTGCTGTTGACATTTATAGGAATTGCACAGCTAAATCCCTGCACGCTGCTTTAAATATTAATCCCTGTTTGTTCCATAATTTAAATATGACAAAGGATTATCGAAATTAATTCACTTGATTTACAAGGTCATGCTCAGAGGTGAAACATGAAAGCAAATTTTGAATTAGTGGGTTTTTTAAAAATATAGTGACTGTTTGTTGAGCTCTGACAAGTGCACAGCACTGTACAAGAAACAATAATAAAGACAGTGTCTGTCCTGCATAGAGAAGATTAGACATACAGAGGAGGGAGTTAACTTAGTTTTCAGGAAAGACAGGGATCATTTTTATTCTCAATTACTATTCTTCATTGAAACAAGATGAAGGATGGTCCACTGGTTGAGGTGTTCGTTTGAGTACCCAGGAAATCTGGGTTCAGTTCTCTGCTCCCTGAATTCACTTTCTGTTCGATCTTTGGCATGTCACTTAGTTTCCTTGTGCCTCAATTTCCTATCTGTAAAATGGAGGCAATAAGAGTGTTATGCAAATGGTTTGAACAATTTCACATTTGCTCTGTTATGAAGGTCTGCTAGCAAGACAAACTGTCAAATATTAACATCTGTGTAAGCGCCAAAAACAACTAGCCGTGAAGCAGTAATGTTCAAATTTCATCACCGATGGACAGGTCACATTGTCAGAATGGGTGATGAGAGTCCAAAAGAAATTCTCTAGGAGGAGCTGAAACTCGGGATGTGCAGGAAGAACAGTCAATGTAAATGCTTCAAAGCAGAATCTCAAACCCTGCAGCGTAAATATTGATAACTTCGAAGGACAGAGCAGAGTAGACAGCAACTATCAATAAAGGATGTAAATGCTTTGAGAAAGACAGATTCAAAAAATGATCGAAAGTAGGGCCGTCGTGCCAAGTCTACAATGGGAGAACATAAGAATGGCCGTACTGGGTCAGACCACAGGTCCATCTAGCCCAGCATCCTGTCCACCAACTGTGGCCAATGCCAGGTGCCCCAGAGGGAGTGAACCCAACAGGTAATGATCAAGTGATCCCTCTTTTGCCATCCATCACCACTCTCTGACAAACAGAGGCTAGGGACACCATTCTTTACCCATCCTGGCTAATAGCCATTAAATTCCCGTGTAGCACCTGTCATAAACAGATAGTTAAGGGTTAATGTCTCTTTTACCTGTAAAGGGTTAACAAACAGGGAACCAAACATCTGATCAGAGGACCAATCAGGAAACAAAATACTTTCAAATCTCGGTGGAGGGAAGCCTTTGTTTGTGTTTGTTGGATTTTGGTTTATTCTCTCTGGGTCCTGGAAGGGACTAGACGTGCAACCAGGTTTCTTGCCAATCTCCCTGCTACAGTCTCTTATATATTCAAAATCGTGAGTATTTAGTAGAAAAGGTGGTTATAGTCTTTTGATTGTTTTCTGTATTTGCAAATGTGTAGTTTGCTGGAAGTATTTTAAATTGTATTTTTGCTGGAGGGAGGCTTCTTTCTAGTGCCTATAAGCTGAAAGACCCTGTAACTTTCACCATCTAAATTACAGAGACACCTTTTACTTTTTTCTTTCTTTTTTTATTAAAAGTTTTGCTTTTTAGACCTGTCTGATTTTTTTCCCTTGTTAAGGCTCAAGGGAATTGAGTCTGTACTTAACAGGGAAGGGGAAGGGAGGGGAGAAGGGAGAATCCCTTTGTTTAGATTCACGGAGCTTGAATCTGTCTATCTCTCCAGGATAACCCAGGGAGGGGGAGAGAAGGGCGGGGGAACCAACCTGATTTCTCTGTGTTGTGATTCAAGGAGTTTCAGTCACGGTGATCTCCTCGGGTAACCCAGGGAGGGAAAGCCTAGGAGAAGCACGGTGAGGGAAAGAGTTTACTTTCCTTGTGTTAAGATCCAGAGGGTCTGGGTCTTGGGGATCCCCGGGCAAGGTTCTGGGGGGACCTGAGTGTATCAGGCACTGGAATTCCTGGTTGGTGGCAGCGTATCAGATCTAAGCAGGTAATTAAGCTTAGAGGAATTCATGCTGGTACCCCAATTTTTTGGACTCTTAAGGTTCAGATTGGGGACAGAATACTATGACAGCACCTCTTTGTGACCTTGCTTCTTGCAGGCTGGACTATACAGTCACAAGAGAACTTATGAGGTGCAGTGACATTATCACTGGAGATGACCAGGGCCAGCTCTAAGTTTTTTGCCGCCCCAAGCAAAAAAGAAGAGTACCGCCCCGTCATATACCCCCTCGTGAGCACCGTGCCACCGAACCCCCCGCCCCCCCGAGCACCACACCGCCCGAAGCCCTGCCTCCTGAGCGCCGCACAAGCCCCCGCCCTTCCCAGCGCCGCTCTGTCTGAAGCCCTGCCCCCCATGGAGTGCAAGCCCCTGCCCCCCCTGAGCGCCGTGCTGCCCAAAGCCCCCACCCCTCCTGAGCGCTGCGCCAAGCCCCTGCCCCCCCAAGCACTGCACCGCCCGAAGCCTCGCCCCCCAAGCTCCGCGCAGGCCCCCGTTCCCCCATCACCGCCCAAAGCCCCTGCCTCCCTCCGAGCGCCGTGCTCCCTGAAGCCTCCGCCCCTCCCAAGCACTGCGCCAAGGCCCTGCCCCCCCGAGCACCGCATTGCCCGAAGCCCCGCCCCCGAGCGCCACTGAAACAAAAAAAAACGCTCCAGCGCTGCCCACGACGAACCAAAAAAAAATAACCCACAAACAAAAAAAACTGAGCACTGCCCTGCTCCAAGGTGCCGCCCCAAGAATGTGCTTGGTCGACTGGTGCCTGGAGCCAGTCCTGGAGATGACGGACAGCATACGCATTAAAACTTGTGAGGCATTCAGGTACTGTGGGGGCCATGTAAGCTGGACAATGATGAGAGAAAAATGATGATGAGGTAGGTGAGTGTCATGGAAGGAGTCAGTTTTTCAGAGGGATTTGATATATCTGCATTTAAATGCCAGATCCTTGATGAGTAAGCCCATGAGTAAACCCTCAAAATGGCTATACCATAGGCATATACATTCCTGAAAACCTACTTTGCATCTGTGGAAAAGTCCATTCAGACTATCAAAGATGATTTCTGTAGTGCTACAATTTTCTTTACAAAGGGAACATTTAGAGAAAAAACTAAAATGCAGACTCAAAAGAAATCAAAAGTTAGCTGGAGAAAGAGTAAAAATTAACCAATAGGAAAAATTTGTAATGAATGTCTTGGAAAAAATATGAATGCACGGCCAGCGTTGTCAATAAGACTGAAAGAAGGATGGACTTTGTTGTTCAGCAACATGAACATTATTCATCAAATGGAATAGCAGTCTATGCAGTAAGATAATGTGAGTTGGGTCTCCTGTTTTATCAATGCAGTGAGTTTCTCCCTAACAAGGGCATTCTGATCATTGGTGAACTACATCCCTATAGAAAGAACATAGAGATTGTGCCACTGAGCAGCAGTTGGGAGCTTTACTACAATGTAGTTTTATATGTATCAATCTTTTAAATATTGCAAAGACTGGTATGTAAAACCAGGCACTTGCAGGAGTTTGGACATCCTCTGAGTCTTCTGAAATCCAGAATTACAAAACAACACTACTCAAGGAAGTGCTGTTTGTTTATTCACGATATTTATAATTCATAATACCACAGGGTACTATGAGCTTAGGAGGATGCAGACTCTCTTTATGGGAAGAAGTACATGTGAAAATGAGATGAAGAGCAAAAGATGGGACAGAGGAAATAACAGCAGGTGCAGGGAAGCTCTGACACTATTGAAACTCACCTCCAAGCAGTATTTCTCTGCCTCATTTGGTCTCTAGGATATCTGAGGAATCAGCTGTGGATAATGTCACATTGCTCCCTTGTTTCCTCCCTCTCACATCAATATCCTATAGACAGGGCTTAAATTCTTACCACATGTTTCCCGGAGCCTTGGTGCTCAGGCCTTCAGCCCCACAGGGTGTTCCGGGCTCGGGCCTTCAGTCCCGCGGGGTGCATAGGGGCTCCCATGAGTTTGAAAATATTTACCAGAGCTCTGCTCCACATGAATTTAAGCCATGCTTGTAGAACTAAAGCCCTGCAGAACTCTGCAGTAAAGATTTGCACCCCAGGAGTGCTGAAAAGAGGCGAGTTTTTATTTTCTGTCCCCAGTTGCATCACATGAGAGTTGTCAAGGTTAATACTCTTGCCACGTGGCCAGGGTCAGTGGATTCTGTTACAGGTTCCAGTGAATGAACTTATGCAGAGTGCTTGAGGGGGAGGGTAAGGAGCAGGGGATAACAGGGTGTGTTACAGGAACATTCTATAAATGAGTGATGTCTGGTTATATATAAATAGTTAGCTAATGGATCATGTGCCATTAGAAGACACTCAGCTGGTTGAGCCATAGGGTTGGGAGGGCCTATGGCGGCTAGTAGGGATTTCCTCTCCTACAGAAGGAATATTTGGCTGCACATTTGCGGCCAGATTGGCACAAAGGGGCGTAATGCGGTAGAGAATCTGGCCTCACCTCTTTGAGATGAATCAGTTCAGTTTCACCACACACAATAAAAAAACAGAGGCAGCATGGACTAGTTGCATAGATATTATTTTTGAAAAAATTGCATTAAAAATAGGGTACATTTATATTTTCCCTTTTGTCTTATTTGAGATTGTAACTACTTTTAAGTTAAATAAAATCCTTCACATACAGCAAACTAACCACTAGCTGAAGTGCTCTAATGAAAATGGAACTTACTGGGGAAAAAACTATGTACACACCTTTATGCTTTACTACATTGTCACCATTAGTGCCAACTGGATGGCATAGTGGGTTTATTTACGCATTATGAATTGGCTCAGAGGAACACTTTGTCCTGATCTTATTAGTTTTTGGTCTTACTTGAATGAACAGCTGTTGAAGTGTAGGTCTACTTTTGTATCAGCATCTCGGAGGAATATGTTTGTTAATTCAGCAGTGGAAAGGCTTAATAAACTGGCAGTGATCAAAATCTAATTGAATTAGCTCAATTAGAAAAAAAAATGCACTGAATGAGTTAAAAAAATCTCTCAGCTATAGCATTGGAAAATTAAACTTTCAGAATTCTGTCTTAAATTAGACATCAAGGAAATTTTTGCTTTGTTACTTAAAACAATAGAATCCCAACAGAATTACATGATTCAGAGTGGTAGCCATGTTAGTCTGTATCAGCAAAAAGAACATGAGTACTTGTGGCATCTTAGAGACTAACAAATTTATTTGGGCATAAGCTTTTGTGGGCTGAAATCCACTTCATTGGATTAGCCACGTAACAAACGCTTGGCTTGTTACCCTGGTGGTTACATAAAGGTAAAGGGAGTCAACAGATAAAGATCTCCTGCCTCTAGAATTACTTCTAGTAGTGTGTTTGGTCTTTTTATTTTTGGATGAAATTCAGTCTTACCTATGTTGACTCTATATGTGTTCCAGTTGTGCTAATACTTAATCATTATGTTTTAGTACAAATAGAAACTTTACATGTTTCCATTTTTCCCCATTAATGGTAGGATTGGGTTGGTTTCTCATGTTTTTAAGAGTTTCTCCTTTAATATGTTTGCAAAAAAGTTAAAATATACAGTACTTGATTTTAATTTGTATAAAATCCTCTTAATAACATTGCCTAATTAAGACACACATTAAATTCATGTAATGCTAGTTTAATTGGAGGAAAAATCTGTTAAAGCACTACTGGATTTCCCTCCGGCCCCAGCCCATAAAATGAACACTGTGAACATAAAATAAATGCTCTAATTAGATATGTTATCAGAAATATTACATGAATGAAAATCAAATCTGATTTCTGGATGGAAATATTGATTTAGAGGCATGGTGAGCGAGACATGCTGGATATACATTAGTACAACATAGTATTTATACAGCCTGAGAGCAAATGTAAGGAAAAAAATTCTCAAGGTAAAACTCCATTATTTCTCTCTTCATAGATCAGGAATGGACTGGACAACTGTAGTAATTCCAGTCATATCATGTGACAGCGCTATTGCATATTATCATTGTTTGCAACTACATGCCTTATAGCTATTGAGAAGTACTATATGGATTTCACAGTGGCTCAGTAAAAAAATCACACGATCTAATAATGTATGCATGGAGCAGGACTGCGGTTTCATTTGCTTTTAAAAATTAACATTTTTTTGTCTGAATCTTGATGAAATCTCAGGGGAATGGAGAATTTCACTGATACACAGAAATATTGCATGGGCAGCAACAATTGGAACTTCTCTATGCTGCTCTCTGGCACCAATCCAGCAAAGCACTTACATACATTCTTAACTTTAAGCATGTGACTAGTCCCTCTGAAGTCCCATTAAGTATGTGTTTTAAGTACTTTGCTGGAGCAGGACCTCAAAATATTTTTCTCCAGTCTCTGTAAATTCTTTGCAAATCACGTTTCACCAGAACGTCTGAAGGATACCTGTGACTGGTTGGCAAGTTTGATGCTCCTGGCTGCAGTGCTGGAGACTCAAAGTTAACCCTATTGAACCATCATATCTGAACTTCAGACCCCTCATGCATCACAGTCTAAACCTCATTTGCCTTCATTTCAACTGGCTGCCTGCAACATGCATTGCCCATCAGGCTTAAGCTTCTGTCCTAACTTGTATTGAGCTTAGACACTCTGATTTCCTTCCCCAGACCTGAAGAAAAAGCAGCTCTGTGGCTTATCTACACTTACAGCACTGCAGTGGCACAGCTGCACTGATGTAGTGCTTAGTGAAGACTCTGCCTACATCAACGGAAGGGCTTCTCCTGAGATGGTAACTAAGTTAATGGGATTTTACACACTCCTGAGAGACACAGTTATACCCACAAAAGTTTGTAGTGTAGACTAGGGCTTAGTAGCTCAAAAGGTTGTCCTTTCCACCAACAGACGTTGGTCCAATAAAAGATATTACCTTGCCTACCTTGTCTGTCTCATATCTTGGACCCAACATGTCTACAACTAGCTGCAAACAATTAAGCATTCCAGGCATTTGTCACTTATACTTGTCACAGAATGATCATATAACTCAACAGTTAACTCACAGGACTTGGTGGTGAGGGGTGACTTCAACTACCTAGACTTCTGTTGGGAAAATAATACTGCAGGGCACACATTATCCAACAAGTTCTTGGAATGTATTGAAGACAATTATTTAGTTCAAAAGGTAGAGAAAGCTACTAGGGGAGAGGCTGTTTTAGATTTGATTTTTAACAAATAGGGAGGATATGGTTGAGAATTTGAAAGTGGAAGGCAGCTTAGGTGAAAGACATCTTGAAATGGTAGAGTTCATGATTCTAAGGAATGATAAGAGGGAAAACAGCACAATAAAGATAATGGATTTCAAGAAGGCAGATTCAGGAAGTTGGTAGGTAAGATCCCATAGGACGCAAATCTAAGGGGGAAAACAGTCCAAGAGAGTTGGCAGTTTTTCAAAGAGATGTTATTAAGGGCACAAGAGTAAATTATATCACTGTGGAGGAAAGACAGGAAGCAGGGCAAGAGACCACCCTGGCTTAACCACAAAATCTTCAATGATCTGAAACTCAAAAAAAGGAGTCCTACAAAAAGTGGAAACTAGGTCAAATTACAAAGGATGAATATAAACAAATAATACAAGTATGTAGGGACAAAATTAGAAAGGCCAAAGCACAAAACAGGATTAAACTAGCTAGACACATAAGAGGTAACAAGAACACATTCTATAAATACATTAGACGCATGAGGAAGACCAAGTACAGGGTAGGCCAGTTGCTCAGTGGGGGAGGGGCAACAATAACAGAAAATGTGAAAATGGCAGAAGTGTTAAATGACTTTTTTGTTTCAGTTTTTACAAGAAAGGTTAGTAGTGATTGGACATCTGATATAGTGAAAATCAGAGGCTAAAACAGAGAAAGAGCAAGTTAAAAATTACTTATACAAGTTAGATGTCTTCAAGTCACCAGGGCCATATGAAATACATCCTAGAACACTCAAGGAGCGGACTGAGGAGATATCTGAGCCATTAGCGATTAACTTTGAAAAGATATGGAAGACAGGAGAGATTCTAGAGGACCAGAAAAGGGCAAATTTAGTGCCCATCTATAAAAAGAGGAATAAGGACAACCTGGGGAACTACAGAACAGTCATCTTAACTTCATTACCCAGAAAGATAATGGAGCAAATAATTAAGCAATCAATTTGCAGACACCTAGAAGATAATAAGGTGATAAATAACAATCAGCATGGATTTGTCAAGAACAAATCACATCAAAGCAATCTAATAGCTTTCCCTGACAGAGTAACAAGCCTTGTGGATTGGGGGAAGCAGTAGATGTGGTATATTTTGACTTTAGTATGGCTTTGATACTGTCTCACATGACCTTCTCATAAATAAGCTAGAGAAATACAACCTGTATGGAGCTACTATAAGGTGGGTGCATAAACTGGTTGGAAAACAGTTCCCAGAGAATAGTTATCAGTGGTTCACAATCAAGCTGGCAGGGCATAACCAATGCGGTCCTACAAGGATTAGTTCTGGGTCCGGTTGTGTTCAATATTTTCATTATTGATTTAGATAATGGCATAGAGAGTACACTTATAAAGTTTGTGGATGATACCAAGCTAGGAGAGGTTGCTAGTGCTTTGGAGGATAGGATTAAAATTCAAAATGATCTGGACAAACTGGAGAAATGGTCTGAAAATATTAGGATGAAATTCAATAAGGACAAATGCAAAGTAGCCCACTTAAGAAGGAACAATCAGTTGCACACATATAAGATGGGAAATGACTGCCTAGGAAGAAGTACTGTGGAAAGGGATCTGGGGGTCTTAGTGGACCACAAGCTAAATGTGAGTGAACAGTGTAACACTATTGCAAAAAAAGCAAACATCATTCTGGGATGTAATAGCAGTAGTGTTGTAAGCAAAGCACAAGAAGTAATTCTTCTACTTTACTACACTCTCTTTAGGCCTCAGCTGGAGTATTGTGTCCAGTTCTGAGTGTCACATTTCAGGAAATATGTAGACATATTAGAGAAAGTCCAGAGAAGAGAACAAAACATGACCTAGGATGGCAGATTGAAAAAATTGAGTTTGTTTAATCTGGGGAAGAGAAGGCTGAGAGGGGTCATGATAACAGTTTTCAATTACATAAAAGATTGTTATAAGGAGGAGAGAGAAAAATTATTCTCCTTAACCTCTAAGGATAGGATAAGAAGCAATGGGCTTAAATTGCAGCAAGGGCGGTTTAGGTTGGACATTAGGAAAAACTTCCTAATTGTCAGAGTGGTTAAGCACTGGAATTAATTGCCCAGGGAGGTGGTGGAATCTCAATAACTGGAGATTTTTAAGAACAGGTTAGACAAACATCTGTCTGGGATGGTCTAGATAATACTTAGTCCTGCTCTGAGTGCAGGGGACTGGACTAGATGACCTTTCAAGGTCCTTTCCAGTCCTGTGATTCTATGATTCCAACAGTCGTAAAGTCATGAATAAGCTGTGCTATAATAGGTCACTTGTCATCAGTTGTTTCAGCCGTCAAACAATCAAACTAATTTAAGATGGGATCCTGTTTTCTTGGATGTTTGTGTTTTGGAGAAATTGAAAGTTTTTTTAAATACTTTTTTATTTAGTCTATCTTCAGCAAGCTGTAGTATTTCACTGCACGTGTAGTGGGTACATATGCAGAACATTTTAACCTATTTCAGTTATGACTCCAGCAGCAGAAAACTGAAGTGGAAATTTGAGCCCTACCTTTAAGTATGTGTGGGAGTGTGTGTGGAGGAGAGTTTAACAGCTCCCTCCATTTTGTAAAAATAAATAAAAATCTCTTATATAGAGTTTTCATTAACCAGTGACATTGTGCCCTCAGTGCAATCTACTTGCATGAGTATCTACAATAAGTAGACATGTTGGATTGGTGTCCATTTGGTTTTTTTCCCCTAGCCAAACCACCTCAGTAAGAAATAAGATGTTTACATATTTTTATGAACTCAAGGTAGAGAGCTCCATTACTGAGCAGGAAATGTTCCTTAGAGTGCCTCTGTTACCCATGCTTTATTCCTTGTTGTCTTCTATAAAATGGTATCTTTCTATTCAGCTTCCACAGTCATCTGTTGCTTTTTGCTTCCAGGGTACTAATCCATCTCTGTTTATTTTCTGAGTCCTGTCCACCATTCTCTTTCCAATACACTCTTTCTCTGTCTCCAGTCAGGGTTTCTGTCTACATCTTTCTCTTTTTCAGATGACCTCTGTCTCTGAATCTTTTATGTAATTGAAAACTGTATCATATTCCCTCTCAGAATGCCCCCCACTGCTGAAAAGTTCCCATGTGTCTTAACTCCTTACTTTCTGCGTCTAGTATCTAAGAACCTCTCAGTCTATGCTCAGCATCATTTTTCCTCAAGTCCCTGTTTTCACTTTAGGGTCTTTTCTTCTCCCCTCCAGGCTGAAATTCCCTTTATCCAGAGCCAGTACTCACCTTGTGACCTTGCCACATTAATAATAGTAGGTTACTTCTTCCATGATTTGGGTGAATGGATGTAGCTAAGCCACACACAGACTAGATACAAAAGGTAAAAGAGACAACTGAAAATGTTCACTTCCTTGAATATTTCAAACTTATAGATTAAATAGATTCACAATTTGAGTGTATTCTCCCTCTGTTCTAATGAATATGTAGTGGAAACTATGTATATTTACTTTTAAAAAAAGTAGTGGTTCTCTATTTTTCAATCCATGGTAAACACTGTAGAACATTTGCAAAAGGTTCCCTGACCACAGCAAAAGTGTATTTAAAAGTTTATTAAAGTTCTCCAATAAGCTACCTTTTCCAGCTCACAGATAAAAACATAGTATTTTATGGTTCAGTATAATAATTCAGTGAAATTAACCCAGTAAGTGATCAATGAAGCAAATGATGAAAAAGCAGGAGAATGCAAAATGAATATTAAAAAAGATAAAATTGCATTTGCTATTACTGTACGTTTTGCAGGTCATAAATGAAAGCTCAGTGCACAATAAGTAAAAATGATCTTTTCAAATGTTGAAAAGGAATGTTAGAGCGCTTACACTTTTGCCAACTGAATTCAATTATTTAGGTCTGTTTCCATCTTTCTGCAGTATATTTGATAACTGCTAATAATCGTACATTTAGTTCTGGCCAGGGCCGGCTCCAGGCACCAGCATTCCAAGCAGGTGCTTGGGGCGGCAATCTGCAAGGGGCGGCAGTCCGTGTGTTTTTGCCCCCAAGCAGCGTGCTGAATTGCAGCTGCAGATGGCTGGGGCAGTCCGTGTGCCGTTCGGGCAGCACACACGTTTCCGCAGCGGCGGCAATTCGGTGGCAGCTTCTATGTTCAGCTGTCTGCGGCAGCGCAGTTTCTGTCTTCTGGCTGAATTTTGCAATTCGGCGTGCTGCTTCGGGCAGCGAAAACGGTAAAACTGGCCTTGGTTCTGGCTTCCATTGTTGCGCAAAGGATGTTTGGCTATATTAGCCAGTGATTTTGATCTAATCTTGTATATCTCTGTTCATCTTTTATTTTAAAATGAAGTATAAAAATAGTCAACAGTGAAAATACATTAGCTCGATCACCTGCTTATTTCTCAGAAGCATAGCGGATTACAAGTTATGGGAAGTTTATAAGAAAAATCTTCAAATCAGGAAAATAATGAATATCTTATGGAACTAATTAAATGCTGTTTGAGCTTTCCTGCCTTTGCTACTGTGTTTTGTTTGTTTATACTTTTAAATCCCAGGATGTTGTTAAACAGATACCCTGCAAATTAAGGGACACAAGCTAACATCAGAGTGGCTCTGTGTCCTAATTTGGGGACACACAATATTTTCAACATTTTTGCCCATTGCGGCATTTAGACACAATATTTCCTGTCTAAATGCCGCAATGGGAATACTGAGGCACCATGTTTTACTGCCACCCAGATTCTAACCTCTCCTTTCCGTAGCATCCTTTATCAATCCCCTTCGTATCTACCCTCCAAGCTTAGGTACCTCTACAGTCCCCATTACCACAGCATCTGAGTGTCTTGCAGACTTTTAATGTACTTATCCTCAAACACCTGTGTGAAGAAGGAGAATATGGTTTTACAGATGAAGATCTGCACTACAGTGAATAAGTGACTTGCCCAAGATCACACAGGAAGTCTGTGGCAGAGTAGGGAATTCAACCCAGGTCCCTGAATCCTATGCTTGTATCTTAACAACTGGACTATCCTTCCTCTGATTGGTCAGAAAAAGGTTTTGACCTTGCAAGGTGATTGAGGACCTTGTGACAGGCGCTGAGCTCATGCTTAGCATCTTGTTAGAACAGGCCGACAATGAGATAGGGCAGATGATAAAATAAATTCTGTAAAACAATTGTGGAGAAAAATCTTCTTGTAGATGATAATTCAGTACTGTATGTCTTGTGTCTGATGGGCAGCCATAGATGTATTAATGGGTTTCTTGTGAGCATTTTTGAGCATTACAAGAACCATCTAGTTCTTCCATTGTGGACAGGTATCTACATCATAAACCCACCAATGCAACCAACACTAAAATTGGCATCTTTGCCTCACAGAGAAGCTTGGATCATGGAGGTTATCCATCCTGGTCATTTCTTCTGCACTTTTTTTTGGACAGGAGACTTTATGTCTAGGCTGTTAATTTGGTACTTTCCATCAGCACTAAAGACAAACATTTGTAGATAGTCTCGTAGGCTGTCTGTGGATTGGATCTGAGAAGTTTTGTCATGAATTGAAGCTGATGATTGATAACCTCAGAACCTGCTTTCCATTACCACTTCTATTTTTACATGCTCTTGGCAGAATCCTAGTAATGGTGAGTTCAGAGACCTTACCTATAGACAGTGGACCTAGAGAGAGAGAAATATATTATTGTAATATTTGACATTATGCAATCTAAAGGAAGCAGTTGAACATAAAGAAAAGGTTCTTGTGAGAGATTCTGCTAGATTGGTTTTAGAATTTAAAAAGGACTGCATCACAACTGACAACAATAATTTATCTCAAGAAATAACTGCTTAGCCATTCATTTAGACCATCTTGATTTTACAAGCAAGGCACTCGGAAACTATGGTGATGGGCAGCAGTATAAAATCCTAAGATCTGTAACAGTGCAATTTGATGACTTCCAGATTGCATAATGCAAATAAAAGACCTTTATTTCTCCCAACCAAGAAATCAGGAAGGTGAAATGGCCAGGTGGAAACTGACACACACGAAGGCTAATTGAATAATAGGTGTGGTAGCATCAGTGGAATCATGTTGAGACTAGAGCAGCAGGGGGATCATGACTTTTCAAAAAGCAATTTACATATTGAGCATAAATAAATATGTTCTTGTTGTTGTTTTTAAATCTGACGACTGAAATGGTTACCTCTCAATTATGCATAAATTATTTTTATTTCTAATTTATTTTTATAATTTATTTTATTCATTATTTGGTGCGGAGGTAGTCGGAATATTGTGGGTCTGGCAGTTAAGTAACAAACTGATCGGATACGTGTATGCTGTGTTTGTTCCTGCCTGCTCCATGGTGTGGAACTGGTGGGTGTTATGGAGCCGGAAGAAGAGAAGATACAGATAGTAGGAAATAATAAACTAATAAAGTGAGGAGAATGGCAGACAAGTGGAGGGTAGATGGAGTGTGAGTGGCAGAAAATTAGGGGGGAAGATGAACTAGGAACTCACAGTATCAGAGGGGTAGCTGTGTTAGTCTCGATCTGTAAAAGCAGCAAAAAGTCCTGTGGCACCTTATAGACTAACAGACGTATTGGAGCATGAACTTTTGTGGGTGAATACCCACTTCGTTGGATGCATGTGACAAAATGGGTATTCACCCACGAAAGCTCATGCTCCAATACGTCTGTTAGTCTATAAGGTGCCACAGGACGCTTTGCTGCTTTTAGGAACCCACAATGATAAGTTGGAGAGGGCACATTTGAGGTGGACTGGACTTGTGATAATAATGGGAGAAGAATGATGAGCAAAGAAAGCATTGGAGGAAGATGACAGCAAAAAAGGATGTGAAAGACAGAGAATATGGTGGGAAGACTCTGTCAAGAAAAGTGTGAAGAAAAAAAGGACGGAATTCCAAAACGTATGAACCTGTGCCTGGATTGGAAGGGGAGGCGAAGAATCATGGACACCTCCAACTCTGTATAAATGGGAAAAAGTCAAGAAGTGAATTTAATGCAGCCACTGCACTTATTTCTTATGTAAGTGATGTTTATGCTCTACATTAACTGGTTTTACATCAGATAAAACTACCTTTTATTTCAATTATTTGGGTAAGTTAACTATTTTTTAAATGCATGGTATGTGATTCTTCTTTGGTCTGAAGACATGTATGCAGGATGCTATAACCCTGCACCCTAACATCCCTTATGTACTTCCAAGTGGACTGTATAAGACTCTACTAACTTTGTATGCTACTTGCTCTAATAAGTGCAAACTATCAGAAACATGTTCCATAAATATCTACTTTTGTTCAGCTCTGTGCTGTCCTGTAAATTATTTATCTTGAATTCTGTAAATGTACTGTAACTTATTCCTTTCATAGTTCTATGTCTGCATCCCTTTTAATAAAATGCTCTTTCAAATGCAAAATACATGCGACACATCCAGATGGGGCAAACACATCTGGCCATAATGAAGAAGAACATTTCCCAGGACAATTGTAATAGAAAACATTTAGGAAATTATTTGTTATCCTGTGGACAACATTACAGGCAGATCCTTGTGCAGGGAGCCTTAAGCTATAGTTTGTTGCAGAGTAGGAAATTACAATTTTTTATGTGGGGAGGATTTAGAAATGAAGCATTTTAACTGTTTTTTTAATACAGATAATATTTTTCCTCTCTGTTTTCCCTAGCCATATTCTAATTCTCACAATGTTATCCACCAAGCCTGAGTAATTTATCTACTGGAAAACAGAGAGGCAAGGAGTGATATTATTATTTAAGTAAATGACTGCATTTTTAATCAGTCAGAAAATGAATAGTAAAATCTCAAATGTTACCATTAAGCAATAGAAACGTGTTTGAGAGTCTTTACAATTGGGTAATATTGGCTAGAGGATCTGAGATAAAGCAGAAATTACTGAAACCAGCCATTACTAGATTTTTCAATACCCATAAATAGTTTGCTGACATAAGAATTCAATGAGATTTAAAGTGCAATGTAGATGTTTCATTTTATTTCTCTGATAAATTTGTTTAAGAAATTGCAGCCTAACACTCATATGGTCTCTTTAAAAGAATTTCCATGACTGGGAAAAGATGACTAAGGGAAGGTAAATACTTAAAACGTTCAGAACTGGAAATCATAGAATATCAGGGTTGGAAGGGACCTCAGGAGGTCATCTAGTCCAACCCCCTGCTCAAAGCAGGACCAATCCCCAGCTAAATCAGAAATGTCTGGTTTGGTGAAAATAACTTAGGACCCAATGCAAAAATAACTGAAGTAAATAGAAGGACCACAATTGCTTTGAGTTGGCTCGATAAATTTAAAGATCTAAGCCTTTCAAGTAAGAAGTACAGCTAAAACTTTGGGTGCCTTAAGTAGCTACCTAAATCCACATTTAATCATCTGTGTATAATAAATAGTCTGATTTTTTGTTTGAAGGGGTCAGACTATCTCATGTCCTACTGAAGTCACTTGAAATCTTCGGGGTTCCACACTGCTGAAAAATCAAGCCACTCAGTTTAAATATAAATGCAAGTGCCTTTAGGCAGCCAGATTTGAACGTGTCAGCTTGTGTTTTCTATTCACTGATGGGGAATTACATAATGACTTTGGCATTAGTTATTTGTTTTCAACTAGCATCTACAAACAACTATATTTAAAGACTAAATGTAATAGCCTTTCATAGCTGATCTTCTATCTTTGCAACTTCATTCTCAAAATATTCAGTCTGGATAATTAAGTATGATTTTGTGGCTACCTTTCATATCCCAACTTGGGGACCTCAAGTGAATCTAATTATCTTTCAGTTGGAAAGAAGATATTTCACAGACAGAAGCTGTAGATCAGGGCTCATTACTAAGGCAGCTCATTATTTTTAATGAGCAACTTCATTATCTGATTCTTCAGAGAACAAGACATAATTCTATTGATGCAGGGAAGCTTGTTAAACTTCAGTGGCCAGAGGCATATGGCTAACGGTCAGAATTTGGCAACAAAGATTATTAGGGTTAAAGAAAGTATCTTGTAGGATTCTAGGGTCTTCATCTAGGTGATTTATAAGGGTCAAAGATTACAGAATAATTTTCTATTTGTTTTTTCCCAAGTGAACTTAGTTAGGCCATAATATGTGTACATTACCCATCTAAGTGGTCTTCTTTAGAAAACAAATTACATGGAAAATTCACAGTAATAAAACACAATCTATTCACTGGAAAGCTTTACGCCAAAGGAAGTGGTAACAAAATCACTTTTCTGCAATTCCAAGTTCCTCTAGGGAGTATTACAAATATTCATAGTGTTTCCAAATGCTGCATTTTGCATTTGGATCGCTGAATTAGCTGACAGATGTATAAAATCTCATGTAACCAAACAACTCTCCTGGGGAAGGTGCAAATTGCACGCTGTCCCAGCTACATTTACTATTAATATAACATCAAACTCTGATCCAGCAAGTACCTATGTGCTGTAGCAAGGAGCATAAGGTGGTTGTGCTGTACTGAAAAAGTGAGTGGAGACCAGGTGATGGCACAAGTACAGATAAGTACTAGAGACTGCTACACTGCCAGGAAGTTAGTCTCCAGCCCTTGGCAGCCGTGCTCCCTTGCTCCCCAAGGTACATGGCAAAAAAGGGGTTGGTTGGCAGAAATTCAGAATGCCCCCAAGAAAGGTGCATTTAGCTATGTGTTCCCTTCCATGGCTGTACTCCTGCTACTAGATCAGAGTAGGCTGGTGGCTGAGAGCAATGTTTTCATTGATGTAAAATTGGGCTTATAATATTTCAGTGGTGGATGAATTTGAGGATAATTTTGTTATCTATGTAGAGATAACAATAAAGGAAACAGCAGATGCTGCTATCATCTAGGCTGGCAATATTCTCTGTCTCTACAGCTGTGTGTGAGAGGGAGACAGTCTGTTAGTTGACATGACAAGAAGCACTGCATAACTTGCTGCAGTATGCATGACAACTTTATTGCTTTACATGCCTTGCTTTTTGTCTTATGCTTGCTCCTGTACTGTGAAGAATCAAGCCCCCATAGATTTCTCTCTACGGCTTCCTTATTCTGATATGGTACAGCTATTACTTTTTACAGAGTTAGTAGATGAATGGTCAAAATCCATCCTTTTAATTGGCAGGAAAAGCAATTGCAACACAAAACGGGACATGAGGCTCTGGCTCACCAACCTTTTTGGAGGATGGGAGCATGCAAGAAAATATCAATTTAGGTGTATAGGCTGCTCTCAGCGCTTGCGTATGCAGTGTGCGTTTGACTGTATCATATGATTCTTAGTCCTCGTAGCAGTTAGTGATATCAGTACAAACACTGCCAAGATAACCTCATCTAAAGCCTACCACCAATTTCTAAGAAGCACAGTAAAGATAAAATGAACTCAATGGTAAAATAAAATGCGTAGCAAGCTATTGGCACTGTACAAATAGTAATAATCATATGTTTTGGGTGCCAAGTAACAAGCAAAGGGACATTATTTTCGGTTTTTCACTATGCTTAGCATACAATTGCATTCTGGCCTGCAGGCATTCTTTCCCACAATTCATTTAGAACAATGACCTTCTCCAGTTTTGAATATGTTGCAGGTATTCTTTCTCTCTGAACAAACATAGTGTGGGAAGTCACTATGATGCTCGCAGGATGTGAAGCAAACCACGATCTGGATATATTTATTAATGTATAAATATCCAACAGAAGTATGTGTAAGAGTAAGGGTGTTAACCCTAGTGTTCTGGCCAAAATTCATTCCTCATGATTGCATTCTTCTTATCTAAATTCTCCCTGCAGATTCTTCTTCACTTCTTGTCTGTAGTGTTTTTATTTTCTGTATGGCCCCAAAAAACCACCTGCCAGATTTCAGCTAGAGCTGTGGGAAACCCTCCAGCTTAGGGGAATTGATTTCAGCAGGAGCAAGATCAATGGTCAACCTTCCACAGAAATGAGTGGGAATAGAATGAGGCTCTTGGGTTGTTTGAGATTCAGCTAGCCATTTGAGAGGGTTTTGGTCACCCGTAAAAGAATCCCCAGAGTTCAGCTTGTGTTTTGAAGCTCAGTAAATCAAGCCACCCCTCAGAACAAAACAATGGGAACTAGCTGAAGGATAAATACTTTAGTTATCAAACCAATGAAACTTCCCTTGCCAATCTCTGCTGAACCATATCCCAAAGGCCAGATCCCTCTGCTTATCTCCTAGAGCAGAGGGAGAGAGAAAGGAAGCGACATTGTGGCATTTTGCTTCCTCCTTTACATTTGCAATGTACTTTGGAACCCATTGAATTTATTGGCAATTGAATCAGGCTCTAATTAAATGTAATTTATTACCTGTCTCAGTTTTCTAATTTAGTTTATCTGACTGTCACTAATATGACAGATGACCTATACCATGTGTTTGGGGCGGGCATACATGCCATTTCTTTGAAGACGCCCTCAGTAAGTAATGACTCATCTTAGTAGAATTAACCAGACAGCTGTCTTAATGCATTAGGCACAGTGATGCTTTCTCTTTCCTTCAACTTCAAATACAAATTCATACTTTTACGACCTTTCTTTAAGGCCAATGTTAGAAACTCCTTTTCCAGTCCTGTTAGTTTATCCATTGCCTTTCTTATGATGTAACAGGTTATTTCTACGGTATATGATCACTTCCTCAAATTTCATTCTTTGTCATGATTCCCCCTTGACATTCCAACTGTTCATTTTTTTTTTGCAGAAATTTTAACTAAAAGCGTTTTCTTTTTTGAGTATTGCTTTGCTGTGCATGTAAAATACAAAGCATGTCATGGTGCAAATGATGCTAAGAGTAAGGGTATCAGAAAACTTCGAAGGTTAAAAAAATTGTATCACAGTGCCCAACACTTGGGGGCTATAAACAAATAAATAACAATATTTTAGATATGTTTAGTCTGAATAATCTGGAAGTTGCAAATTAGTTGGAGAAAATTCCCAACTTCTCAGAAGTGGTCCTGACTATCTTTAATCAATAATTATCACTATGCGCAAACTCCCTATATATGTAACATTAATAACTGTTGATAACTGCTCGGAGATGCCCTTCTTTCAGTTTAACCTGATGCACTGATTTTGAAACATTACACATTATGATACATAACCAGTACCTACGATGAGCTCTGTTTGTAACTAAATATCACCTCTGCTATCACTAAAACTCTCAATCTTAGTATTGTGGGGTTTCAACCCCACTTTGAAGAGCATCTTTAAGAGGAATAGGCAACTTTATGGTAGTAAAGGGACACAAAATCGATTAAACCCTTTGGCCAGCCATCCTTTCTTTCTTTAAAAGAATACAGATTGCATGACTAAGAAATGTTTGCTACAATACATGTTAGCACACAACGAACCATGTATTAATAGTGTAAAACTGAGGTGTTCTTAAATATAAAATGTCTTATAGCATAACTGTTGTATAAACAAAACAGTTCAAACATAAATCTTTCACTAACCTTGTTTTCAAGGTGCAGAAGAACTTGGTTTTAATACACGACAATAAAAATAAAAAGTCTGTCTTAATGCTTTTTCTCTGTTGCTTCTCATCGTTACAGTATCTTGCTAGTTTATGTGAAACTTGAAGGAGAGCTTTCCTGTGTGCTAAGAATGGCACATCTCTATACATTTTACTGCATCCAGCCTCATTAAACAGCATTTCAATGACAGTAGCATAGCTGCTAAATTCTGACTCATACTATTGCAGTGACAGTGAAAGTGCAGTACATGCTGTAAAACAGGCAAAATCCAAATGCAACTGGTGATTCTTAAAAAGCGTGTGCTCGCTTTTGGAAATCATCCATGTGAGGAACAAGATCTGACACAGACTGGTCCATGCCTTGCAATTGCACATTCAGATGTCTGGTTATGTCAGTCAAAAATGACGTATCAAAAAGCAAAACTGAATCTTCTAGTTTTTCCTGAAACTCTGTAATATCAGGACTCAGTATTTTGCCAAAAGGCAATAATCCTCTTTTGAAGTGCAAAAAATCTCTCAAGGCATTTATCACAATCCAGCCACAAATTTGTAATGACTCCGTGATCTGTTGCTTCCTTGGATCTAGTATGTAACTTTCATGAGCACTCATGCAATGGTCAAAGTTAAGTGATTTTCCACACAGTGACTCTTGAATAACGCAGTGCATTGTTGGGTAATCCATCCACCAAACTGTTGTTCAATAAACCCAACCTTTGCTCCATGCACAACAGGTGGTCCATTCATATCAGCAGCTGACTTTTCCAAACCTCCAAAATCTGCAACAGCCTCTTGAGCTACAACAAAACTATCTGGATCCTTTCTAGTTCCATGTAATGAGGTTAACTTCATGAATTCTTCCTGCATGTTAAGATTACTGTCAATTGTTTGTATGTGTATCAGTAGCTGATCTTACATCTGACACACTTGTGCTCTCAGCTAATGCCAAAGAAAAAGAACAACTGTGGATAATTTTCTTTGGCTTTTCTTCCATATGTTCATGCCTATTGGAACACTTCATAACATTGTACATCAAGAAAGAGATACCATTTCAAATTTTTTTGCTATTTTATTGTTACTAAATGCCTTTGCTATTTACATTACACATCATTTTACTGGTTTGTCATCACTTGGTGGCTCTTTTAGCCCCACACCAGCTTGAGAGCAACAGTTTATTATGCAGAAAGTCTTGACCTTTGTATTGTGGCAGCTCCAGCAAAACAGCTCCGCTGCCTTAAAACTTTGCCATTTAGATCAGTAACAATGGCATCCGTGGCATCACCAGTATATTTGTTGTACTTTGCTTTGTGATTGGTACATAGTGACAGTTCAAGTTGTATTCCTTTTTCACTACCATGACTTGGAAACATATGAGGCAATGGGGCTTACCTCCATTCTTCAGTAAAAATAAAATAAATAAATAAAAAGGTTAATCATGCTTCCACTATACACGGAAAATTTAGATTTCTCTACCTCTTTCTTTTACTCATGATAAAACTGTAAAAGTAGAATCAGCCACTGGCTTCTCCATATGCCGCTTCCCACTTTACTCGCAGTGCAGAGGATATAGAGCTGACATTTCAGTATATTGAATTTTGTTGCATTCGTCATACATGTAATCCAAAGAAGTGCACAACTACTCCGCCCTAGTGATGGGTCTTCCACATTGAAACAAGCACTTAATATTCACAGTTGATCACAGAAAAGAAGTGATAAAGAAACGTCACAGCAAACTAAATCATCTGTTAACAATTGGCGGGCTGAATAAAATGATCTGGCAGGCCAGATGCAGCCCCAGGCTACTGTTGTCTATCCCTGATCTATAGGCTCCTTTAGGAGGGTTCTTGAAAAGGAATGAGAGAAGGCACAGAGGTTTGTGGAGTGTAATTGCTGCCAGGCTTCTCTTTAAAACACCAAATGCTAAACCTTCTTTAACATAGAGGAGGCAGGATAGAGAATAGAAGCCAGCTTGTACTCCCTGCCCACAAATACCAGCCCTTAATTCAATATGCAAATGAACATCCCATGTGAACCACTAGAGAATGCGATAAGATGCAGTGCAACACAACAAAAATAGCATTTAATTCAGATTTCACTGAAACATTTAGAATAAGACTGGTTCCTTGATACATTTTTAGAACAGTGGGATACAAGTCATTGCTAGCTACTTCTGTTCTCGGCCTTTTCTCCCTCTTTTCTTTCCCACCCCCCGTCTATTTTGCTTCATCTCTTTTGTTCAGTTGACGGATGGGCATTGTTAGTGCCTTTACATTTATTTATTTATTTAGCACTAAGAAATCAACAATTCATTAGTCCAGGCTTTTTGGACATATACCTCTACCCCGATATAACGCTGTCCTTGGGAGCCAAAAAATCTTACCGTGTTATAGGTGAAACTGCGTTATATTGAACTTGCTTTGATCCGCTAGAGCACGCAGCCCCGCCCCCCTGGAGCACTGCTTTACCACGTTATATCAAAATTCCTGTTATATTGGGTCACGTTATATCGAGGTAGAGGTGTACATGCAAATCCAATAAAAATTTCTTATAGTAGAAACATACCTTTCAATGTAATCTTAACTCATAATAGTTCAACCCTGTAATGTAAATAATTAAGATATTAGACATAGACATAAATATTAATATTGGCTTTGTCTCAGTTAAGCATGCCATTGTTTATAAATCCTATCAGTGCACCTGCTTTATCATTGACATACTAATTATTTTTACCTCCCTTCCACTTTAATTGTTTTGGGAGTAGATTCAATAGAATATTTTATGTTACTGACGATAAACATGTTATTTATGACGATATCTTATTTTTGATAGCATCTTGTATAAAGAAATAATTTTCTCTCTTCTCTTTACTTTTTTCCTGTTTGTTTGGGTTTTTTGGCACATAAAACTCTCACACCAACCTTTTTTGTTTCTTATCTAGACTCTAGATAAAGGGTTTGTGAATTTGGGGTCAGTTTATTCTCACTCTTATTGTAATATTTAG
This sequence comes from Gopherus flavomarginatus, assembly GCF_025201925.1. Lineage (NCBI taxonomy): Eukaryota > Metazoa > Chordata > Testudines > Testudinidae > Gopherus > Gopherus flavomarginatus. Next base: position 66,362,262 of record NC_066626.1, read on the forward strand.
GAAAACTTTTGCCCATAGAGCTGATCGAAGACTTGTGTTCTGGTTTCTTACAAAGACCGTGTCAGGGTGTCATAAACAGATAGCTAAGGGTTAATGTCTCTTTCACCTGTAAAGGGTTAACAAACAGTGACCTGCAACACCTGACCACAGGACCAATCAGGAGACAAGTTACTTTCAAATCTCGTGTGGAGGGAAGCCTTTGTGTGTGTTTTTGGGTTTGGTTTTGTTCTCTCTGGTCCTCCACGGGACTAGAGGTGCAACCAGGTTTCTGCCAATCTCCCTACTACAGTCTCTTATCTATTCAGAATAGTAAGTAAGTACAAAGGTGGTCATAGTCTTTTAACTTGTTTTTCTTTATTTGCAGATGTGTACTTGCTGGAAGTAGCTTAAATTGTGTTTCTGCTGGAGAAAGCTTCTTTCTATTGTCTATAAGCTAAAAAACCCTGTATATTTACCATCTTGATTACAGAGACAGTTTTTAGTTTTTTCCTTCTTTATTAAAGTTTTCCTCTTTTTTTAGAATCTAATTGATTTTTTGGTTATCTTTTGTAAGACTCCAGGGAAGGGAGTCTGCACTCACCAGGGAATTGGTGGGAGAAAGGAAAAGGAGGAGGGAAGAAAAACCTGCTCTCTGCGTTTATCTCTGTGTCTCTCTCCGGGAGAGAGGGAAGGGAGGGGAGAAGGGTGGAATCCCTTTGTTTAGATTCACGAAGCTGAAATCTGTCTATCTCTCCTAGAGTACCCAGGGTGGGGAGAATCTGGGAGGAGGAAAGGAGGGAGAAGGGAAATGGTTTTTTCCCCTCTGTTGTGAGACTCAAGGAATCTGGGTCTTGGGGGTCCCCAGGGAAGGTTTTGGGGGGACCAGAGCGTATCAGGCCTTGGAATTCCTAATTGGTGGCAGTGCTACAGAATCTAAGCTGGTAATTAAGCTTAGAGGACTTTATGCTAGTACCCATATCCTGGACACTAAGGTCCAGATTTGGGAAGTATACTATGACACAGGGAGAAGGTGAAGGTATGCTAATTAGGTTCACCTTCTCTGGTTTAAAGGAACATTACATGCCTTTGAGATATTTACAGTTTAATATCAGGCTTTAGGTGGGAGACAATTTGTTTGAGAATGCTTGTCCAAATTAAACATGAACCAGATTACATCCATGTATAACATATTATGGGTCTTATTCAGCCCTTCTTTTGCCCTTGTTAGGCATTGATGTATCCCATTGAAAGTAAAGGGAATTTTGCCTAAGTAAGGTGGGCGTAGAGAGTACTAAATAAGGTCATACAAGAGGACTAGGACTAGCAGGGACTAGTACAAATCAACGCTAAAAGTAAACCTTTTTGTGTGGTTACCTTATGTCACCATTTTTTCTTAGAAATCCCAAAATTAACCAGTGGATCACAGGGCTATTCCAACTGCCCCACCATTCCTATGGTTCATGTTCCAGATAACCAATCAGAGCACATATACAGAGAAAGAGGGCCTTGTGTCACCCTTCTTGGTCCTGACCTGTCCATATAGAGCACCTTGAATATCCAGTGTCATCTAGAATTCTCCTGTGACATGAGTTAATGTTCACGAGCACGGCTAGGGAAGAGAAGAGTATGTTTCCCAGACCATCATGGGAGTGAAATATTAAAGAACATGTGTATACAAACTGAAGTTTGTGGAAAGGATAACTTCTGAGCAACCCTTTCTTCTTGGTCTTTATACTCAAATGAGCACTATTAGATTTGGCTCCAGGAAAATGAATTTTCCTAATATAGATACATTGAAGCAAAACAAAAAAATTGTCAAGTAAGAGTTACTGCATTTTAACTCATTTGAAGACATGTCAGTCAAGTTATAATTGGTTCTAATTAACACTCCCACAAGCTGTAACATTCTGTACCTTCACTAGAGTTGCAATCACATAGGTGAAACATTTTTTTCTTTCCTTCAAAATCATTTAATAAAAATGAGAAATTTTCCAACCTGATGCTGACAACCAAGAGCCCTATGAATCACAGGCAAACACTTCCACTCCAATTTATGCTGTCTTTTGGAAAGCAAGGTGTTATCTAGGTAGTCAAATAATCATTTGAGATACTGAGTAATACTGAATCCCCTTGTAACCGGGCCCATGTTATGCAGTCTTTGTATCTCACTTCATTAAGTATATTCAGCAGCTGAGTATTCTAAACAAGGAAAATATGGAATGCCATTTTTAGATTGTCCCGATGTAAACAAGAGCCAATATATGGGAGTGGGTAATTCATCTTTTTAAAATAATCAGAAAATCTGTAGTGTGGCACAGTTGAATTGGTTGCTGGGTTAACTTTAAGGAAAAGATCAACCTATCTGAAAACAATATAAAACCATAAATGAAATTGTGGACCTGTTTCTGCTCTGATACACCTCCATAAATACTGTATAGCTCCACTGGAAGAAAACATGCTTTAAGCCATAATATTTGCCTGGATTGTCCCCTCTCACAGTCAAACCCACAGAAACATGGTATCAAAGGAAGAAAATCTACACAGGGATCCCCTTGTAAAGTTCATCTGTTGTCATTCTCTTAGGGCCTGAACTTTGCTGTCATGTGAATAAGCAATGTGTCTAACCCCCAAACTAACAGATCCAAAGGGACATCTGTTGTCAGCAAGTATCATCTTGGTATGCAGGCCTCATATCTGCACACTGGCCCTCTGACCCCATTCCTTCCTGTCCCTGGCAGCCCAGGTCCTTTGGAGCTGCACCATCAAGGACTCCCTTGGCCATGGCTCCATGAAGAAAACAAAACACCCACCGGCTATATTAACTCTTTTTTATTCAAACTCCATGGGGCTGGAAGAGTGATGATGTCCCCTGCCCTCGCCTATTCATTGCTCACCCAATCTCCATGCCTGGCCTAAATCTTAGTGCTGTGGCGGCAACTGACCACAACCTTCAGTATGGGAGGTGGGAGATTTACAACTGAAAGGGAATTATCTGTGCCATTGAATGTAGTTCCTAAAACTGTGATGTATGTGAAAGCAGAAATTGGCCCAATATCTTTAGAGATATCATGGTTATTTAAAGGTTTTTAATGTTTTTAAATATATTTAAGTCTAAAATGGAAGATGGTAAATTTCCTGGTTCCCATACTGTAATGCTGAGATACAGAATAAACTCAGTAAGAGGGAAGAACTGATAGTGCAGGATCTCTGAGTATAAACTTCCCATATTAAAACCTTCCCGCTTACCAAAATATTAGAAGGAAATGTCAGTAATCAGTTTACAAAACAAAAACTAGATGAAGGTCTCCTCCAACATGAATCAATCTCACCTGCTTTTTTTTTTTTTTAAATAGCTAATTCAACAGAAAATTATATTTTCCTTTGTGGACACCAACATGAACAGCAAAAGCAGGTAGAAGTATTAAAACACACATTTAAGGTATCAGTCCTTGTGCATGCAAAACTCCTGTTGGTTTCAGTGAGAGTTACTTGTGTGTAAAGGCTGCAGGATTTGGCTGTTGGTGCTAGACCACGAGGAAAAAAAAATAACATCAAAATCATCCATGTCCTTACAAGCATTTTTTAATCAGGGCCTGATCCAATTTCTGTTAAATCATTGGAATGTCTCTCATTGATTTCAAAGCGCATTGGATCAAACCTTCAGCTAAGTATAATTAGATATTTTCTAATGTATTTTACTAATTTGTTGCCAATCTAACATTTCTTTACTTCTTTGTGGTGGTGTTCATCTAGAATCAGAATGGGCCGTGTATACTGCTATACATTTTTGATTTGTATTACACTGGTCTACAATTTTTGAGAAGTCGTCTGCTTCAGAGATAAAATGTGATATTTATTATATATTTTGATGTGCTGAATTCAAATATGACAATTAAAAAACTGATTGGCTACTGTTTCTAAGATATTTAAGTTTTTACATTTTATGTCTATGTATATTGTGTAGATAGTAGAGTTTTAATCATAAATTGTAAACCTAGGTCTTTTCATGTGTTTATGGTTGCTTTACATGATAATATTTCACCTGTCCTGTTTATGTAACACTTTAAAAATCAGCAAAAGGGTTATATAAATAAAATTTATTATGAAACAAAAGGCAAAAAACTATTATGTACATGATTTAGTCCTATTCAGTGTCTACTTGGCGCTTCTTGGCTTGTCTCTTGTATTCATTAAATGGAGCATCTCTTGTCACTGTCCAGCAATAGTCTGCAAGCATTGATGGGCTCCATTTGCCCTGATAGCCTGCCAGGAGATTCTACTGTAGTCTGGAGCCCAACAGCTCTTCCATACTCTTGGGTAGTTCCAAATCCCTGACAAGGTCATTCAGTTCACCTTGTGTTATGAGGTGTG